>NC_141299.1:11707500-12200000 GCF_037954325.1 Fistularia commersonii | reverse complement strand
CCTGAAAGTCATTCCTGATGCTTTATTGAACTGTCTCAGAGCCAGTGCAAGAACGTTGGCCACTAAATAACATCACAGTGAAAAGGATTAGGTGACAGTTTTTTTTTTTTTCTTTTTTCCTCCTGTCTTCAAGAAATAATCCAGTAGGCTTTGTCAGCACTGTGGGTTTTTGCTCCTATTTGCGCTTGTATGTTGTGTATAACCCCCCCTCCCCCATCCGTGTGTGTATGTATGTGAGTGTGTGTATGTGCCTGTGAGTGTGTGACAGTTGACATTTTCAGCAGGAATTGGAGTTGCTATCTACATTAGTGTGCTTTTTGAATTCCATCTTTTTTTTTTTTCTTTGCAGTGACCTTCTTGAACACGGTGTGTTAAAGCGCTGGTTAGAAGGATGGAGGCATTTAAAATTTAACCTCCAGTTCTTTGTCAGGTTTTTTTTGTACTTCATAGCGACAGTTCACTTGATGAAGTGCAGTTCAGATGATCTGCAAAGTTAGTGATAAACTCATAGGAAAAATGGAAATATATATATTTGTCTGGAATATTTATTTCTGACTGGAAATATAAGAAATATTGGCACATTTATTAAAAAAAAAAAAAAAAAAAAAAGTTCAATCAAGTGCTGCCTTTTCCTGATCACAGTTTTGTGCAATTCGAGTGCATCCATTATGTTCACCCTGAGAATTATTGACAGCCCCGATTATTTCATACCACTCCCTGGGTGAAAGATAGAAGTATGACATTTAAATTTTGCGGTAATTAATAACATATCTCAGGTAGTAATTTTTTTTTTCCTCCCATGGTGAAACGATGTTAAAATGTTTTTGTTCTTTTCAAACTATTCTTGTCACTTCGCTTAACGTGTCACTGAATACAAATCAGAGACATTTCTGGAATCCTCATAAAAAGCAAAGATTGAAGCTGGGCTGGCTGATAAGACAGGAGAATATCATGGAACAGGTTAAAAATAATATTAATATTAATATATATTCCCTATATATACTAAAAATGAAAGGCAGGTCATATATAATGATACTTCTGCTGCTACTACTGCAATTAGTTCCTTCTCATTTTAACTCCCCACTGGATCAACAAGTGAAAAGCAAATTTGAAATAGACAAAAAAAAAAAGAAAATTAGGGCAACAGCAATCCATACCTTGATGTAGACTGCGAAAGTTTTCAGAATCAGAATGCTTTTTATTGTCATTGAAACATTGCTGTTACAACAAAATTGTTTATTTCTAAAAATGATAGGAAATTATCTGTTGTCTATATAATTGCACTATTTCCTATTTCGAAAAAATCCATGACATTATATCAGTATTTGAATTTATTTATATATTTACAGATTGATTTCATGGACATTCAGACTTTGAGATGAAGCAGTAGTTCTATCATGGATAAAAGGTTTCATCGTAAAAACGTGTTTCTAAAATTGGCATAGGCATCAAAAATTAACTACCATTCACTTCCTGTCCTGAGCTCACTCTTCCATTCCTTAATTTGGTTGTTTTTGTCGATTTAACAACCACCAGAAATACTACTTATAATACATTGTATGTAATATTTACACAGTATATCTATAAAACACTGTCAGCATAACAGCTCCGATCTGGATGTGTCACAGTGTCAGATAAAAAGTTGTCCTTGAAAGGAGCTTGAGAGGTTTTATGACCTATTTTTGGATTTTGAAACTCACTTCGGTCGGAGACAAAGTGAAAGCACACGCGTGCGCATGTACATACACACTGTCATTCATGTACACACACACACACACACACATCCGACGTGAGTGCCACCTCCCAGGTCATCCGGCTGCCAGTCTGACGTGGTGCACCAGGCACCCGGGAGACTCCGGCTGATGGAGTAGAAGATAGAAAACCTTTGAACTGGAAGCGACAGAGAAGCAGAGGGAGAGAGGGGGAAACGGAAAAGGCATTTTGCCATGGTCATGCAGGAGAGAGCCGGTCCGGTTTGTGCCAGGAAACCATTTCTCTCCTCTGTCCTGCAGCCTGCAGCTCCTCACCAGGAGCTCTGCTTTTCCCATCCACCCTTTTCCATCCTCGTCGCTATTTTCCCGCTCATCTTCTGAATTTTTTTTTCCCAAACTGCTGCTCCCTAATGTTATCTTAATACCTGTATTATTGTAAATAACGGCAAATATTCTCAATGTGTTAAATTCCTATTTATGAGCGCACTATCGGTGCTTTCCTTTATCAAATTGACCCCATCTTGTTTTATATGCTGGATTGGTCACTTGAGACATTACTTTCGGCTTTGGGAAGTAGTGATTTACATTTATGCTCTTTCGCGACATTTAAAGGCTTTTAAATGCTTACTTGCTCTGTTTAATCTAAAACAGCATTATGATTTAACTGCTTCCACATGACTATCTGTAGTCTGTATATACTGATTACTAAACAATGTTCTGGTGAGGTCATGACGCATTTGGTAAGAATGCACAGAATTTATTCTTGAAATGTCTCCATATACGTCCAACTACACACACAAGCACGCACACACACACACACACGATCCTCTTCCGATTCAAATGGTGCTGCATATCAAATTTCCTCCATGATTTGAAACCTTGTCCGCCACAGGAGATGTGATTTTAGATTATTAATGAGGCCCCACTCTGTTTTTCCTTCCATCAAATCAGCGGATGAATAATGGGGGCCGGCGAGCCGACCGATGGCTCACCGTAACGCCGAACTGACGAAGAGGGACGATGTAATCCTCTATCGATGTTTATAATCAACATTCATTACCGCTAATGTGACCGCAATGAGCTTTTAATTGAGTATCATTAAAGGAGATGCCCGTGCTGTGTTTATTTCTGTAATGTCACTGTCACTATTACTGATCAGGCTCTGAATTACAATAATCCAATCATATGATGAAATTAGAAAAAATATACTTAATCTTCTTATTAAAACTCTTATGAAAGTGATTTCGGCACAACCGCTTGCACTGTTTTAATCCCTTGTGAATGGTGATGATATGTCGTGCACGATGAATGTCCTTTTTAAGTCAAGACGCTTCTCTTTCTTCCAGGTGGCGTGCGAACCGGAGCCCAGGCGACTCAGCGGAGGCTCAGTTTTACCAGAAACGTCTTATCGTCTCGAGGGGAGTTTGATAAAAGCCTCATTGAAACTTTTCTGATTTCAATTAATAGAAGACTGAACCGGAAGAAGTCCCCCCCTTTTTTTTTTCCTGAACTGTTTTTTCCATCGAGCGCTGCTCCACGACTTGTCGACAGAGGTGTTTCGGGGAGATGATTCCCGGAGGGAAAGGTGCTCCTCTGACAGCTTGACAGGAGTGAAAGGAGAACTTTGCATTTTGGAAGGTGACGCGCGTCGGTTCCTGTTCAGACCCGCTGACCCGCTGACCTCCCGAAAGAAATGCCCGCATGCAAATACAAATCCATGAAATAGCCTCGCGTTTGCATCACGTCGAGTGTGCGACCGGATTCATTTAGAGAGTCACCGCTCGAAGTGTGTGCCGCTCACATTCAGAAACCGAGCTTAACTGTGAACAAACGTATGTCGGCCCTGGCATGATGCGGTCTCAGTTCTTATTTCCTGTCTGTTCTGATCAGTAGCGACCCCGATAGTCTAAAAATACCCATGCCTAAGGGGGATTACTCGAAGACGAGGCTGAACAACCTCCTTAGAGTGATTAGTAAGTTCCCCCAAATGTGTCACACTAAAAATAGCACATTTTAATTGAAAAGTGTGTGTGTTTGTCAAGTTGTTCAATTAGATTAGGGCCATGGTCGTCTTCGTCATGTCACTTTGACAGTCCTAAGTTTGCCTAAAAAAATCTGGCCCGGGGGTAAAAGCGGGGACATCTGGGTCCGTGAGAAGTGAACGCGCTCGTCTCGAACAATTATTATCTCGCTCCTTGTTTCCCAACCGCTGGCTCGTTTTTACCTGCCGTTTTTTTAAAAGCATATCGTCCAGAAAACAAAGCGTAATCCTCTTTATCCGCATTCTCCGGCGCGACTCTCATGAACACCTTCCCTACCTTTTCCGCATCTACAGCCAACATACCAACCATCCAGTCGGTGTGTAAGCCCTGCCTGCGGGCACCGTGGAGAATGAACGATGGGCCCACGCTTGACTATGAGTTGCTGCTGTCCCCGGCCAGCGCCTCCCTTCCTGGCAGCTCTGGCGGCGGCAGCAGCAGCCCCCCTCTGTCCTTGGTCGGGGTGGATACCGAGCAGCGCACCGCCTTGGCCTTCGTAGGCCTCCTCATGCTCTTCCTGGTCTTCCTGCTGGTCAGGTGCTTCAGGATCCTGCTGGACCCCTACAGCCGCATGCCCGCATCATCCTGGACTGACCACAAGGAGGGGTTGGAGAGGGGTCAGTTTGATTACGCACTGGTGTAGGATGATGTTCTGTGACATTCCATCGCGCACGGACGGGATCTTTTGACGAATTTAGATGCGGAACGTTGACGGGAGGAGCGCTCGAAGACCGGGGCGTTCGCCGATGATACCGCCAGCCCGGTTGTGTTACGTGTGTGTGTCGGCCTGTGCACCGGTGTAAATATGAAGCTGTAAAACGCCGCGTAATCGTGACAAGTCCGATTCGGTCGAAGGGGCGCCGATCGAGAAGTTGGACCGTGAGGAGCGGACGTAATCTAGCTGCACAGCTGCCTTAATCCCACCGACTAGCAGTCTACTAGTGCCACCGCGTCACAGCTCATCCCTAGCTGGCTTTTGGGAAGACCACTTCCGCTCACGATAAAGTTTAGAATCCGAAACCGCATTTGGCGCCAGAATGTCAAACGCAGGCAGAAATGGTTGAGTTTACACAATAAGCAGATTCCCCTTTAATGAATCGAGGCCCGTTTTAAAGCGTCCAGGTTTCAAGTGCCGATCAAGGATCGCTTCTCCTCGTATTTTTGTGCCGATTGTAAATTTAGACCTCGATCCTTGAGCAACACTCCGGATGCTTTCCCGGGCCCCGGCAGAGCGTGTCCCCACCAAATGTCCATGTTCTGTGCGTCACTGTGTCCATAAATGAGAAGCCATATCGACACAACATAATAATCTTGTTGCAACTTCTGTTACCACTTTGTTTCCGTTGCCTGCCCGAGCGTGGTGGTGAAGCAAACAGCAACCTTTCGGCAAAAGAAGGCTTATTTTTCTATCCTTGACTCAAGTTTGGGAGTCTCTTTTTTGCTATCTTTGTGACATTTCTTCTTCTGTATCCACCTTTAGGCCGTGCAGGTAGGCATGCAGCCGGATTCTCGGAGGGAGGCAAAGCACACAGCTTTGCTTTTTCCTGTTTTTGTAATTTAATACTTTATCTGAATTTCCGCTTTATTTTTTTATACTCTGGGTTAAAAAGAGCGGAAAACAAGCGATCGCATCCTCAGTCACGATTCAGTCATGATTTGACAGCTGGACTTCGCGGAGGGTCCACGGTGTTCGTGCCGGAAATCGAATAAAAAAAAGTCGCCGCTTGCTCATCGTCCTGTGTCACTCTTTGCTATTTGTCGACACGCCAGAGGAAAAAGGAAAACTCGGAACACGATGCTTAAAAATATAACCCACAATACTTTATTGCTTTTATGTCACCGGACAAAAAGTTTACAATGTTATGTCTATCATTCAGATTTTATAAACTGCCGTTTGGTGTCATTAATCTTTGGTTTTTTCGTCTTTGCAAATAAACAAGGATCAAAATAATAAAGCGTGTCCTATGAGGGTCGATTCGTTTTTTTTCTTGATCTTTAGCTCGTCAATGTTTGTGATCAGATGATTGTCATTTCAGCGCTCTGTTCGGCAGGCACTAACATATATCAGGCGTTCCAATGACATCTGAACAACTGAAGCAATAAGGTATACGACGACATTTCGATGCAAGCAGATGGCAATGGCGATGATGATGACAGTGTTCAAATTTTTGAAGGTGAAATACAGTAAGCACACTGCCTTTTTGTTCCCAAAAAAAAAACAAAAAACATAATGGCAAATAAAATCAAATTGACAGTAAAGATACAAAGTATACAAAGCTTTCCAGGTTAGAAAAGAATGGTTATGTATTATAAACATTGCCTTGGCTGTGGGGCAGTGCAGAAACCTCAAAAGTTGAGTTATTATTGTTCAGCAAGCTATGTTGTGACCGGACGTTCAAGTTTTGCCGTGATGCTTACCGTACTGTACACACAGTGTAAGCTTCCTCATGTTAAAATGGCAATATTAATTAATAATTATACCGTCGAATATGATCTGTTTACTAATCGGGTGATGTGACTGGAAAACAGTGTTTAAAATGCAACAGTCAAGGACGCCTTTTCAGATTTCTTACTTTTTCTTAACAAAGCAAAAAAAAAAAAAAAAAAAAAAAAAACAAACAAAAAAAATTCAACAGCACTAAAGGCCTTCAATCTTAGGTTCACTGTGAGTATTTGTTCTGGCAGCCTTGACATTTAAAAAAAAAATCTACATTTCACTTAAAAATATACAATTAAATTTTCAAGAAGCAAGTTTGATAATATTGTTGTTTTTTTTTTCCTCAGCACTGAGACAATACAAAAGACGGACAAACACAACAATAATAAAACCTAGCAAAATATTGTCACTTTTGCAATCCAGATTCGAGACTGCACTTTCTTTGTACAGCATGAGAGACGGGATTATCTAGCACCTTTTTTTTTCTCTTTGAGAGAAAAAAAAAATCATGAAGAAATGAAACATGACCTGACTGGTATTTGCGTTTTGCGAGGTCTCGTGTTTACATGCGTGTCGTGCATGCCTTTATTACACTGTACAGCCCTGTGTTTACTTACAGTGTCGAGAGATGCCGATTGGTTGTGTACCTTTGCTACTGCGTTCGGCCGTGCGCGTCTCTATGTTGGAAATGAGGCTCAGACCTCAAGCTCACAGTAAAGTCAAAGACGTCAGATTAGGGCAGGTTGTAGTTATCGTCAACTTCAGCCACATAGTGCGTGGTTGTATTCCTCATCGAACTAGAGCGTGTTGGGAGCTTAAAGCCAACGAGAGCCAACGCAAGTAAAACCTGGCCTTCAGCTTCGGAGTCGGAGCACCTCAAGTCTAAATCCCTAAAGGATAAATACATATGACTTCTAACTTAAGTTTGTGAGTTACAACAGTTGTGTTCCCTGCTCGCGATGGATATGGAGGGACTATAGCACCCTCTTTTGTTGGTTAGTCAGCATCACAGCTGGTGTCCATACTTGGTGAGAGGTACTGAGGTAACCAAACATGACAGCACACACACGTAAACACGCTAATCCCTGTCTACCGCTGCCCGCGGGCAGGAGAAAGAAAAGTCAGTCACATCAGAGCAGAAATAACTTGCTGTTCCTCATTTGAAAGTTGGTTGGCATCCAGCTATAAAACGGGCCACAATGGACTAAACCTGAAACGCTGTGTAAATGTTGCAGTCCTTCGTGTTAACATTCCTCAAACACTACAAATACACTTAATGGCACACTACAATACTGAGAGGGGCATGGCAAACTTAGTTCCCAAAAGTTGTATTTCCACGAGGATCACAGAAAGGTGGGAGCCCTTGAGACCACCGTGATGGCACCTGATCCCTTTTGTCTATAGCTTTGACATTAGCATACAATGAACACCCGCCGATGTTGTTCTCCAAATTTTCCAACCGAAGAACACGTTTGGGCGACTCTCTGCACTTTCTCTTTCCCCCAAATGAAACCACTGCTTTGTGCATACTTTTTCTTGTCCTCAAAAGTGCTTCATGGAATTATATGCCATTTGGTCTTTTTTTTTTTTTTGGACGTATTTTAGTAGGCGATTACTAGTCCAAGTACTAGTCACCTCTCTGTCATTCTCTCCACTGGATCTGATAGCGGGTGGATGCGTTCTAGGTCTGGCAAACACGACTGGCGTGAGAGGAAGTGTAATCAGGGTGATTTTTTTTTTTTCCAAAAAAATTAAAAAAAAAAACACACACACAACATAAACATGACATAACATAAACAGTAACAGAGTGGTGGTAGAGTTGGGCTGATTGACTCAGTCTTTCATAGCCCTTGCTTGCCCACTTGATGGTGGGGACGGTCCTATGGGGGGGGTGGAGGGTGGGTGGGAATGAATGGATACAAGGGGAAGGTTAAGACTCAAGGGTTCGGGCTTTAGGAATCAGTCCACGGCAGGGTTGTGAGCACACTCTGAGCTCAGTGCAGGTGGATGTGGAGCTTGATGCGCAGGGCATCTCCTATTTCCCCTCGTAGGTAGTCACTGTCGTGCTGCTCCTCTAGCTGGTGCCGTTTTCGAGGCCCAAAAAGCGGCAGGCTGGCAATATCTAACTTGTACGATCCAGGCGGCGGCGGCCTCTTGCCCAGACGGAGTACGCTCTTGCCATCGCGTCGTTCCAGCAGGCGGAAGTGTTCGTCGGCGTTGCCGTGGGTGATGACGTAACGTACGTGGTGCTCCAAGGGCTGCAGGGCCGGCAGGAGCTCCAATAGAGGCTCCTTGTTGAGAAACGAGGCCAGAGAAATGTTCATGGGGATGGAGGACTGGGTGTCTACGCTGGCCAGGCTCACGGCATCTTCCTGTAATGCGGTAGAGGAAAGAGGTAATTGTTAAGAAAAACCCGGCAGGATGTATAAAAAAAAACACCCCTCCTTCCTGTGATGCACTTACCTGGTCGAGGTTGTTTTCATCAGCGTTGCGTTTATGCCGTCCGCTCTTTCCTCCTCCGTTGATCTTACATTCGTAGCAGGCCTCGGGGGAAAGACTATCCCCCTCATCGCCCTCAGAAGCAAACTGGCCTGGGAAACCTGAGCCTGATATACAATGACTGAGCAGAGACAAAGGGTGAGAGAGGTCAGACTGTTATAGGATGGACTTTTTGGAATACTAAATTAAAAATGAAAGTCCTTTGCTAAAAATAATCACTAATTTGTGCCCCCTCACCCCTGTCCGGCTCTGTAGAAACCTCCAGGACAGCCGCAGAGGTAACCTCCGTCCGTGTTGGAGCAGCCGTAGATACAGGGGTTGCTGCCCATGGAACACTCGTTCACATCTTGGCATCCACCGACGGTCTGCTCAAAGTCAAAACCAGACGGACAAACACACTTGTAGCTGCCCAGTGTGTTGTAGCAGGAAGCAGAGCCGCACAAGGATCCCGACTGACACTCGTTTTCATCTGGAGGGAAAAGAAAAGAACAAAAGATGTAAGATTACTATGACTGTCTATTATAAATGGATCATACACTGCTCAAAAAAATAAAGGGAGCACTTAAAAAACACATCCTAGATCTAAATGAATGAAATATTCTTATGAAATACTTTGCTCTTTACACAGTTGAATGTGCTGACAACAAAATCACACAAAAATGATCAATGGAAATCAATTGTATCAACCCATGGAGGTCTGGATTAGGAATCACACTCAAAATTAAAGTGTAAAAACTAACTCCAGGCTGATCCAACTTTGATGTAATGTCCTTAAAACAAGTCAAAATGAATCTGTGTTGCTTCCTGAGTGGACACTATGATTTCACACAAGTGTGATTGACTTGGAGTTACATTGTGTTGTTCAAGTGTTCCCTTTATTTTTTTGAGCAGTATATTTAAACTCCATCCATCCGTGAACGCCATGGAGGGGAAATAGAAAAGGGCTTTTGATTCACTTCAAATCCACTGTTCTGTGATATATAAGCATTCAACAATTCAACAATTCCATAACATTTTTCCCACAATCACTTGACTGATGAATAGACGTCAAATCAAAAGTCTTTTCTAGGTGCATTTAAAGATTACAACACCAAAACCTGCTGCAGATGAAATTAGGGCAGTTCAACAGGCCAGTGTAAAATCATGACCGCTAAAATGGACTGAATATATTATTAGTATAGAAGATGATATCTCATTTTTACATGATACATACATTGATACAAATAAATATTATTATTAGAATAATAATAACAGTAATCTTTTGAAATATACGGAACAGGATGGATGACTCAAAACAATGTTTCAGGTCATTCCGTGCAACAATCTCCAGTTCTTAAAGTTCATTCCCATCACGTCAGTGTTACTCACCAACACACTGGTTCCACTGGTAGTGCTGCACGTAGCCCTGAGGACAGCCGCAGCGGTAACCTCCCAGCATGTTCTGACAGCCATGCTGACAGCGGTGGTTGCTGCTACACTCATCCACATCTGCCAGATATAGAAACACCAAAAAACAGTGAATTTTACACCACATTGTCACAGTCTAATAATACTTTTGCAGCAATTGTCTGGGACGCATAGACATTATCGATTGTACATAATATTAAAAAAAAAAAAAAGGTTTATGGGTACTGTATGCTTACCCTCACATTCCAGGCCTGTAGTGTCCAAGGAAAAGCCTTTCGAGCACTCACAGTTAAAACTTCCGGGTGTGTTGACGCAAGAAGCCTGGGAACCGCACATGCTGTTTTGAGACATGCACTCGTTGTTGTCTGTGAGGAAAAGATCGCAAATAATTGAATGTCCTTTGTCAACACTGCATTTCTTTTATGGATTACAAAACCCCGGACATCTTTTACACACCGATGCAGGCGGTTTGATGCTGAGTGAAACCGGGAGGACACTTGCAAGTAAAGCCGCCAATGGTGTTGACACAAAGGAACTGGCAGTTGTGTTGTTTGGTGGAACACTCGTCCAAATCTTAGAAAAAGGGGGGAAAAAGTGAAAAATGACTCATCATCGGGAGTGAAAACTCCATTACGTATGCTTTGTTAATCCTCATCGCATAGCATACAAGTGAATTGGGGAATGGAGCCCCGACTTCTCGCTTGTTCGAGCCACATGGTGACAAGGACGACCATCTGAAAATAATTCGGACCAACTACCTTTGCAGGTCTTTCCATCTGGCTGCAGGCTGTACCCTCTGGGACAAGAGCAGAGGTAGCTGCCCTCTGTGTTTTTACACAGGAAGTTACAGGGCTTGGGAGATAGAGCACATTCATCCATATCTGTAAGATTTATACAAGGAGCAAATGTGAGCGCAGAGGCTACAACAAATGTTTTAAGTTGGTCAATTTCTGTGGGAGTCATTAAGTGTCTACATGAACAAAAAAAAATTATAAACAAACTAAATGATGATACACATAAATAGCTTCCATACCAATGCATGAAGTTGCAGTGAAGTCAGTTTTGTAGCCAACATTGCAGTGGCAACGGAAGGATCCAATGGTATTGATGCACTGACCGTTCTGACACAGATCTGGCATCACTGTGCACTCGTTGATGTCTGCCGGTGCAGGGACACGGATGAGACACGAACCAACGGTTCTGTTTGAGACCAGACTTTTTGGACTTTATCGAGGTACCCACCTCTACCGTCAGTCGTGTAACCGGGGCCAAGTGGGCACATCTTCTTGTATTGTACCGTCCCGGGCAATGGGCAGAGCTCACATTGGGATCCCCAGCCTCTGCCCGCATTGCAGCAGCACTCAGACTTGGTCACGCTGTTCCTGTTGGTGGATGACTGCTGGCACATTGTCTGCAGAACTTCCATATAGCAGAAGCCCTTTCTGTTATCTAGAGGGAGACATTCAACAGGTGAGGCCTGAGCCGAGACTGGTTTGAGGGAGAATTTTATTGGTTTGCTTTGGGTTTTCAAATAAATTCAATGAATCTTGATTCCTGCTTTTGTGGAATTGAACCCGGGGTGTTACAAATCAGTGTGTAGCATACATTTTTTTCCGTACCAATACACTCGGTTCCAGTGGAGCTCGGCTCAAAGCCATCATTGCAGTCGCAGCGGTAGCTTCCCACTGTGTTGACACAGCGCCCATTCTTGCAAATACCAGGCTTTGCACGGCACTCGTTCAGGTCTGCCAGTGTGGAGAGCAGAGTAAGAGGTCGCAAAAACACCGAGCAGTATAATTCATCGTCACTTAAGTGAACCTCTTGCATTAGTCAAACTCCACAAACTCACCCATACATCCCTCTCCATCTGGTCGGCGCTGCATGCCAATGGGGCAAATACACATGAAGGTACCAATGAGGTTCTTACAAGTCATTCCCTTGGAGTCACAATCATCCAGACCCTCGGAACACTCATCCTGGTCTGGGAAAAGACAAAAAAAAGGACATCCAAAAATATTAATACAAAACCAAATCCTGTTTCTGTGGTCTAAATGTTCTATCGGAACAACTGAAGTCAATCAACTGTTGCCAGTTGCTTTGTACGGACCGCTTTAAAACCGGAAACTACCATGCAAGGTCATGGCTGATGTGCAGCACACCTTGGGGAAATGCTGTCCTGACTATGTTATTAAGGCTGTATATTGTGTATTTGTTATTGTTGTTGTTGTTAAGGCCCACGCTGTGTGTGTGTTCTGCGGTTGCTGACCCTGATGTTTGTTTATCCTCCTCTTTCAAGTACTGCAGATTTTCTTGTTCTACCTGCAGACACCTACGTAATGGATTGTTCTCTTATGAGGACTATGTTCATATTTCTTTTGTTGATTTGAGCAGCAACCAACGTGCCCCTTTTTTCTATCTTATAATTGCAACCCTGCACCTTCTTTTCCAGACTTTCATGATAAACAGTTTTATTAAATACCAATTACATCTGGTTTTGTTGCTTCCGGGAGCCGGGAGGTAACAGTACATAAACAAGAAAGGAAAAACAGAAAATCTTTTCACCTCTGCACATCCGTTGGTCATCTCGCAGTACATAACCAGCAGGGCACATACACTCATATGAGCCAAATGTGTTCACACACCGGAAGGCACACAGAAGCGGATTCTTGGAGCACTCATTGATGTCTGGAGTCAGGACGGAAAATAATGTAATTTAGTCTTAATAATGCAGCAATGCACAAAAATGAAGTTTCTGTGTAATTGGCTCACCTTCACAGGTCATCATGGGTCCTGGTTCAAAGCCCTCTTGGCATGAACATTCAAAACCTCCCACCACATTCGTGCAAGTTCCATTTCCACAAGGGTTTCCTATGGAGCACTCATCAGTGTCTGAAGAGGACAGGGTGGGGTTTGACCACAGAGGCAATTAGAACAATTAAATATTTTTAACTCTAAGTTAAAAAGCCAGTGGACTCCCAATTCGCCATCATTTAATACGTGGAAAAAAAAATTGTTGAAAAGGAATGACATAAATCATCTCACCGACACAATTGACTCCGGTGAAATCCAAGTTGTAGCCGAAGGGACATTCACAGCGGAATGAACCATCAGTATTTATACAGTTACCATTCTGGCAGATGCCCGGATTATCCAGACACTCATTCATATCTATTGAAGGAATGCAAGCGAGTCGGGAACAGAGACAAAGTTAGCAACATTGTTCTCAGGATTGCCAAAGCTGCTCGCTTTGTCAGATCGTGCAGGGATTTGCTGCTCGAAGCTGTGTTAAGTTACAAGCTTATGTTTCACTTCTTATAATTCTCATCTTAACCCTTGTGTTGTCTTGCGGGTCAAAAGTGACCCACGACCACGATAAACACCTTAACCTATTTTTTCCAACTTGAAATTTTATGACTTTTCCTAAAGAGACCCCATAATTAGAAAAAGTTATACTTCTTTTTTGTTTATGTTTCCATGTGGGCTTTACACCACTAGGGTACAAAGATTGTCTTATGGGTCATTTTTGACCAGTAGGACAAGGGGAGTAAACACAACGTTAAGCTCGCACGAGGGTAAAATGTCCTGCTATAAGGTGCTGTCATACCACGTCAAATTCCTGCGCACGTTATACATTTAGCTATTAAAGAGATACTGATTCTGATCTGTTTACCTTCACGAGGGACGCCTCGTCCAGGGAGAACTCCGTGACCGAAAGGACACAGGGTGTTGAAGGCAGCTGGAGACAAACACAAAATATGGCATGCAAATTTTATTCACGTGTGTGTGTTCTTAATTACAGCCACGCGTGTGTGTGAGCATACGTTACACACCTTCCGGTTCTCGTGGGCAAAGCTCACAGGGGAGTCCCCAGCCCTCTCCGGGCATCATGCTGCAGCAGCACTTGCCCTTGGTGGTGTTAAAGGCCTTGGGGACGGAGCATTTCCCGGCCTCAAATTTGGTGAAGCAGAAACTCTCTCTGGTGTCTGTCAAAATTGAAAAAGATCAGATACAGCAATATTATTGTCAATCAACAATCCACAAGGTTGCTCAAAAATCTCATGAGCCAAAGAAATGAGAAAAAGCAAAAACATCTCTCACCGTAGCAGCGACGCTTGTTTTCAGAAAGTTCAAAACCAGGCTGGCAGGTACAGTGGAAGCTTCCGGGGGTGTTGGTACAGGTACCGAACTGGCAGATGTTCGCTTCGACCTCACACTCGTTGATATCTGAGGTGGAATTTAAAAAGAAAAAGGGGGGGATGGGAGCCAGATGTGGTGGAAAAGTAAATAAAAAAGTTATTGATATATCCGTTTAATGTGTTCCGAGCGCCACGCTAACTTTATCCCTGTTTGATTTTCTATCCTTTCGAGACGTACCGATGCACTGGTCATTTTGCACCTCGTAGCCCGGTGGACAGATACATCTGAAGGATCCATCCAGATTCTGACAAGTTCCCAGAGAGCAAGTGCCTGGCAGACTGAGACACTCATTGATATCTGTGGACAAACAGGGAGGCATATCATGTTAGATCAGAATATTTCATCTTTGTTTGCCTAGGAAAGGATATATAAGTATTTGATTTTGGTTTACCTACCGACACAGTTCTTGCCATCAGGTGTATTTTCATAACCCTCATAGCACAGACACTGGAAGGAACCCAGTCCATTGATACACTGGCCATTCCTGCAGACTTGGCCCTGAAGGGCACTGCACTCGTCTATGTCTGAAATTCCACACAAAGAGGATTTACCACTGTGCAGAAATTGGATAACACCACCATTTGCAGCAAAATAATAGTTATGACGTTGCTTGTATTCCTGGAAGAGGAGCCCTAACAATCTTTTGCTATACTACCAGTGTAAAACTACTACGAATGTCTATAGTCAAAGGGAAAAAGAAAAGATAATACAGGACTATCTCAGATATTAGATTATTGTGATTAAGTTCTTTATCTTCTGTGATGCAATTACAAAAACAAAAATGTCCTACATTCTGGATTCATCACAAATCAACTGAAATATTGCAAGCCTTTTATTATTTTGATATCGTTGATTATGGCTTACATCTTAAGAAAACTCAAAAATCCTATCTCAAAATAGTAGAATAGCATTTAAAGGTTACTTTGTTTTTTTAATTGCATAACAGAAGATAAAGAACTTTATCACAATATTCTAATTTTCTGAGACAGTCCTGTATGATCCAACAAGACAGTTTTGCAACAAAAAAGCCTTTTTTATAACCTTTTTTATTCACTTGGAAAGATCGCGGATCATTTTTAATCACGTATGAACAACTTCATAAAAACGCCAACTGTAAAGTTGATCCATACCCATGCAGTCGTTGTTGTGTGTGAGCTCAAAGCCAGGGAAACACAGACAGTTGTAGGATCCAACTGTGTTTTTACACGTTCCATTACCACATGGATGCCGATCACATTCATCAATGTCTGAAATACACAGAGGAATTAAAAAGTAATTTGTAGGTAAAATGATCTGCAAGATTCGATTGGACTTAATTGTATTGTATTATAATGTAGTTTAGTTCACCCATGCACATGGTCTGGTCAGCGGTAGCCTTGAAGCCGTTTTGGCAGAGGCAGCGGTAGCTCCCCTGCGTGTCGATGCATGTTCCATGGCTGCACACGTTCGGAATCTCTTGGCACTCGTTTCGGTCTGGAAGGAAGACGGGAGGTCATTGGGAAATGGATTAGCAGCTGCAACTGTTTACGTTCGAGTTGATTCCATGAATATGATGCTGTCGCTATTGCAAAGTAGTTTTTTGCTCTCCAATTTTCTCCAATACTCTATCAAAATCTTAACGTATTTCTATTTCTATTTTCATATTTTTATTTGTTTAATGTCAATTTGCACCGCAGTTTTGTCATGTTCAAAAGAACAATGAACATCAGACCTCCCTTCAATTATGATTTTTTTCTTGCTTTTTTTGTTCTTTCTGTAGTTTATATTGTAGCCTTATTCGTATCTCTATCCTTACTTGCATTTGCTGTCTATTTCTACTATTTGCGCTAGTTGAAATGCTCTTGTGACAAGTGAATTTCTTCACTGAAGGATTGTTAAAGTCTATCTTATCTTATCTTATCTTATCTTATCTTATCTTATCTTATCTTATCTTATCTTATCTTATCTTATCTTATAACCACCTGATAGCTGACTAGTAACTGAGGTTTATCATGCAACTTTTAATTATCAGAAAAATGACACCAAAAAAACAAAAGTAACAGGCTCAACAAAAGTTGAGCGTGACTGAGAAAATTGCAATTCTTTCAGTCAGATCAAATATTCTTCTTCTTGACAAAAAAACACATTAAATCTACTGATTGTACCATAATAGTTGGCATATTTAAAATAAATTTAGATATAAGCAAAAATTGTCATGAATAGTTTCTATTTCCTCTGGAGAGCCACCTCAGTGGAGTTATCTTCCTCATACTTGGGTTGTACTTATTTTATTGCCTGTTTATATATTTTATAGTTATTTTATTGCCTATTTGTATATTTTACATATATTGTCTATTTGTACAGTTTTATATTTGTATTGTCTTCCCAGGACTACAGATGGAAATTAGCTATGAGCTACAATCTGGTACAAACATCTCTGCCTCTGTGCTTAATGTAATTGTACACTGTCCAAATAAACTTTTTAAACTAAACTAACTAATATTGCATGAATGTTACAAAAACAGCTTAGCCGATTTTCCACCGTCACATAAACAAATTATACTTATTTTCCCTCGAAAAAGGACGCTACCACATTGATATTTTTCACCCATCATCTGCACTGTCAGAAGTCACAGGGAAACCCCAGAAAGATCTGCAAGGCAAGCAGGGAGACTGACCCACACAGGCCCCGCTGGGGGACAGTTTGAAGCCTGGTGAACATTCGCAGCGGTAGCTGCCCGGAATGTTGATGCAGGCAGCGTTGCGCTGGCACAGATTGTCCCCGCTGTTACATTCATCAATATCTGCACAGGACACAGAGAAAGAGAGGGGGAGAGAAGACATCGATCACTGGCTCTGTAAGTTTACAGACAGACCAGGTTGTCGACTCACGGACAACAGAAAACACAGTGGTGTCACCTTGAGTCCCAGTCCTAAGACATAACTACTATGTAGATTCATTGTGTTACTAATTCTGGAAAAAAAAAACAGTTAAGTAAAATTCACTTTGCACCATTGAGAGAATTAAATAATGAGAAAAAGGATTCTGAACTAAACAATTTCCCTATTATTAGTATAACAGTATTCCCCACACAGATTACATTTTCTTCTTCTTCTTCTTCTTCTTCTTCTTCTTCTTCTCATTTTTAATATTATAATTCTAATTATGTTTATTATTATTATTATTATCATTATTATTATCATTAATATCACTACTGCTACTACTACTTCTACTACTACTACTCCGACTACTACTAATACTAATGATAATAATACTAACAATACATTACTTTGTATCCATTTTTTTTTTCTATTTTACTCCTTATACTTTATTTATTTATGCCATACCGCAAGAGTAGCATTACAATTTTGTTGTATCAGCAATGTTTCAATGACTAAATAATTCATCTATTGACAGTATTACAGTATCTCCCAACAGATATGTTTACACTTATTATAATTATTGTATAAGTTTTGTATATTTATATTTTTATAGGCTTTGGCTTTGTTTTCTCCCTATACTCTTACAAATCTATGTGTCATACCGCGGGAGTACCATTACAAGTTTGTGGCATCAGCAATGTTTCTATGCCGATAAGAAGCATTCTGATTCTGAACTAAATAATTACCGGTAACCTTGTTTTTGTTTTCTCTCTGGGTATGCATGCATGCCTTTCGGGGTTAAGCAGTACATTGTGGGCAGGCAAGTGTGCAAAGATTCAAAGACAAGGTAGAAATCAAATTGCAAGTTACAGATGCGTTTAAGACTGCATTTTGCATTAACGGATGTGATCATTCAAAAAAAAAATAGCGATGAATGATGATTTTGTTTTTACCTTCACAAATAAGGAGTATGTTGTTGTAGCTGAAGCCCATTCTGCATTCACAGCGGAAGCTCCCAATCTGATTGATACACACTCCGTTGGCACAAATACCAGGGATCTCCCGACACTCGTCGATATCTGCACGGGAAAACGGAAGAGTACAATTAAAATCCAAACGGGTCCTTTGACCGCCAGTTTTAACCCAGTCGTGACCTTACCAACTGGCTTCCCAGTGTGGATGTCAATGATGAAACCGGGAGCCTGGTTTCCACAAAGTAACTGGTACTCAGCTGAAACAGTGGGAACACAAATGTTTTATTGCGTATGTGATATAAAGTATTTATTTCACATATTGGATATTTTGCGTGTGTATATGCTGGTCGTCAGGGTGTCTGATTTTGCTTCGCACTCACTGGTAGCGGGTGTGGGACAGGCCTCGCATGGCTTATTCCAGGCTTTTCCCACATTGTAAGCGCAGCAGCACATCTTCTTAGTCATATTGAAGGACAGCTCATTTTCGCATGTGTCATTGAAGTTACGGTAACACACGCTTTTCCTCATGTCTACAAAGGTAGGACAACAGTGTTTTCCCACAAGCTTACACAGAGAGCGATGACAGGAATAATTGTTTTACATTAGCCTTCTCCAACTTACCCATACAGTTGTTTCCTCCGTTGACCTGCATGTATTCGGGAGGACACACACAAGTGTAGTTGCCCAAAGTGTTGTAACAGGTACCGGGCCTGCAGATCCCAATGTGGGTTGTGCATTCATCAATATCTACGTGTGATGATATGATGATGGACAGTTGATAAAAAAGTCTGGGAATTGTGCACAGGTCATCTTGATAGAAAAAAAAAAAAAAAAAGGTTCCTACCCTCACAGATCCGAGTCTCATCATTGAGATAGTAGCCTGTGGGACATTCGCACTGGAAACTCCCAAAGGTGTTTACACAGTTTCCACCCTGGCAGAGACCTGGCAGTTCTTGGCACTCATCAATATCTAGAGAGTCAGTCCAATCATTAATTCTACGTGTTTGGAGAAATGATATGACCAAGACAAACTATGGTCGATATTGCGATATTGATGAATTAAACTGAGAGAGGGAGATCTGGATGGCTCACCCTCGAGGATGACAGTGATCGGGTTTGGTCGGAATCCCTCTCCTCCTGGGCAAAGAGTCTTATACTCCGCTATGGACAGAAAGGAAAGATTCAAAGCATATCGGTATCATGAGAGACTTTAAAACACATTCGACAATGAAGCGCTAGGTGAAGGATTTGCCGTGCATACATGAGTTGGCCGTCGGGCACAGTTCACAAGGGTTTCCCCAGGCTCCTCCCAGGGAACAGCAGCAGGATGCTCTGGTTACGCCCACTCCGATCTCCGCACTGCAAGAGATTCCTCCATCGCCACGGGGCAAAATGTCCAGGAAGCAATTGCCAACACGGGTATCTGGAAGATGAATTCAAACATTTTGTCAAACAGCAGTGCATGATGTTCGAATTCCAATTCTTATCTCACATACTTTATGTTTTCACGCATCAATATACAGATAAAATTCACAGATATGCTGAAAAACAAGGATCCTTGAATTGACCGCGGTTTTCAAAATGATTTTAAAAAAACTGCTTTGAAATCTGAAACATCAGTTGTTACCATGTAACAGCACAACAGTGACAAATGAGAAATTAAAATGTGATTTTAATCATTTTCAGACACTCTCATTCAGTCTGTCATTTATAGCAATTAATAAGAAAATTATCGTTGTATTTTTTTGATTTCCGCTCCATGTCTCAGACTTACCTACACAGCCCACGCCAGTGGGGTTGAGTTCAAAGTCGGCTGGGCATTTGCACAGGTAACTTCCTGGTGTGTTCATACACACTCCATTGATGCAGTTGACGGGGTCCACACACTCGTTGATGTCTGTGGTACACAGAGACACACATTGAAAATGTTATTTGCAAACCAATACGTATAAATAACATTTCAATTGATCTAAGATAAGATAAGACAAGACAAGACAAGACAAGACAAGACAAGACAAGACAAGACAAGACAAGACAAGACAAGATAAGATAAGATAAGATAAGATAAGATAAGATAAGATAGACATATTTCCAGGGCAAATTCAATTGTCACAGCAGCATTACGGGGTAGAAAAGTGTGCAAATAGTAATAATACAAGAACATGCAAATAGAGGATATAGATACAAATGAACAAGAAAAACAAAATATAAAAAAATATGAAAAGAAACAAAAGAAAAATGCCCTGTGCAGAGCAGAGTTATAGAAATAACAGCTGCACAGCAGGAGATGTGGGTAGTAAAATTTGAATGATAATGAAGTAGAGATGGAGGTGGTCTAAAATAGGGATGGTGGTAGTGCAAACTACATGCAGAAAAAAAGTGTTTATGTAATTGTGTTACTGAACTGATGACCTGGAATGATCAGATACAAGAATAAGAACTGACAGTGTCTGCAGACTCAGACAAATTTCCACCGCCTCACTCACCGGTGCAGTTTCCTCCGCTGCGATCCAGCTCATAGCCGTCATCGCACACGCAGCGGAACATCCCAGGAAGATTCTGGCACATTCCGAACACACAGATGTTCTGGAAATTGCACTCATCGATGTCTGCATCGGAATCGGAAACCAGAACGTTAATTTTCATATTCTTTTTTCAGAAAGAAACAAGATAGAATAGAGATATAGGTCAACTGCAGCACCTTGACAAGCTTTGCTGTCTTCGGTCGGTGTGAACCCCATCTCACACTCGCAGCGGTAGCCGCCCGGAGCGTTGAGACACTGACCGTTCTCACAAAGGTTCACGTTGTCTGCGCACTCATCCATATCTAAAGGAGATACATTTCTGTATGTTTATTTATGTTTATGTTTTGTTTGGGATTCACTTCTTGTAAAAAACATTTACCAGAGCATGAAAAACCATCTCCGTTGAAGCCCTCCTTGCACGTGCACCTGTACGATCCAGGTGTGTTGACGCAGTCGGCGTTCGGATTGCAGTTGTGGTCCTCAGCAGAACACTCGTCCTGGTCTGCAGACCAAGAGAAAATAAAATGTAAAGTGTTAGTATTTCAAAAAAGTTATCTTGTACATTTACAGCTTGCAAAAAGAAACATAATGCACTCACCCTCGCACTTGTTGCCATCGCCCACCCAGCCGTCACGACAACGACATTTAAAGCTGCCGGGAATGTTGATGCACGCGGCGTGCATGGCACAGTTATGAGCCCCGATCTCGCACTCGTCAATGTCTGGGAAGATATAAAAATTAAGTCAGGAAATGAAAGAATATAAATAAATTGCAGTTTTTGACCTACTCGAGATCATATAAAATAATTTATTACATTTTACATGGATGTACAGTTTATTTCCAGATGTAGGAGTCACTTCACTCTTATTTTTAAAATAATTTTCACTTTCACTTCAATTTTACATTTATTCCATATATATATATATATTTTTTTTATATAATTTTTTAGATGTTGGTTGTGCCCTCCAATTGCCCCCCGGAGACAGATAAAGTTTCTCTGATTCTCTGATTCTGTTTTTGGATATTGAGCAAAGTAAAAAACCAAAAAAAGAAAAGATTTTGTGTGTTTTATGACAGCAAGTGAACATTATGAGAATGACAGGTTCTCCAGGACTGCCCTTCCAATAATCATCATTTATAAAATGATCATTGAACTGTCTTGAGCATGCATGTGTGTGTGTGTGTGTGTGTGTTTGTGTGTGTGTGTGTGTTGGCACCTGTGCAGCCCGTGGATCCCTTCTTGACAAAGTACCCCAGCTGACAGTGGCAGATGAAGGACCCTTTGGTGTTCTCGCACTCACCATGGAGACATATGTTCGGGTTCAAATCACACTCATTCACATCTGCGCAGGTGAATTAGGAGACGGAGACAGCGTTAGACGGATGTTGAATCGGACTGTCAGACGAAAGGGTCAGAAAAAAGGCCCCGTGATTAAGGGGGTAGCATGAATAATTAAATTAAGCTTGAAAAAAAAAAGGGGGGGGGGGAATGATTTTGACAAGTACGATGGGGAGAAATACAGTCATATCATATTTTCATCAACTTCTTTTTAAACTGTCTTTTTAAACTGTCCGCATCCAACATGCACCCGCACAGTTGCACACTCAAAGCAACACCCAACTTTAACTTGCTCATCATCCCGACACTGTTTTAAATTCTGATACTGTTTACATTTCCTTGCAGTGTTTGCATTTGCCTGCATTGTTATATGGGTTATGGCAGTATGCTTTTAATATTATTTATTCATCAACACTTATGTGGATGCACTGCAAATGGCAAAGTAAGAATTTCATAGTACGCGGAAACATGTTTCCAAACTGTACACATGAGAATAAACACTTTGAATCTTTTCCTCTCACCAATGCAGGTCCTCATGTCCATGGAAGCCATGAATCCATCATAGCAAAGGCAGCGATATTCCCCAGGGATGTTGGTACACTGGCCTCCATCGCAGATGTCTGGAGTCTCCTCGCACTCATCGATATCTAACAAATAACAGGCGTGGCTGTCAACGCTTATGTTTTATTTTTCCGTGTCGAAAAAAGATCAGACGCGTTTTGCCATTTATTAACCTGAGCACGTCCTGAGGTCAGGCATGAGAGCGTAGCCTTCGCTGCAGCTGCACTCGTAGCTGCCCTCGGAGTTGGTGCAGTGTGTCTCGCAGCCTCCGTTCATGATGGTGCATTCGTCAATATCTGCAAAAAACATGTAAAAAAGGTATCATATTTTTTTAAGGTCGCACGCTTTCAGGTTTATCTTTACTGATAAAAAAAATTGTAATTCCGTGCTCACCGACGCAACCCTGCCGGTCCGGGGTGGCTTGATATCCCGTGTCACAGGAACACTGGTAGGTCCCTGGCATGTTCACGCACTGGCCGTTCCTACACAGGTTGTCGCTGAGCTGGCATTCATTGACATCTGGGGAAGAGCAGCCGGACGACACGGAGGGTTGATTTTAAAGGGAACCCGGCATGGGACGACTAATAGGCATAAATATGCTAGGAACACTAGAATGTGTCATTAACCCTAGAACACAAACATTAAAATAAGAAACACAATCTCTAACGTTGGGAATATTTTCACCCAATACAATATACTGGATAAAATACAGTTTTCATCAATTTATAGATGGGCTGATGGGAGGAGGGAAGCAAACATACAATTAATAACATCAGTGAAGCTACCCGAGGACCCATAAAACTCAAGACGATGGCAACACAATGAAAATCACATGACAAGAATTGTGTGGGTGAAAATCACCCGACGTTAGTGTTCTAGGGAAATAATTATTAAAGAATTATTTCTTTAAAAAGTCACAGTTTATAACATATTTCAACCCAGCGACACCGCCATTGTTTTGCTGATGATGTATTCAGATTGCTCATGCTAACTGACTTGCCGCTGGTATTAACTTTCCCTCCCATAAGGTATATTCGGTAATAATAACACATTGTGCTGCCTTTGGGTGCAATTTCCAGCGCGAGCCAAACAAACGGACTGATGTGGGTCTACACAGCTTTAAAAGGGAGGAGAAGAAAGAAGTGAAATTGCTTGTGGACGTACGCAAATTCCTAAGGATCTTTGGCCATGTTCTCGCCACGTCTCTCCGGATGTATACGATGCATTTAGCTGAGCGAAGCTGCCGAAAGAGGTCACGGGTGCTGCTAGTTTTAAACGGCCACCAAGGCCAAATGCCACGCCGATAGTTTTCTTTCACGGTGTTTGGGGAAACAAGTTAAGCCAACTCAAAGAAACACCACAGGCAAGGGACACAGGAATTTCTCCTGTGAGGATTTCAGCAACCCGTTACTTCAGAAGTAGCACGATCACGGGGGGAAGCTGGCGACGAGTCACCCGGTCGGTCAGCAAAGCAGGCCTACAGTGAAAAGCTGACGACAAAAAGTGGAGATCCTTATAACAGACGCTCTCTCTCTGATAGCATAGCAACAGAGACGCCGGACGCACACCGGTGACTTTTGCCAACTCTTGCCTTTTTGTGTCTTTGTTGGTCTTCATTCCTAAGCACATTTTAACGTCTGTCTTCAGCGTTATTCTTCTTGCTTACATCTTTCTTAGGTTCAAATGGGAAGGGTTGCATAGATGACATGTTTTTGCGTTGTTGGGTCTTGTACCGAGCCCAGGTCAATCTTTAACGTCACGAACCAGACAGCGATGGGACGTAAAAAACAATGGCGGCCAACAAGTGAAATATTTTTTTTTACAATTATACACAAACCAAAATGACGAGAGGCTTTATCATCTTTTTTATGCAGCTGGTGCAAACGTTGATCGAATAGGACAATAAGTCCTTGGCCACCGGGGATCCCTTTTAAGGTTCTTTTCGAGGTGAACTTCTATCGGATTCCGAACAAACCCGGGTCAACACAGATGTGATGAATGACGCACCTTCACAGGCTGATCCGTCCGTGCTTAGGGAGTGTCCGGTGGGGCATTCGCACTCGTAACTCCCCTCCGTGTTCAGACAGGTACCTCCGCGGCAGAGCAGGGGGTTTCTCTCGCACTCATCAATGTCTGTCAGCAGAGGATAGTACGGGATAGTATACGAGAAGTCAAGAAAGGGGTTGAATTCCCCGCTCTGGACGTGATTTGTGATGTAACAGATGTGCGGGTCGAGTGTGCGTTCATACCCATGCAGTTCTTCATCATCATGAAGCCGCTCTCGTAGCCTTCGAAGCATTCACACTCAAAGCTGCCGGGGGTGTTCACGCAGGTACCGTGACCGCACAGATCCGGAGAGATTCGACACTCGTCGATATCTAGGAAGGGGAAACCGCGCCGATATCACAAATATTTTTTACGACGTGACTTCATCGACGGAATGTTTTTCCGCCCTTGTTGATCTTCGTCTTCCTTCTCTCGTGACGTACCCGTGCAGTTTCTTTCCTCGTCCGTCAGGGCGAATCCACTGTTGCAACGACACTTGAAGCTGCCGATGGTGTTTCGGCAGGTTCCGTGCGTGCACAAACTGTGGAAGACTTTACACTCGTTCACGTCTGTTCAGAAACACAAAGGCAAAGTTTTATCTGTTTCACTGTTTTTTTTTTTTCATATCCTGTCTTACACTTACATATATACACTGCTCAAAAAAATAAAGGGAACACTTAAAAAACACATCCTAGATCTAAATGAATGAAATATTCTTATGAAATACTTTGGTCTTTACACAGTTGAATGTGCTGACGACAAAATCACACAAAAATGATCAATGGAAATCAATTGTATCAACCCATGGAGGTCTGGATAAGAATCACACTCAAAACTAAAGTGTAAAAACAAACTCCAGGCTGATCCAACTTTGATGTTAAGTCCTTAAAACAAGTCAAAATGAATCTGTGTTGCTTCCTGAGTGGACACTATGATTTCACACAAGTGTGATTGACTTGGAGTTACATTGTGTTGTTCAAGTGTTCCCTTTATTTTTTTGAGCAGTATATGTTGGGCGTGTGAAACAAACAGATGGATAGAATAAGAATTTCCCTCACGGGATGATAAAAGTTCATCCGATCTGATCCGATGAGCAGTGAATGATGTTACCTT
The DNA here is from genome assembly GCF_037954325.1 of Fistularia commersonii. Lineage (NCBI taxonomy): Eukaryota > Metazoa > Chordata > Actinopteri > Syngnathiformes > Fistulariidae > Fistularia > Fistularia commersonii. The sequence continues at coordinate 12,174,289 of NC_141299.1, read as the reverse complement.
TGTAGAAAGATTTGCCGATGAGAATGTCTCTGTTGGCGAAGCCGGGCCCTCGGGGACAGATAGTCCTGTACTCCTGCGTATTTGGTTTGGGACACTCCTCGCAGTCCACGCCCCAGGCTGCACCCACCGAGCAGCAGCACGTATCCACACGGTATCTTCCCGGCATCGGCTCGCCGCACTCGTCTTCGTGCCACTTCATGAAGCACTGCTCGCTGCGCAAATCTAGCCATTAGCAGAATTGAAAATATGTGAAATAGCATATTTAAAAAAGACGACGCGGGCCGGAAGATCCGATTTCTTTATCTCCCTTACCCACACATGTGCGACCGGTGCTGTCCAAAGTTAGACCCTCAGCACATTCGCAGCGGAAGGAGCCCTGGGTGTTCACACACCGTCCATTTGTACACACCCCGGGGAACTTTTCGCACTCATTAACATCTACATGGGGGAGGGCGTTTAAAGAGCTGATTAAAAGGTGCACAGACATTTATATATGAAAAAAAAAAAGGGAATGATGGACTTCATTTTAGGCCCACGTGATCAAAATGTTCTTACCTTCGCAATCAACTCCCTTCATTCGAGCGAATCCACGAGAGCAGGCGGTGTCTGGGTGTAAAGGAGAAAACGTTAATAAATGAAAGTCTAAAATAAGAGAGTCTAAATTATTATTTTTGCATTTCCATGTGTTTGGATTTTAAATCATGGACTTCAGACCAGGGATTTTAGTTAATTACAGTATGTTAAGTTCATTCATTTTTTACTTTACAGTGTCATCCCTTGCATTACTGTCGCTATCATTCTCCGCTTCTTTGGACTTGGGGTATATCTGACTCGCCCATTTCCTGTATCATTTGTTTGTTATCATTTCACAGATGACAAAAAGACAGTGAAATTCTCATTTTCATTAATTATTCCAATTCAAATTCAATATCAAATTCCTGTCTTATAATTTGAATAATATACATTAGGGTGAACCTGTTTTCTATTTGGTAGTTTGAGTGTCAAAATCTCACGGAGATGCTAAAAGTGCAGTTTACAGTTATTTAATTTGCCCAAATATAAAAAAAAAAAAACGTATATTGTTTTGGGCATCTTTAACCTGCTGAAGCTCTATTCTATTATGAATAAATTGATTGTCATTTTATTTTCTGTGTTACTATGTTGCTAAAAAGCGGGAGGACGCAAAGTCATTGGTAAAGGGCAGAATTTTCTCTTAATAAAAAAGTAGAGAAGTAAAGCCTAATGACGTATCAGCCACTCCTTTCACAATTCATGGATGCTCTGCTACCTCAAGTTGTTTTATTCCAATTGTAACTGACCGCCAGGTGCATCTTTAATGTGCTTCTTACAGCTAATTTGGCTAAAATATTGCAGAAATAAGCTCCAAAATATTGCCTTGCCAACAGTGTCCCATGAAATCATCCGTTCACTTCACTGCTTCTCCACTACACTCCCCTTTGTTCGCTCCCTCTCCATCATTGAGTTCACCACTCTTGCTCTTTGTAATTAGTTTTAATCTGTATTTCAATTTTTTTCTCGAGTTCAAGGCAAGTCTTTGCCATATCGAGGGTATATTCATGCATGTCGGTTATTTCCGTTTCATCTGTCCTTAGCCTTAGGTTGTTTCTCTTTTTCCTAAGTTAAATGATATCTCCCTGACGTGTTTCGGTCCATCGGTTTCCTTCACGTGCACAGACAATTTGCCCTCCGATTTCATACTGACCAATCTTGCAGGGTTCACAGGGGCTTCCCCAGGCGGCTCCCAGGGTGGCGCAGCATTCCGACTTCAGCGTTGCTCCATTGATGTTTACCTCACAGCGATTGTCTTGCATGGTCAACCAACACGTGCTCACCATGCTATCTGTAAAGGGAAAGTAAGATCAGGATCAGCTTGGTTCATCTTGTCACGGGCATGTTTTTGTCATTGTTGTTTTTTTTTCAAAAATTACATACTTTAAAAAGTCTTCGCTAAGCTTTGTTTTTTTCTATCTGCAAATGTGCATGGTTTTCCATTGTCTGTTATTGTTCTTCTTTGCTGACTTGTTGTTATGGAGCATCTGCCGCCACATGTTTTCAGTCTTATTTGTGTTACTACCATCTGCAATCAATGTTTGCCGCATCGCAAAGCACATGGGGTATCCCTGGGAAAGTTCTGGTTGGGCACTTGTTACACATAAAAAAAAAAAAAAAATGTAAAAAAGCATCACCAACGGTCAGGAACTCTAGTAAGTCTGAACATTGCAATGCGATGAAAGAAGGAAATTGGCATTTTTCTCTTAGCTGTAGTTTGAGGCTAAAGCTAAGCAGAGTGAAACCTGCTGCATTTTGATTTGGCGAAAAGGACGGTTTGCATATTTGAGTCATTGTGGGGTCACCTTTTCTCTAAAAACCCAGAGCCCACGCAGAGACAAAACCACAAATAACTTTCCCTTTATTCACTCCTTGAATTATGTTCTCTTAAACGCAAAACAGAGACGAGTGGAACGAGAGAACCCCGCGAGCCCCCCGACCGAGCCAGCTCATGCAATATGCAATTGAACTATTTATCTAATGACTCATTTCTCCTCCCCGATACAGTAACATCTGTAAAGCATGGACTCCTCTCAGACCGATTTCCCAAACAAGTAGAATTTGTGTCTTCCGCAGACAGTGTTACATACCACGCGTCAGATTCAATCCACGATCAATCTTTATGAGTAACACAATCTCCATGCGAACCAAGGCTATGCATGAAAGCGTTTATCTAATAAATAATCTGCATGCCAGTCTCATTCAACATCTGTCAATGATAACAGCGCCACTAAGGGGTTTGTTTTGCAAAAGCGAGCATCGCATTTCTTTTCATGTGATCAGACTCTTGCGTCAGTAGGCATTATTCCTGTGTAATGCTAATCGCATTGTGTCATTTTTATATCGCACAAGCGTTTTACACATGTAATCTCCACCACTCTAACTTTCACCGGGCAGGCGGTTGTCTTACCCACGCAGATGGTGTTGGTGGAGTCCAGCTTGCTACCTTGGCTGCACTCGCAACTGAAGGACCCGACCACATTGCGACAGGCGCCGTTGATGCATGGGCTCGACTCACACTCATTGATATCTGAAAGGCGAGCAAAGACACACACCTGAGGTCAGGGAAGACGGGACCATGCATTACTCTACTCAAATAGATAGATAGATAGATAGATAGATAGATAGATAGATAGATAGATAGATAGATAGATAGATAGATAGATAGATAGATAGATAGATAGATAGATAGATAGATAGATAGATAGATAGATAGATAGATAGATAGATAGATACATACATAGATAGATAGATACATAGATTTAAAAACAAAATGGTAACAAATAATAGAAATACAGATACCAATGAGATCATTTTAAATACTGAAATTCAATGAGAAAAAGTGCGTTCGCGCTCCTCAGGCCAGGAAATGCGACGAGTGTTTGTGTGCACGAGAGCGTGCACTCACCTTCGCACGTCTCCGATTCGGGCTTGAACACGAAGCCACTTGGACAGGAGCAGGAGTAGGAGCCCGGAGTGTTCCTACACTGGCCGTTGTCACAAAGCAGATGGTTCACCAGACACTCATTGATGTCTGAACAGAAGATGATGAAGAATTAGTTATTACAAATTTACAAAACAGGAGAAATACAGACATGATAAGTTGCGGGTTTATTGACAAACCGCTACCTCACAACTTATGCTACCTGAGAAGAATACTTGTCACGAATATCGAGCCAACCATCAACCACTTGTTGCCACTTTGGCTACAATATTGCAAGGATACACTGCGCGGTAAACAATTGTTTTCCCATTTTAGAGCGGTTCTCAAATCCATATTGTAAGTTCAATTTTGGAGCGGGTCTAAAATAAATTACAAATAAAAATATGTGGGGGATTCACAAATTTTCAATTTACGTTGCCAGAACCTTTCAGGACATTGCCAGCAACAATGTAACACAGATAATGTATTACCAACAGTAATATGACCCCTCACAAATATTTCTGCCTTGCTAATTTTGAAACAGTTGTTCTGCTTTATGGGTTATTTCTTTGTGAATTTCATTTATTTTCAGGTGGTTTGTAGTTGTAACAAAATATTTCCAGATGTGTTTGGGCTGATTTGTCTTCTCGCTGAAACTGGATTTAAAACACATTTAAAGAAGAGTTTCATATATAGTATCCAGTAATTTCTTGTTCGGCTTTTTTTGAGATTTATAAACTCTATTTAGGGATAAATTATTTTTTTATAATTTTCCAGGGTTCTCAGTGTAATTGGACAACATTCAGAGTTTCTTTACTTTTTTCCTTTGAATATTTTAAATGTATTTCATTTTTTTCTTCATGACAGAAATATTGTTTTCCTGCTTTTTTTGTGTGTGTTATCAAAAATATGAATCATTTTCGTATCGTCTTACTCACCGACGCAGTTTTTGCCACTGGTGTCCGACTCATAGCCGATGTTACAAATGCAACGGTAACTTCCTCTCAGATTCTCACATATGCCGTTCTGACAAATGTCTGGGTCCAGCGCACACTCATTGATGTCTGAGAAAAAAAAAAAAAAAAAAAAAAAGGTCAAGTCGGTCATTTTACTGATAACGCATGGAAACGGGGTCTGTATATTTATATCGGACAAAATCAAACTCACCTCTGCCATCGGCCGTGATGCCGATTCCGCTGCTGCATACGGCCTGGAACTCGGCTGTAAAACCGTGATACAAGAAAGAACGCACATTCAATAAGAGAGGTACTTTTTTTTTTTTTTTTTGGGAAAACCGGTAAAATTAAAAAAGCGACGACTAGATATAAATCATTATGAGCCAAACTATGCACCACCTGAATTTCTGGAGGGGCACGGCTGGCAGGGCTCTCCGAAGCCATGTTCGGGATTGGCGCAGCAGCATTCTGACTTGGTGACGGCGCCAGGGAAGGGCCGGGAGCAGGTCCCCATCTTGATGGCGCCGTAACAGGTGGTTCTCATATGCGTGTCCACGCACACCCTGCCGTCCACGTCGACAGCCAGGCCCGGCGGGCACTCGCAACGGAAAGAGCCCTCTGAATTGATGCAGCGACCGTTCATACAAATGCCAGGTGTCTGACACTCGTCAATGTCTGAGAGAGAGAGAGAGGACACACAACTCTTACGGGTCAGCACGAGTTTATGGGACGACCTAGATTTTTTTTTCTCAGACACAGATGGAAAGGTTGTGACGATGATATCCAGAAACCAGAAGTCTGATTCAGTTAACCGACATATGCGCCGCGTTTGTTTATATTGTGCTGTGACTGCATAGGACTGACAGACGCTCTTGGTGCTTCCAGGCTCGATGTCTGGCAAGGGTCTAACTTAACCATCTGCTAAAAGACCATGTGTGATAGCTTATCTGGAAACATCCTACTCCTAAAACAAATCAGTGGACAAAAAGTCCTGAAAAGAGATTTCAAGGAATTCCGCACCATGTGAATGTGCCCTACAGCTGCCGATAAAACCAAGGGATCTCAAATATACCTCATAAATAAAACATACCACTGCAGTAGCGGCCATTGGATGCCAAGGCGAAGCCAGGCTTGCAGATACACTTAAAACTACCGTCTTCGTTGATACACATCCCATTAAGACACATGTTGGTGGTGGCGCATTCATCGTGATCTGCGGAAAAAAAAAAAGAGCGGTCACAGACTTTGCGTAGAAAGGGAAAGCACGTCAGAACTTCGGTTTGTTCGCACGCGTCTGTTACCGATGCAGTTCTTCCCATCGGCCGTAAGCTCGAAACCAGCATTACAGATACACTGGAAGCTTCCCTCGGTGTTGACGCAGCGTCCGTTTCGACACATCACTCCGTTAACAATACACTCGTCGATGTCTAAACAGAGAGGCCAAGCAGAGGGGGAGAGGAAAACACATTTGGACGTGAAGGAATGTTGTTTTCTTTCTTCCAAACGTCTTTTTTCCCTTGTCAACACTTGCTATTTCATATGTACGACAACCGTATTATTTACCAAACGAGACAATTCTCTCATTTTTGCCATGGAATAAGTCAGAACAGTCACGTCGGAACTAACATTCTTGTTTTTGTCACATATCTGAAAGGAAATGGTCTTTCTTGGTCAGATGACGTAGATAAAGTCATCAGTTAAGGAGTTTAGGAGCTCTGTTGTAACATGGTTGCGTGTGTGAGTGAGTAGTGAAAGAAATAACCAAACAGGTAAATAAAGAAGACCATCTGTGAAACACAAAGACCCTTAAGTAAATCTTGAACCAGATTGAAAAGATCCAAACTGACCGGGGGATACGAATCTCTGACATACCGATGCAGGCTTGTTTGGTGGAAGTTCCTTGGTAGCCCTCGTGACACTTGCAGTGATAAGATCCAGGCGTGTTCACACAGTCTCCGTTGATGCAAGGGTTGCTCACACACTCATCGACATCTGCGGCAACAAAAATAAAGCAAACATCGTAAATGTACACCTTTCAAACTACCTTCATCATAACAGCAACTTTGCTCAGTTCCTCAAATCAGCAGAAGATGGCAGCAGGGTGCATGAAAATAGCTGAGCCACCGTCATATATTTGATATGAAACCAATACCGGCTCAGAGAAAGTAAATGCCCTGGGTTGATGCAAAATAAAGTGCATTTACCGATACATTCCCCACGGACATCCTGCTTGTAGCCCATGTTACACTCGCAGCGGTAACTCGTCGGAGTGGGAATGCAACGCCCGTTCAGACAAAGGTTGGTGAAGTGTTTGCAGATGTCAACTGTATCGTTCACAGAAACCGTGCCTGCGGAAAGAAAACAAGGGGATACCAGTTTATATTGAGTTTGTTGAGAGAGACAAACATTTTTAACCCCCGCAATAAGCTTTTTAATGCATATACAAACGGGTCTCACTTATGAGAGGATGGGTCAGAAGTCCGTTGCTTCCCCCGTTTATTCCAAAGGTGCCTCCGCCTCCCCCATTGGTACCGATGCCTCCATTGCCATTGCCATTCGGAACACTGGGAAACTTGTATCCGTAATGGATCCCGTTGCCATTGTTACCAGGGAACTGTCCGTTGGGGTAGCCGTGAGGGAGACCGTGAACCTGGGGAATACCCACGATGCACAGCCGCCTGAACTCATCTATGGGATAGAAAGAGAAAACAATTGAGTGCTGGAGATGACGTCAATTTTCAGATTCGAACCGATCGCAATCTTAGAATAGACGTCATATTTTTCATCCATTCATTTTAGCCTCGAGGATTATCAGGTCTCAAAAATTCAAAGTTGAATAGACAAATCTCTGACCTTAAAACCAAGTATAGTAAAACCAAGTGAAGTATATATGGGCAGAATGCGTTCTCTTACTTATTTTTTCATTCAAAAATGAAAATGATTGCTTGTTCATTATAGTATGAAGTTACAAATATTAAAAAAAAAAAAAGTTAATTTGTGATAATAAGCTCAGCTCAGCTGTGCCTAGGCATGTGATTCAAGCGTGTCCTTTTATACATTTTATTTGACTTTGTCCTTCACATTTAATTTTCTAGTATAGTCCAGCTATGAATACTCCAAATACGAGGAGATGTAAATAGACCCATTGGTCCACGCCAAACGTAAACTGCACCCATTTTAAACCATTGTTCTAAATAACCTTGGTAACATGAGACCTGACCCTGACCTAATCCCTCACCTATTTCTAATCCCAATCCCAAATTTTAGGCCTTAAATACCCAATTCCAGCATTTACTGCATGCAAAGCCTGCTGTCTGCTCGTCTCCTGATTTTTAGGCTTCACATATATAAAATATAGCCAAACGTACCTCTAATTTGACTTTTTCCGTCACAGTTTAGTTCGGCAATCTATCAAAAAATTCCTTTTCTTTCATTCCAGATTGACCGAAAAGAGGAGAGTGATCATGATCTCGATGCAAGTTTTTCTTCCTTTTGTCATTATATGCTTTCAAGTTTGATTTGAAGCTGTTGATTTTTTTTTTTTTGTCATTAACACACAAAAATTCAAAGCAGCCCCTCAAAAGAATCTCTCTGGTCTAGTTTAACATCCGTGTGAAATTCCTTTCGGCTTGGGAACATTTTACACGGTCACAGCCAAAATCACCGACACCGATCCGTTGTCCGATCCGGATGTCGAGCTCATCGTCGTTGATTTTCCGAGACGAAGATGTTTCCTGGGAGCGGTGTTTTTCCAACTTCGATTTTTGGAGCACTTTTTGGAGTACTAACCGGATCCCCTTACGGGGCACATCTCAGGGATCTGCCCCAGAGCCCAGCAGCGCCCCGTGTCGCAGCAACACTGCATCTTGGTGAACTGGCCGCTCAGCTCTCCGGCGCAGCTGCCGCTGGCCAGTGCAGAAAAGCAAGTTCCCACCCGCTGGTCTGAGGGAGGAGGAGGAGGAGACACAGGAACGGAGTAAGACCGGGTGAACTGGAAGGAAGTCGAAAAGTAAACGGCGGGACCGCGGCGCATGTTGTGTTTGCGGGATAACAATGATTGGAATTCCGAATACAAAAATACACATAGATAAATATAACATTTGTGAAAATGATTATCTTTTAAATAAGCTTGAAAATACCTGGAACTTTGATTGTATATCACTGCTCAAAAAAATAAAGGGAACACTTAAAAAACACATCCTATATCTAAATGAATGAAATATTCTTATGAAATACTTTGCTCTTTACACAGTTGAATGTGCTGACAGCAAAATCACACAAAAATGATCAATGGAAATCAATTGTATCAACCCATGGAGGTCTGATTAGGAATCACACTGAAAATTAAAGTGTAAAAACAAACTCCAGGCTGATCCAGTGTGATTGACTTGGAGTTACATTGTGTTGTTCAAGTGTTCCCTTTATTTTTTTGGAAGAGTATATTTAAACTATTACATATGCTCATTTTTACGTTTTTTTTTTTTTTTTTTACATTTATTTGATGTCACCCCCGACAACACCTATGAACAAAAAGAACCGTCGATGGCATTGGCATTCATTTTTTTATGTGATCCAGTGTGAAACTTTTCCGCCACACCAAACAACGTTTTAAATCTATCTGGCAGCCACCTTGCAGGTCCTAATCTTACACACAAAGAACAAAAATCTTAATTTCAAAGTGCGGCGGCATTCAAGAGCAAATCCGTGCGAGGATTCAGGCCTCAATGGAAAGTCAGTGGAGTATGCAGCAGTGCTTAAAAAGAAATATACCCGGTTCAGGAATATAATTACTTTAAATCTTTAGCGACCAAATGGACGAAAATCCCTGTAATTTCCAATGAGTCTGAGTCAAGAGGAGAACACTGTGACCTCACTGTGTGATTACAGGTGTTACAGAGCACATGACAACTCACCAGAGAACCTGGATGCCATTTTAATCGTGGGGTCGGTGGAGAAACACCAACCCCCCCCGGATTTTGTTTCAAACTATAAATGTAACATTTCATATCATCTTTTCCAAAAGTAGATGATACGTCACATGTGGGAAAATGTTATAAGTTTTAGCGGCTCTCACACCGAGGTTGTGCTGTAAGTCAGGCTGCTGTACTGCCTCTGCCTGCACCAGGGTGGGTGGGGAGGAAGCTTTTTTTTTTTTTTTTTTTTATGGGCTGACAGTGGGAAAGGTTGCCTGGGGTCTTGACTAACAGCAGGCATCTGAGGGGCCTCCAAAAGAAGGGGTCTTTTTGTTACAGTTTGCCAGGTCAGGGTCAACGGGGCAGGAGAGGGGCCTGCAGTTCAAAGAGCGAGTGTAAGGAGTGTAAATGGAAAATGAGGTTTGTTGGTATTATGAGGAAAATATTTTAGCGAGAAGGGGAGAAAATGCAATGTTACACAGAAAATGCACACATACGATTTGCAAAAAAAAAAAAAAACACATTTTTTTACCCTCCACCCGCCACACACTTTTCAAAAATAGGGTGCAAGTCGATTAACTCACTAATGAGCCAGCAGTCTGGAATTAATCAGTTCCATGTGGAGCAATTCTTGCCAATTAGATACAACATGATGACTGCAGTGTGTCTGAGAAGGCACACACGCATTCGTTTACGCCATCTGATATGGGGTCAGCGCAAACGTACATAATATGAATCTACACACACGCACGTGCAAGATACGCAGATAAGAAATAAAAAATAAAAAAAAAAGGACGACGGAGCCAAAGGCGCTGCAAAGGAGGATAGATGAAGAGATGGGGCTCGCTGATGAGGCCGATGATGACTTAAATTGGATCCAGACCGCGGTTCACTCGTGAGTGTTGCTCCACTACACAAGCATATGATTTCATTTGGTGAGGTGTTTTTACAGACTAACTGACTGAACCCATCTTTTTTTTTTTTTTTTTTTCCTCCAGCTTCCACCTTGTGACAGGGCATTAGACCCCTTGATTACCGTCGGGGCCCCCCGACGGCTCCCGCTGGCCCCCTTCATCACGGTACAGTACGTCCCATAAACACGGGCCGATGCACAAAGCGCCGCAGAGCGCAGCCTTCACAATATCATAAATGTTTGTTTAAAAAAGCTACGGGGACTTGTTAAAACAGTTAACCCACTTTATGTTCCGGCCAGACAAAAAGGCCAAGTAATCAGACAGCATGGAAAATGTAACCAATCCCGATCTGTCTCAACAAGAGGAAACCCAGATGTAGAGCATCTTGGCCTCGCCGTCCATGCAGCGGGGGTTTTGGTGGCGTCAGGTGTGACTTTGGATGAATGGCTCAAAGCGTTAGAAGACAAGCTTCAATCTGTTCCCAATCTAATAATGTCCATTTTGGAAGTGGGACAGACACAGAAGAAGGATATACGGGGGGTTGTGTCTGGCACCTGTTTTATTTGCTCTACCTCCTCCCTCCCTTTTTTTTTTTTTCTTTTCCTTCAGCCAGCTGAAGATTAGAGGAGCGAACCACAACTAAAGCGCAGCGGTATGGATCCAGATGTCAAGCGGATGGGAGATGAAGATTGAGCCAAGAGGAAACTAAGAATTAGACAAGAACAGTCAGGAATGCATTTGTGTTGGAGATAAAGAGAGAAGAAGGGAAAAAAAAAGAGAAACAAAACAGACGTGGGGAAGAAGAGAGAAGGGTTTTGTACAGTAAACTGAACTCTCTGCCGGCAGAAGGTGTGCAGAGGAGGAACCGAGCAAATAACCCAAAATGAAAATTGGTCTGAAGAAAGACAGATAGATTGACTTGATCTACATGTCAGCGTCCGCCCAATATATGACTTAACCCTCATATTACGTTAAGGGTCAATTTGACCCATTGGGTCAATGGGTGAAATGGGTCAAATTGACCCTTAACATAATATGAGGGTTAAGGAACTACCAAATGCAGCCAAAAATTTTTGTTTTGTTGTTTTCTGTCTAATTTTCCATTTAAAATGACTTCTGTGATTCCAATAGTGCGAGAAATCAATTTGACCCATTGGGTCAATGGGTGAAATCGGTCAAATTGACCCTCAACATAATATGAGGGTGAAGGAACTACCAAATGCAGCCAAAAATTTTTGTTTTGTTGTTTTCTGTCTAATTTTCCATCTAAAATGACCTCTGTGATCCCAATAGTGTGAGAAATCATCCCTATCGAGCGCATAGAGAGTAGAGAAAGTAGAGTACGATAGAGAAGGTTCTCGGTCATCCGGGTCATCGGTCGATCCTCGTTCAAATCTTAACGTGGCGACTGAACTCTGTCTGTCTCCTCGAAGACATTTCTCCCTCTAATCTTGCTTCCAGGCTTCCAGAGCCTGAAGAAGTCCAGTTGCGATGATAAGTTTGACATCGGTTCAGAGGAGATGTTTCCTCAGAGGTTGGTGTTGGAAAAACTTGACTTGCCATCGAAGGGCCTAAATCTAAGCCTACTAGGATCGTACCGAACTTGTCTACCTCTGGAACTGTCACGATGTCTTCATACAAGCCTGCTTAATAAATAGGACAGTTTGTTTTTTTATACACTATTGCAGGGAAATGTTTCATATGTAAACAATCTTATTAGTTCACTATACAGTAATGCTCCGCATCTTCCAGATGGATACAAACTTTGCTCTCAGCAGGCAAAAGTCCAGCATCGTTTAAACATCTGAATAATAGCCTCGCCAGAAAATCCCATTTTTATGTCTTTAGAAGTTGATATAGTCAATGGTTTGTTTCAATATCCATCTGATTCTAATTCCTCAATAAAATATGTCGAGCATGGAGCGTACTGTCAATGTGATGTTTAAATGATGCCTCTCTGCCGCAGCTGGTTGTTAACTACAATTCAGAATACTCATGTGTTGACATCACCTTGAGTATAATAACGTTTAATTATAGCTGATATACAGGGCTTTATCCTTCAATATCAGGACATCTTAAATGCATCAATATCTTAACTGGATCCAGAAATCTGCTTTTAATCAGCCGTCTTTTTCTAGAACAGTCTTACAAGGCAACCTATTGATAACCGATCGATAGCGGTTCCAGGCGTTCAGCCGCCTGCAGCATGTCCTTTTGACGTCAACGTACAATTTTAAACGTGTTCAAATTTTTCAAACGGAGTTCAAGACACGTAACTTTGCTGGATTAGTGATTCCACCTATTTTCTGACACGTATTTCCACTGACAGCACCATCGGTCAACTTGAAGTCACACAGTCCCACGACCGGCAAACTTAAACTTACCTACGAGATAAAAAACTAAGATTTGATCATTTCTTAGTTAACTCTACATCAGGTTGAATGAATTTTAAACCCATTCGTTGTTCATGTGTTTATAACACAACAACAGACGTCATTCTTCGCATATTAAACTGGAAAATGATGAGAATATTTACAACTGCAGTCAAAGGATTTTGCTGCAGGAGTCTTTACAGATGGACCCTGAGCTGCCTGTTTTGAAGTCAAATCTCCATTTCTGTGTTTCAATGCGGCTTATATGAGGGGGTGAGTGTGTGTGTGTGTGAGTCAGAGGGGCACCGGCATTACGGTGGATTATTACTGTCAAGGCTAAAGAGTTCATGCATGTGTGTGTGCGGAGACCACGGATCTACGGGCCGCTTTGACTCATCAGTGGCTCACTCACAGAAGAAGTCGCTTGCCAGATGTGAGGAAATGTATTAATGAGATAGAAATGTTGGAATGCAGAGTGTGTGTGTGTGTGTGTGTAAAGAGAGACTTACCCACACATCTGGAACCATCTGTGCTGGATATATAGCCTCGTGGACAGGTGCAGACGTAGCTACCTGCAGTGTTGGTGCATTCTCCTCCATCACACACACCGGGGATGCTGCTGCATTCATCAATATCTGAAACAAAAAACCATCATAAAAAACGCCATCAACACATCATTGTCACCTGTTCTTAACAACCACTTGGCAGATAAGTTGCTGTAAAAGAAGGGCCAATAACTATTGCAATTATGGGATAATAATTTCTTCCTACACAAATGCTTATAGGGAATACAAACATACACATTTTCATATATCTAATGCTCCATGGAGAATGGTTTGCACGGACAAGACACGATGAGACCAAAGGTTACAGATTTCCAAGAAGTTCAGTTATGCCGAGAACTTCATGTAAATTCGGCTGAAAAATGACTAAACAAATTAAACCAATATGTTACGGTTCCTTCAGGTGAGTCACTCGGTGGCATATAAATATTCCGATCGACAAGTCATGCATCCAGTCATACATGCACTGCTTTTCAGCACTTTTCTTGATTATCATTGCAAAATGTGGACCCAAAACGTGCCTCCGAGTACCAATTAAAATGAAAATAGGTTCCATATTGGGGAAAAAAATACTCTCAGTCAGGCCCAATGTGCAGAAATATCTCTGATCCACTTGGCGTGGCTCCTGCCAGGGCCCACGTTTGTGTGGAATGCTTTATGACGGCATTAAGTTGTTTTATTCAGCAAGCAGAGGGGCCTCGTTCCTCCATGACGGGGGAACCGAGAGCAAAGTTCCAGAACTTATAATGTTTTATGATGTGTCTCGCTTATTTATACGTATATGTAATTACTGCACCACTGTGAGGCGTAATTACAATGTAACTGCAGCGTATGTGCGAGAAGGAGAGAGTGTGTGTATGCATGCCCACATAAAACAGAAGAAATGCAGAGGGTTTTGTTTTTTTTTTGTCAGAAGATTAAATCACATTTAGTCTCTATATGGATCTTTTTTTGCATAGTGGCAGTAGTGACGTGGAGGGCTAAGAGGTGGTGCTTCCCCTGATCAGTCCTGTCTAACAACTGTGGCAGAAGGCCTTGGTAAATCTGTAAAACCCCAACCAAATAAACGTTATGTCAACGACAGCGACAGCATCCCAGACGTTACGCTGCACTATGGGAGTAGCTTGTGCAAGGAGGAAAATATGTCTATCACCTGGACAAACGTCCGTAACCTTGCAGTCAAACACGAGTTTTATTTTAATCACTAGAACTCCGCCTTGGCTCAACGTGCGAAAAAAAAAAAGGGCACAGCCAACTTCCGCTGATTCATCTGTTTGTGTGTGTGTGTGTGTGTTTTTGTGCTGATCGTGTGTCTGAGTAATGGGAAGGTGTGCGACGGGGAGGTTTCCTGGTAAGCCCAATAGTGTTTCTTTGTTTAGCACCAAAAGCCAGTGTCAAGCCAACAGAGCTGTATTTATGGAAGGAAAATGGACTGGGAAGCGGGAAAATGGAAAGAGAAGATATAGAGGAGATGACAGATTATCAAACAAAGTCTGAACTAAAACAGACCGAAAAACACAGAAAAGTCCCTTGTTGTTCCTAGAAACAATTGGACTCCCATCAGCAGTAACCCAAAAGCTCCCCTACAGCAGGGCAGCGTTTAGTCCAGGGGTATTTCAATAAAAAAAAAAAAAAAAAAACTAGTCGGGTTTGTGAGATTGTACAAAACATGGGTTTCCTGCAGAGCCATGACTTCACACACACATCACAACTGTTCTTTTGTTTGACTCTTTTACAACACTAAACTTGTTCTCGCTCCCTTTTTTTTTCCAATTATGAAGTTGCAATAAATCCTCAACTGCTCTGACACTGACACGTCACCGGAGGCGATATTGTTTCACATTTAGGTTACAAAGTTACAGGTTACACGTTACAAATAGAGCCTTTTCTGAGATGACCAAATGTTAGTAAACTATTAATAAACACATATGTCGGTGTTTTGTTTTTTTTCCTTTGGTATCTTCTTTGATATTGACTGTCACCAATTCCTTGTGTGTACATTATGAATGCATTTGTCCATATAATGATAAAAGACTTGCACTACTGGTTAATGGCTGCATTAACAGACGCCTTATAAACACATACTAATACTGAAAACAATGATTGATTCAAGTGCCTGCAAAGTATTTACTGGCCATTAGCTTAGTATTTTGGAGATTGCATCCAAAGTGAGTACAATTTAAGCCTTATAAAAGTGTTATGAGGGAGATAAAAAGGCTGGCGTCGATTCGGCCTTCATAAACTTCTTGAAACAGATTTTAAACAGAAAAGCAAAACAGTGACAGCAGAATGTTATATTGTGTTTACTATTACTAGGTTAGTGCTTTGGTAGATAAGCATACGAGATGTTTTCAAAAATGAAGTACATGCAATTATATTCTGATAAATAATGCATTTATACAAATAAGACCAATTCATTAGACGATGAACGAGTGAGAGATTTCAAAAAAACAACAGATTAATTATAAATCATCAAAGATTGCAGAACTGTTGCGCTGCTCCAAAACCACAAAAACAAAAGTGAATTTAGTGAAGTCATCCTCCCTGTTTCCTCTTTCATTCACTTACACATTCATCACTCTTTGCGTGTGTCACGATAATTGCTTCTCACAACGCTGCGACGTTCCAGTGGATACGGCCTGTTTTTTAAAAACGCCAAAAGCAACAAAACAGACACTTTGAACACTGATTCAGACACCCCTTCACCACGATTGCCAATCTTGCAGAGGTCCTGTTCATCCAGAATGGATGTCATCTGGCTGAAACACTTTAAGGGCTTTCTGTTATCCTCCCGAAAGACTAAGAAAACAGAGGCTTTGGTCCAAGAGACACAACTTCTGCCTGGCTAACTATCAGTCTGTTTAGCCGGGGGATTGTTTAAATTCCATCCAATCAACACATCGCAATGTAATTCTTCTCTGCTTCTTTGTGTGTGTGTGTGTCTGTCAGTGTGGTGTGTGTGTGTGTGCGCGAGGGAGTTCATGTACACATGTCCAGACAGCTTTAACGAGGAGCATGTTGTCACTTTTTATATGCCGGTGGAGATTGTCATCTGATCTTTGCGGACTCACAGTCGGAGCACAGTCAACGGCTGTCACAATATTAGATTAAGAAAATCCAATTTGAAATCAGCGAAATTCTTTTTGGATGGAACCATGTCCTGAATTCTCGTGCATATGGACCTCCGTTGAAGTTCAAGTACCTTGGCTTCTCATATTAAATGCTGATCGGTCAGCACTCAGTGGTAATTATATCCCGAATGCGCATACTGAAACAACTGGTTTTTAAATATTTGGTGTTTTTGAAGGCTTTTAGTGATTCTTAAAATGAGCCCTTGCTTTTCAGCAAACAGAAAAGTTCCTAATTGTTAAAACATCTACAGCCTTACCTTCACATTTGTGACTGGTTTCACTTTGTCGATGGCCCGCGGGACATTTGCACTCGTAGGATCCCACGGTATTGATGCAGTTTCCTCCGGCGCAGAGGCCTGGCACTGCTTGGCACTCGTCCACATCTTTAAAAGAAGAAAAAAAAAAAATTGGTCAGAAAAGCCCTGGGTAAAGAATCACGCACACTTTTATTTGTCATACATGTAAAACAAAAATATATACCGGATTATACTTGTGTATAACGATTCAGTGGGGTTCAGAACAAGTTTCTGGCACAAAGCACGTCATCCAATCCCATTTATTTTTTTTATTTGGCGTATTCAGCTCCTTTTCAAAGGAAGAGATAAAAAAAAAAAAGAGTTGCAAGCTGGCGTGGGCTGCAGTGTCTAAGACTTCAAGAAAGACCAGCTTGTTTGAACAGGAAATTACATTCTAAATGTACGTTTTTCCCAGCATTGAATGTGAGTCACTTCTACCAGTATTGGATATGTCAGTAGGCGGGATCCTGGAGTGAAGTTTGTAAAAACTGTTGATATGCGTGAACTTGGATTCACCAAATGTTTAAATATTAACCGAAACTCTATTAACCAAACACAATTACCAGAGACTTTCTTGAAAAACCAAAACAATGGAACATCTGTGCAGATGGAAATGCGTAAACATATTTTTCAAATTAGGGGCATACGTTCACTTCGTCCAGCGCTCTGTTTTAAAGCAACGCAGTCTGGTGTTGAAGAACGCGAGCGGAAGAAAGCCTTGAAATCCCAATGAGGAGCCTCGAGTGAAATCCTTACATTTGGATTCATGGCGCTGTGCGCTTTGTGCGGCTGCCAGGGAGATGTTTCTTCGGGCTGTTTGGCGATTAGGTGTCTTTGGTTTTTGTATATGTGTGTATTCAGGAAAAAGAGAGAGCGAGAGATAAAGAGAAAAGGGTTGGGATGGAAGAAAAAAAGAACAAAGTGCCACAGAGGACGAATAAAGATAGAGATGGACAATAAAACAGAGCTCCAATGGGGAATATAAGCAATGTGTGTGTGAGGGATACTACTCATTGATAAGCATTAATAAACATAGTCACACTCTACTTTATAATAATGATAATAACAAGCATCTTATGTAGAATCTTATGCAGCCTTAGTGGACTATACACTGAGACTGCCTTTACCTCACAAGGTCCCACCAGTCTGCAAAAGAGCTTTTACCAAGAATTGCCAAAATGGTCTTCTTGGGAAATTGCATACATGAGGAGTCATAGTAGACAGAGAACAAATGACCTATTATGATGTTTTGGTTTGATGAATTTGCCCTTAAATTAAATCTGCCTCGGTCCGCGAGTGCAGATAGTAGCCTGTAATTTGGACCTCTTTAGTGTAAACAGAAAAAAACAACACTTGAATTTGCTGAAAGGAAAAAAAAAAAGCTGTTTAAACACACTCTCTCTCTCTCTCTCTGTGTTGACCTCAGCTGCATGTTACTCGTTGCAACCTCCCCGGGAAGTTTTAGGTGTGTCCATGTGACAAAACCTGGACGACACTGTTCGCTTACACGCTATATAAACTACACGCGATACATTGTTTCACTCTCACTGCTTTCTGGCTCGTGGCCACAAACTTGCAAAGCTAGACTGTTTAAGAGGGTTATGTGATGCCTGTGCCAGGAATCTGCATACTTGAATACTTGAGGGTGAATCTCAGGTCATATTACATTTATTCTTAAACTCTTACCATTTTTTATAAGTACTACTATTATTATTATTATTATTACTAATATTATTATTATTTTATTTATTATAACTATATTATTATTTTAATTATTATGTCTATGTTATTATTATTATTATTATTATTAACGTGGTTGTTGTTATTAACAATAAATATTTTATCTATTTAAATGATACATAGCTTAATATAGTTCTTTTCTTCATATTTGGAGTTTTAAAAAAAAAATGTTTACATGGTTTTAGTAAATGTTCTTATCTGCGGTGCACTTTTTGTTTATTTCAGTCTTAGGAAATGTCTTGTCTTTGTGCATTTCTATTCTGTCATCGTGGGATGGTGAGAAACGTTTTCTCAATTCCTCAAATGTTTGGCACATTTAAACAAAGTGACAATAAAAGTGATTTGTTTTTCTTTAAGAATTGTCCCCAAATAGATTTTTTTCAAGTCATTCCTACAGTTGAAAATTTCCCATAATGATATATATGCTGTATTACATCACTTGCCTAGCGTCTCTTTCCTCTTAGGTAAAATGTGTAGAGGTAAAACGTGAGTCTGATTCACAAGAAATATGCATTTTAAATTTACTTTGCATTTTTAATTTTAAATTTGTACGTTACCCTGCAACAATCATTGTGATACGCAAATGTGGACCCTCCTGTTCACAAACACGATATAACATATATGTGCTGCTGTGCACTGAAAACACTTGTATATATATTTGATTTTAATGATGTAGTTGTATACATCTTTGATTTTAATAATAGGGGAGCAATATTCAATTTTGAAGATTTTTAAAGTAGCATTAACATTTTTATTTTTAGCTAATTGTGTAAATACCATTGTTAGATATGGATAGCGTGAAAGAATAGCTTGTATCAGGTTTCTCAATATAATGATGTTCTCTGCCCAAAAAGCATTTAAAATTTGTTCATTCATTATAGTATGATGGGATACAATGACAAGAGTAAATCCTCATTTTGTCTTATTATCTGAATATCCGGTGACGTTATGGGAACACATGTATACTGCTGCAGATGAACATGACCTTAATAGGAAAAGCGCAGAGTATCTGAGCTACTGTGTACATAAAAACAACCGTAAATGTTGTTAACATTAGCTAGGGGATGTTATTGGGACGACTTGCCTCTGAGACGAAAACAGATAACTTGAATGTTTACAGTGGCGAGACCGCTGGTTTGTGAAAATGCTTATTTAAGTGTGACTACGCATGTCTTCGTTTCAGTGTTAAAGGTAATATCCGGGGGGGGGGGGGGCGTGTTTTTTTTTTTTTTTTGCGTGCGTTCTCACCTTGGCAGGCTCCGGTGCGGATGTTGGGGATGAAGCCTCGTCTGCAGGGGTGCGGCTGGGCGGGACATTGCTCGCAAGGGTGACCCCATGCTCGGCCGATCGTCGCGCAGCAGAGGGTCTTGGTGCAGACGATTCCGCTCAGCTGGCCCTGACACATTTGGTTGATCACCTGCGTGAAGCAGGGCCCGGTCCTGTAATCTGGGGCAGGAAAAGCAAATATCTTTTGTTAGTATCTCACTAATATCCATGTGATAGATTGACTACATCTGGATCCACATTAATTGAAACCGGATTACAAACGCAGATGAGGCTCTTCTTTTTTTTTTTTTCTGGAGGCATTTTTTTGGCTATTATTTGACTTGGTGAGTCATCTGGCTCTGGCACAACATTAGAAGAGGCTTGCTGGACCTTGCGGCCCTTCCTCAGTTTCTCCGTTTTAGGTATTTTGCCTTTGCATCAACAACCGACTAACAAAGAGAGGCATTTAGAGAGCCTGATTTCAGGTATTGTCCCATTTATTGACGCGATAAATCTTGTTCTTTGGAACGACGTCAGCTGTGATAATCATAGAGCGGAGGTCGCTGCCGCCAGTGCAATTCACAACATTTTGTCAAGATGTTTTTTCTGGACTACGTCATTTTGTCACACAGCATATGTTCTCAATACCTCACGAGACACTTGTGCATCACGGAAGTTGCGTACACCCTTTTTTTTTTTAAAAATGTTATGATCCAGTAACTAAAACTAATCAACTGATGACAATAACCTAATGTTGAGATTTTATGAGCAATATGATGTTCAGCATTTTATGCAAAAAGAGACGAATAACGGATTTCTCTGCAAAAGAAGTTTCTGCATTCTTTGCTTTAGGATATTGATTTAATTATTTCATACTAAAAAATAATGCAGAAAAAAAAGCAGGATTTGAAGGCCAAGACTGGTTCCAAAAAAACTGCATTATTCATTGTGCGTATGTCTGTAACAACAAGAAGTGGCTCCCTGAAGGAGTCAATATTATAATTATCAAATGGAAAGCTTGACAAACGCACGGAGGCGCCAGCCAAGTTACTTTTGAAGAATGAAGTGAAAAAGTCCCCCCCAAAATGTAGGGATTTATTTTCTTGTGTTAACAAGTCAAGATAATACATATTGTCGAACAGTTTGACAATCATGAATAATAAAGGCTTTGGAAAATTGAGTGAGGTTCCGTAAAAAGAAAAAGTCAGCAACGAAAAGTTGTCTATTCTCCCGAATGATGATAGATTTTGAAAAGTTCGTCGTCCTCCTGAAGTTCCACAAAGCTTCCTCCTATTCATCTCAAGAGAATTGTGATTTTTAAACATAATTAGACGGAACGAGGGAGAGAGAGTCTCTGAAAGTCCATCGAATTTGAGTATCTTTCCAATTATTGATACATTTAAACGTAGCTTTGAGTGTGTTTGGTCGCATTAAAACCACTTCGCCCAAATGAGTTTGTAAATATCTGAAGGGCAAAATGAGACAGGAACACAAGAAGTCAGTGCTGGAATTCTTTTCCAGACCTGCTACAATTCTTTTGGCTTCTGATACGACAGGAACAGGGATCACAGAGAATGAGGCAAAAAAAAGGGAGGCTGAGAAAGAAAGAAAACAAGAAAGGGGGATGAAAGTAGGTCAAACTGAGTGCGCCTGTTAGGGCTCAAGTCAGTTACGCTCTTCTCTGGCGGGATTCCTCCGTCCACCTCGGATCTTCTTGTTTTTCCGTCTCTGTCGCTCTCCTTTCTTTCGTCCTTTTCTATTTTAATTCACAATTATTGTGAACGGCATGCTCTGTCTACATGCCAAATATTTCTCCGTAAGTGAGCATTATGATAAATTATTCCCCTTTCAATTACTTTGTTGTCTAATTATTTGGACAGGCGAAAAATTTAGTCCAATGTGTCAACAAAATCTTTTTGTGTCATAGCTGGAACTGAGTTATAGCACCTGACCTGACGTGCATTTAACTTCTCAAACATGTTTAATCATAAATGCTATAAGAGTGAAAAATACATTTTCAACTAGATTAGTCAATTTTTCACATTATCAGGTAGTTCTGATTGCGTTTTTGAATCCTTCATTTCTTTCTACTCTACAATGAGAACAACCAATGGCTGTACATTTTTCTTGATAATTCCAATCTTTTGCCTTCCATTTAATAATGTAAAATGTGACTAGCCTTGTCATGTCAACCTATAGCAAACCTCAATTTCAAATTGCTATATTTAGTTTTGTACTCATTTCTGACTATAAAAAGTGAAGGAAGAATTTAGAAAATTTAGAAAAAAAAATGCAAAAGAAGGATATGATATTCATAGCATTTCTTGCTGCCAGTTAAGAAGTTTATTCTATTTATTTTTAAGAAAAGACAGTAGCCAAGTGTACAAACATGCACTGTAGATTGAATATACACACCTACACATGCTTTCAGGATAACTATTTCACTCTTTTCTCACCTTATTCTCATATATATATATATTCTCATATATAGATATATGTATATATATTTACATATATCTGTATATGAGGATGCCCATGCGTGTCTGGCTGGGGGGGGACTCACTAAATCTGTGCCATAATCTTGAGCTAAAAGAAAAAGCAGAGCTTCCTTCAAAAAAATAAAAACCAAGGCACGTCTCTCCGCTTGTTTGGAGAGAATGCCACTGTTTGTGTTTTTCTTTGCCATACGTTTTTGAGCTGGGCCACCGGGACACGTGCGCGTACGTGCACGGACAGATTGCGACGAGCGAGCGATCCCACATCTAGTAATCCAACATTTGGGAGCAATTACATTGAATTAGTCTTCACAACTGTTTTTTTTTTTTTTTTTTCATTCCACATTTAGTAATCTCTACATCTCATCCAGACGTCTCCGGTTTCCTCATAACCTGTCTGCTATGCGACATCCACACATATGTATGGATTAGCCGGACGCTCACATCAGCCAGTGTGATCACATCGAATATTTATTATACGATGTGTTTCTGCAGTCAATTCCATAAACAAATCTGATTTTTATTATCGAGCCGGAACAAAGGATGACGAACACCTCAGAGGCTGAGGTGAGAAAAACATCTCGGCCACTCAATCTCAATTGACCAGAGGAGTGAAAGAAAAGGGGGGGGTTAAATAAAACACATCAATTACAGCTAAAGTATCAAGCTCCCTACGGATGTAGTCCGGGAAGATAAGAAAACTAGAAAAATTGGTCGACTCACGAGTAAAGAAGCCATTATCATTTGTACGCACTTTCCTACGAAAGGAGGTCAACGGGTCATATGAATAAAGATACAGTAGAAGCTCAGCTAATGAATATAATTCATTCTTTGACTGAATCAATTTTTCCGACTGAAATCGACCCCGCTGCAAAAAAAATACTGTACTCTTTTCAGACTTTTTTATGGGTTCATTTGTGATAAAAATACAGAAAGGAATTAAAGATAACCTTAATTATTACTGTGTTTCGGATGTTCTTTCTCTTCTTGATGTCACTAGTATTTCCTTGACACAAAAGTAAAGCCTTCTCGGATATGAGACCCCTGCTAATGCTATTTCCAGCAAGATGTATTGCATTAATCAAAACTAACAATAACTTTTCTTCTTTCTTTTAAAAGTTGAGAATTTTGCTTCATCACCCATTTAGCCACATCAGCTGCCTTAAGCGCATTTTCGCTCTTCGGGATTCAGGACCGACGGTTGACTGAACCACGTCGTAGCGCTTGGCGAGACCAACGCGAACACCGCTCTCACGTTTTGCGATTATTTTCTTCTTCAGATCAACTTTAATTCTTAACGTCTTAAGGAGCCATGAGGGCTAACTTGCTAAAGAATGCATCAAAAATTATCATAACGGGACACAACAATGAATGATGTAAACGTCGAAGAGTATCATGCGCGACCGCTGCTATGCTCCAACATAACAATGTGGAAATCCCGTGACTTTGTTTGTTTGTTTGTTCACGCACGGAGGCTCGTGTTCGCAACGCGATTCAAAAATTTGATGTTCGTAGGCCGATTCGTTCGTGATTAAGGGCGTTCGTAAGCCGAGGTTCTACTGAAAATGTCTGTCTACCGGTATAAGTTTGCAGAAATGCGTTTTCAAAATCTAGCCTTTATACAGCTGGGAGGTTTTAATCTGAGTTTATACCTTAAATTACTTTGCCGCTCGGACGGCAGCGATGGTTTCTCATTTTGCGTGTGTGTGTGTGTCATGCATTGTGAGATTGTGTTTGGGCGGTGACAACAATCGCCCTTTTGTCTGGCTGGCAAATTTTCAGATTGTTTGTATCCGTGTGTTCCGCCGCTGTGGATATAAATACACGACTGAAACGTGTGGACTTGTTTGTTTGCTTTTGTGTCTGTGAGTGTGTTTAGGAGATCTGTCTTCCAACCACAGCAGACTCTGCAGGTCTTGTCAACAGGCACGAAATCTCTCTCTTCCTTTTGCCTTAGTCCCCCCTCGAGGAGGTCGTTCCCCTTTTATTTCTTTCCCGATAAAAAGGCAGCAAAAGTTAAACATCGTGCGAACGCACGTGAACGCACATTCAAGGGAGAACAGCAACACTGACAGAAAGACTCCCTTCTGATCTCATTGGTCCTCCTCGCTTCAATAAAGGGATAGAAAAACTACGCCTCGAGGGTTCTGACTTTTTCAAACATTTGCTTAAGAACACACAAAACTGAGATAAGTATTGAACTTTTCAACCGCGGGTCATTTTATATTCTTCTTGTTGAAACAACGGTTCAGCCTTATCAAGTCAACGATATTTTCGGTTCCACAGCCTGGGTCCCACTGTGCCGTATCTCTCCTCCTCCAGTTATTTTTGTCAGTTCTGAGAACCATCCCTGTTACAATACACCCGGAATTTGAACAATAAAACAGACTATTGAATGCAGACACCACCGGACAAAAGCAATGTCAAATGGGCTCCAGGCTTGATCAACAACTACCTCTCATGGGACACGTTATTTATTCACTGAAGGGGAAGTCTTTGTAGTGCCTTTTTCGGCTTCAGCGAGAGTAAATGCCCATTTTTCATCAGAGGGGATCAAAGGGCGTCTTTACGGCTATCCCATGATGCCAGGGAACACTCAGCATACCCTGAATTTGACCCGAGCTCTTTTTCAATCAGCTTTTTTTTTTCGGATCGTCGTCATTTTTTTTCCCACCCATGAAAGGGGGAAAGTAAAGACTTTTTTTTGAAAATATCCAGACGCCCGCAGCTCAATTCATATCTTTTCTTTCTCAGGTTCTCTCGAAATCGCGGGCTAGTTATCGAAAGTAGACCATTTATCAGCCCCTTGTTGGGAATGTGCCAAATTCTGCCTGCCCGAGAGCTTTCGCTCCTTCCTTTGCGTTCGCTTTTTGCCATTCTTTGTGTTGTCAAGGACGTGTGCGGATGTGTAGCCGAACACAGTAAATGGAGCAGTACAACTGGAAGTTTTTTGTGTGTTTTGTTTTCTTATTACCTTCAGAAAACTAGATTTGTCAAACTTAATTCCCGGCTACTTTTAAAACACAAAATTGTAATGAAAATGGTATTTTGATTAAATCGTACAAGACTTCATTGGGAGTCCAGTAGGACAGATGATGTGGATCAAACCACAATTACCAAAATACGCCATTTTTGGTGCAATAAACCAAAGCAAATGTTTTTTTTTTTTGTTTTCACGAAAAACATCAGGGATTTAAATACTGCTTATCCCATTTATACATAACCGCCCCGGTTGATATCTCTGCAGGAGTATAAGTCCTGAATAGAGGACATCACCACTGACCCATCACACCCACAACATGTTCTCGCATTAGAATTATGCATGAATAGCCTTTTCCTACAAGCCATCACTCTGATACACACGGAAATCCACACACACTTTGTCAAGCACTAACAATAACATCTGTGCCCGATCACCACTTTATATATTTTTTTTTATTTATTCAATCACCTTATTACTGAAACAGACATTGCACTCCGAAACTTTGTCTTTTGTATTATTTATCATGTTCTTATACAGTCATTGTTTACCTTCACGTCAGTTCGAAATATAACTGTCAGCCGCAGCCAAGTTCCTTGTACGTGTGAACATACTTGGTCAATAAAGCTGATTCTGATTTACTGCATGACTGATTTAGCTGTTCGGTACTCCTTGACTGAATTGTAAATTGTGATTGGTAACGCTGTACAGGGATGGACCTGTACGTGCAGCCAAGTTACACCCATGTATGAACACTTGCCAGGCCAAAAAAAAAAAAAAAAACAGCAGACTCTCATCACTACAAAATGCCCGTGATGTGAGGGATGAGAAACAGGAGCAGAGCCAGTTACAAGCACTAAAGTTCTCCAGACATGAAACATGAATTTGGCCCCGAATTTTTGCTGTTCATGGATGAAATGCAATAATTAGAGACCCATTTTCATTATCATCAAATCACATAACAAAAAATTCCAAACACTTGTACGTCCCTGATACATCTCCTGCAGCTCCTGCTGGCCAATCCTGTTGAGCATTAGTTGTTGTGGCTCATAAAGCTTTATCTTTGCGAAAGATGATAAGGGAATTGCTAGAAATTGCCTAAATTCAGTCACCTTCCCTGCAGCATGTGAACACTTAAGATGTATGTATGTATGCATGTACGTATGTATGTATGTATGTATGTATATTACTGTATCCATTCACATGGCCTTTATCATATCGTTAGGGTGCAATGTCCCATTCCGTGCAATACGCTCGGGAAAGATTGCGCTCACCGCAACACTTCCTGTCACTTTTTGGCATCCGGCTATCAACTACGCCGCTGCCTCCGATTGGACGAGACATGAGTTTGGCAGGAAAACAAACAAAACCTTGGTTTCTCGCCAAATGTCATCAGACGAGCAAACATCAACCCCCTGCTGGAAATCACAAAGATCCCCTAGAGACGGACCAAGTTGCCAATTCTTAAGGCTGATAATAACGTGCACATGTTCTAAATTTGCCAATTTTCTCTCTGTAGATATATTATTGATTATTATTATTATCTTTGAACACCACAGTGCCTCAATAGTTTTGGGATACTCATTGAATTTCCCTCGATGGAATGCAAAGTGTTTGAGCCCTTGGTCAGCCTATCACTGTCCTACTTAAAAGTAAAAGTGAATAAATGTCCAATTATTCCAAATTCAAAGAAATTATAATACTGGAAATTGCAAAGCTATACTGAATCAACACCTCTTGCCGGTAAGGAAACGTATTCTGCCCACACCGTATGTTTACATATACTGTAAATATACAAACAAGCAGGGTTTCCCAATGACTATTTCACATATCACACTCACTGGTTTACTTTCACAGCCTGAAAAATCACAAGTCAAGATTAGTCTTATTAATACCCCATGCATGGTCTTAGATACACACTCTGAAACCACATCCGAGCTGTGGTAGCACCAAACGGTATTTCAGACGAGCTCCGTCGTTTTAGTCCAAAAGAAATTTGGGACATTTAGCACACTTATGGCTCAGTTATGGCACTGGTGAGATCTTTGCGGGCCAGATGTGGGTCTCAGTTCTCCCGCTCTGATGGATATTTGGCACCAAAACACACAAGCAAACAAAGAATTTTGCAGTTTTTTTTTTTTCTTCAGTTTTTTTTTTTTTTCGTCTTGTGGCCGCTTGTGGTGTTTGTACTTGCCACCACCAGGATTTGTGGAAACAGCTGGGAAGTCCATTTTCATTTTCACCCAAGTCCCCCAACCCCCAATGCCTCAATCTCACTTTCTCTCTCTCTCTCTCTGAGCTCTCCTACCTTTCCTCATTCCTCATCAGGAAACGTCCATGAGCACTCCACAAAGAAACTCTATTCTGTCAGTCCTAAGGGGCTGGAGGGGGGAAGGGGGATTTTTTTTTTTGCCTGCCAGGTGTCTTTAAGGCTCACTCACACACACGCACACACACACGCACAAAAACCGTGTAAATGCTATATTTTCCGAGAAAACAAAACTCTGGTGTTTCATGGAAACAAGGGAATTAGGGATGAAAAAAATCCTAACAGAATTTAATGAAGTGGTAGAGAAATAGAAAACGTGCCTGAAGTAACAAACCGGAGGAGGGAATTGGATAGATTATGGGGAAAGAACAGAGAAGACCTTGGACCTAATGACCTTTGGACACATAAAAACATATCTATTGAGGTAGAATGAGAATATTTTATATCGGTAAAATAAGGGGTCACGGTTCGATCAGCCTGTGTGCAGGTCAAATAAGGACAGGGGGATGGAATCTCCCTCACTGATGAAGGGAAATGAGGTGAAAAGAAATCAAATGTATAAATTTCAGACACAACTTTCAGCTGCCAAATGAACTGAGCCACCTACTTACATCAGCTCGCCATCGCTTCCCACCGCGAAAATACCGCAAGCTTCTGTTTCAACTCAAGAGACGAACACCCACCGACTGGACCCGAAAGGAGATGGGAAGCCGTACGAGAGATCTGAACGCTCATCAAACGCTGGAATGATGAAAACTAAAACAAGTCTGGCCCGATAGGACGATCACTTATGGCAAGAGCCGCGGGTGTCTGGTTCCACGTTCCAGCTTGTGTAAGACCCACTGGGTTTCTCCCAGACCTGTCTGAGTGCTTGACGTTCATCTGCCAACAGTGATTCACGCTGTCTTGAGTCAAAATCTTGATAAACACCATTTAAACAACAGTGAGACAATTCTTTCATTAAATGAAAGATCACATGTTCGGCGTCTATTATCAAAGTTCAATAAACATAGAGGAAGAAATTAATGAGAAAACTCAATCTCATGCTTGAATAATGGCTAGTTGGATAAAGTGATGTTCATTTGTTCCAGGATTATAAGAACATATTAATATAAACTGAGCTGAATCGACATAAGACTAAGGATGAGCTCTCACCTCTCTCACACTGTGGTCCGGTGAAACCGTAGACGCAGGCACATCTGTTCGGGCCAATGCAGCGCCCACCATTCTGGCAGCCGTTCTCACACACAGCTATGGGGCAAAGAAAGAAACGGTTCACATAGAATCACTTTTTTTTTTTTTTTCTTTTTACTCAAAGTTCCCAAAAACATTCGACGGTAAAAGCTAAGTTTTTTTTTTTTTTTTTTTTTCTGTGTGTGTGTGTGGAGGCTGCATACTTTTCCCAGGTTTGGTTTCTCTTCTATGGATTTCCTCAAGTGTAGTTCAAGTTAACTGCGTGCAAACAAGCGGGATATCACACCCGTGTGTAGAACGTGAAACGGTTGTACCCCGTGGCGAAATGCCCGTTGCGCTCACGACTGCTCGGGATGACACACGTCTCGTGTCAACCTTTGTCTAGATTGCGGTTAATGTCTCTGTGTTTAGTCAAGATCTGTCTCTGCTTTGTGTCCTGGACAGCAGCGGGAAATCCTGCCAATTCATCTACGGTTTGAGGTCAGAGAGCAACTGCGTTTGTGTGCAGTTTTCTTTGACGTGTCCGGTGGTCGCTTCGCCTTTGGTTATGTCTGTGCACGGAATTTCATTGGCTAGAAATAACAGTAGATCTCAATTTTGCATGGCAACAATGCTTTCCAAGGTTGATTTTCATCACAAATTAGGGCTACAAGTGAGGGAAATAAGAATACAGCATGTGCATATATTGAGACTAACTTGCATTGTTGCACAGTTAGCGGAGCAAACATTTTTTTGAATTTTTGGGATTGTTTTACTACTTCGTGCTGTTTCTGGCCGTTGTTCATCAAATATGGAGACTAGACAGAAAATTTTCAGTTTGTTATACTCGTCACAGCAATGATCCTCAAACAAAAACACAAAGAAACATGAACCCGTATACACCAAAACACACACACACACACACACACACACACACAGAGAGGGACGCTGACACTCGATGAGGGTGCACTCACGTTGTCCGCAGTGGCTGCCCGTGTAGCCCTTTGGACAGGAGCAGGAGTCCTCTAAACAACTGCCGCCGTTCATACACCTGACATTGCAGGACTGAACTGCAGGGGAGAGAAAAAAAAACAAAAAACAAGAGTTGTAAACATGTACATGTAGGATAAGCGGTATTTTTATGGATTGAATAACAAAAGGAAGAAATACTTGACATTACATCCTGACAATCCTTGCAAGGAATTCAATTGAAAAAGACAGATCTGAGCTATTTAACTGTTTTGACTTGTCTAAGGAGGCTCTTAGTCGTCAAGGATACGGCGAATTCGAGACCGAATCGAAAGATTTCAACGAGAACGAACCGTGACCCGGATGACTGAGAGCCTCCATAGTCAGGTCACGGCACATTTTGGGATGACCGTCCCTAAGGCTTGTGTTTGGAGTTGGAAATCGAACTGAAGAAGCTTCTTGGACGAGAGGTGAAGAAATTCAAGTCCGGTTGCCATGAAAAGATCCCAACAAAAAAATAGTTTGAGTTGTGTGATTGTTTTATCCAGTCTCTAAGGTCTTAAATGTCTCTTCCTGTCATTCTCCTCTTTGTTTTGTATATACATAAATTCTATTTGCTTGTCAAAAACCTTTTATTGATCAACTCACTCGGCTAACGGCCCCCGTCACCGCAATTGATCGGGAGCCATAATTGACTGCATCATCATATTAGTTCATTGTCCTATTTTTCCAACCTTCTGCGAAGAAAACAAAAGGTCATTCCCAAACGGCAGAAGACGCCACCGCGTTGTTTTTGCAAAACATCTCCATTCGCTTGGCAACTGTGGCTCGGCGGACGAGGCGCGTTGCCTCTCAATCCAAGACACGATCACAATTAAGCAGAAAAAAAAAACCCGAAAGCAATTCGTCCGCCCCGCTTTCTGCAAAGAGACGGTGCGTCAACCGGGTGAGAGGTCCGGGGTGTAAAGCAGCGCCAGCATCGAGACATCGGCAGATGTACAATAAGATCATCCAGCCGCTCCGACGCATAACACAAACACACTCCTCGGCAGCTTCTTGTGAAGATACCTGTCAGTTGACCGTGGTTCTAGAATTTTCTCAAATCCTCTCCTTTCATTTAAGCTCCGGAGAGGGATATTTCATTGTCATTTAATCCCTCGCGGTTTTATTTTCTTCATTTCTCTACTTTTCCGTATCCTCTCTTGCCTCTCAGGCTCGTCTATCTAAATCTTAATCGCAAGTTCAACATTAATTTCCTCTCTCTTCATACCTCTCTTCTCCTTTTTTTTTTTCTTCCTCCATCTGTGTGTTTATGTCTCTTTTCTGTCTTTAACATTTCTGGCATGCATGGCAGAGCAGCTGAGGGGAAATAACTGAGCTTCCCCGTAGCTGACTTTGTCTAATGAGACTTTCTGAGTTTGCACACTTGCCAAGCGGAGGCATTTCAGGCACTATAATCCCCTCGCTCCGTTCGACCGAAAACGCTAAACGCTCTATAGGTAGCTCTCGGTTTTCGACACGCAGAAAGCTCGTGCTGCTGAAACCTCGAATCCCGGCTCATATCTTGGATTAGAACACGGCGCAGTTTTCCGTAATGGTATGACGGCGGGCCAATTCGCTGAAATTGTCAACAAAGCGCTCATTTGCTCGGCGTATCCTGTGCGCCGAGAAGAAGTTCCAGTTAATTTTCTAACGTGCAACACTTGGCAGACTCCGTCAACATTTGGCAGAGTCCGCCTCTGGTCTGGATCGTGTCTCATGACAACACGGCGATAAATTAAAACGAATACCTCAGGACTCTGGAACTGGCTTGGTTTTTTTTTAGGTTAGTGTATTAATGTGCATCTCCTTCGCTCTCCATCTATTGAGAGGTAGGTCAACCCCTCCTCTCGAATTTCGACCTCAGCTTCATTCAGG
The DNA here is from genome assembly GCF_037954325.1 of Fistularia commersonii. NCBI lineage: Eukaryota > Metazoa > Chordata > Actinopteri > Syngnathiformes > Fistulariidae > Fistularia > Fistularia commersonii. Next base: position 12,142,842 of record NC_141299.1, on the reverse strand, counting down.
ACACGAGCCGCGCACTCCGCTGACTCTCCTTCGACGGCCGGGCCAACAATAGGAGCAGTGATGTGAAAAATGAATAATGATTGCAGTAAGTGATTACAGTTTTCCCTGCAATGGAACAAACCGTGGAGGAAATTGTTCCAGCGTGCTACAACTCAGCCCTCCTCAAAGCCGAGAGCGAGTGTGGCATACCCTCCGCCCCGCCAGAAAGTGTTCCTGGCTAGGTTCGGCGGGACAGGGCTTTCTCTGTTCGCAGAGCGAGCTGTCATGTGTTTTCTTTGTCATCGGAACTAGATGGGCGGAGAATGAGGTGGATAAGGGGGAAGCAAACAAGCGCATTTCGAGACAGAAGGAGATGATCTCACTGGCTAACTTTGCTTTTCTCACCCCCACATCCCTCTCCCCTCCACCTCTTGCCCCCCCCCCCCAAAAAAAAAAAAAAAACACGGCACCGCATCCTCTGCAGGTCGGGGGGGGGGGGATTTACCCCGATGCCCCGGTGCCTGGAAAGCCGCACGTGAAGGGCGACAGGCCGGGAGGTGTCGGGTCTGGGGTGGGCGTGCATGAGTGTGCGTCTCAGATGATGACGATGGAAGAGATTAAGTTTAGCCGCGCCGCGGCACAATGCACCTCTGTATTCTGCCGGTGTCGTCGGTCGGCCGCTCACATCTGGGCGGTTTTACGAGAGCCCGCGAAACACAGGAAGTCCCGGTGTGTCTGTTGAGTCTGCGAGTGTGTATGTTAGTTTCTTGCGTACGATGGAAAACGGAGGGGGTTTTATAGCCGTTTATTGTTCTGATTTATGCGCACTTCAAGGACTGTCAGCAGCTCGGCGCGCTACACGTCTCTTGAGACGCAGTTTTCTCACCTCACGTGTTGACTTCAGTTACACACCTTTTTTTTTTTTTTTTTTGGTTCGGCTTTGACCGCATGACTGAGCAGTGACATGGTCGCACATTGGAGCTTTATTCAACGGGATGGCTCCCTCCGAGCACACGAAAGCGTGCAAAGAAAAGGCTCAAAAATACAGTGCTTTCAAAGCTACATAAGCATTTGCAAGAATCCACGTTTTTACAACGTGCTAACTGACAGCATGCGTCTCAGCACTGCAATAACAATGTTGTAAGGGAAAATTAATCAATATGTTGCTACTTTTACGTTTTTTACAAACTCAAACCTGTCCTTGTGTCCAGGTTAGATTGAGAAACGACGGTCATCGTCCAATAACTGCAGAAGACTTATGACGAGTCCATCCACTTTTATTAGTTTTGGAGAAGAAATCTCTCCGCAACATATTGCTAAACAGTTCACACGTTGCACTCGTGCACGGTCTGCGATTTCCTCACCGCGCGACGAATAAATAATAGTCCCTGATGTGGGGCTTTTTGTTGGCCAATATCGGCACCCGCCGGCGGCGTCCGGGTCGGTCTCGGTTTGAGGGCGATGTGGATCAACGAAAAAAAAAGCTGCGTGAGGTGATTTCGGCGAGGTTAAAGAATTGAACGCAATGATCTCTCTGAATGTTATCCTCAAAAGGGTTAACTCTTGAGCCCGCGTGCATTGTATTTCTTTGAGTTTTAACGACGCCTATCTGTTTCGTGATATACCCAACATCAAAAGCGAGGGACATTTCTTCAAGAGAAGTGATAATGTCATAGCTTCTAATTAAAAAGATTACTTTTTTCCCAGGGTTCACTAACGCCCCTTCTCAATGGCCAATGGAAGCCTGTCAGTCCAAAGACAGCTGTTTCTCAGCATTTGCGGAGGAATGTCGGCGTTAATGATTTCATAATTACAGTTAGGAGGACAAGGTTATAAAGCTGACCTCACGCAATCCCCATTGCAGCTGCTCAATCAACTGCACCAACAGCGGGTTTATTACAGGGGTGACTTACGGCATGAGCTCGGCTTTACGTGAGAACCGACTTGTATTTCCGGGTTAAGGGATCCGTGCGACTCCGAAAGTCACCTTTGCTCTCGTAAAAGCTTCTCCGGCTCTTTGTCTCCTCGAAACGTAAAGAAAAAGGCTTCCGGGCTACCCAGAGAAAATCGTGTTTGAAAGGCATAAATGTGTTACTGATTTATTTAAACCTCTGCATTCCACAGGCAAGATGTGAGACGTAAAGATGTTATTTATAACCTAGTGAACCGAGGCGCTAGAATCGGGCCGTCCAGGTTCAGGCTTCCAAACAAATCTCCACAGAGCTGCAATTTGTCTCCTATTACAACGAATTATCCTTTTAAACGGGGGGATTCACTGAAAGAAGAAAAAGAAAAGGCCGAATTGGTACATTGGGAAAACAAGATATGCAGAGAACAGATTTGGATTTCTCTTAACGTGACCTCTGAGACGGTTATTATTCCGAGAACACTTTTTCTCCGCGAGTGGGTCTCCATCAGGCAGAACTTTGGGAAAAAAATATTGAATGGGTTTGAACATAACATCATCGGCCCGGGGTCATTAAAGATTTTAACTTGATCGGGTCTCACTCACCCATCTTTACATCCTCTCTAAGTTTTAAATCAGAATTCTTTGCCCGACTATATAAATGAACTCGTATTTACAAAAGCGCATCTCACAACAAATGAAAAGCAGTCTTGCTGGCATCGTAAAAAAATGACATTTATCAGATTACTTGTCTTTTAAAAGGTTTGCTCTTATTATTATTGTTATCATTACGTCTTTTACAAAGCAGATGTTTGACAAACCAAATGGCAGAGTATTTGAAACGAAGCAGACCTCCATGGTAACAATCTGTAAACTGACGGGGCTCGAGTTTAACTCCGCTCATAAAGTTGTTTGACCTTAGACAGTTTTAAAAGTTTTGAATTAAACCTTCATTAAAGGCCAGAGACTGACAGACACCACCCGAAAAAGATTACGGGAATATCTTTCCCATCATCTGATCAAAGAACAATAAAACTGCTCGTGATAAAATTGATAGTTTCCCTCCGCTGCATTTTTAACCCCACAGGAGCCAGTGAAAATCCAGGTTGAAAAAACAAACAAAGAATGTGTGTGAATGATCAAACCGAATTGGCAATGCCTTTTCTCTAATTTATCGCCGCTCTCCGCCTTTGCCCCCCGGAGGAGCCGGGCTTCAGAGCTCTTAGAAAAGCACTGACTCTGCGGGAGATCCGAATGTTTCCTGCCTTACAGGTCACGGGCTGTTTTTCTCCAGTTCTGCCTCCATGCCCTCCCTCTCGGGGTCATCCTTAACTCCAGCCGATCGACATAAGAAATCTATGATGACCGCATTTTCGTTCCGATTACATTTCGCCGAAACCGCGTTTAATCATCATTCGCTTCCAAGTCGGTAAACTGTTTAGTTGCCGTGGATATTCATTAGCTCAACCCTCCAATTGGCCCATTGGACTCATCAATCTTTGTCCCATTTCTGGAGGCTAATCACCTATGTGGCACATTTCTCTGACTCCACTCCATCAGTCTCGACTTTGCGGTTAGACACTTCTGATTGTTAAAGTAGAGGTAATGGGGAATAATTTGTATCACTGTATTTGACACTACATATATATACTGCTCAAAAAAATAAAGGGAACACTTAAACAACACAATGGAACTCCAAGTCAATCACACTTCTGTGAAATCATAGTGTCCACTCAGGACGCAACGCAGATTCATTTTGACTTGTTTTAAGGACATTACATCAAAGTTGGATCAGCCTGGAGTTTGTTTTTACACTTTAATTTGGAGTGTGATTCCTAATCCAGACCTCCATGGGTTGATACAATTGATTTCCATTGATCATTTTTGTGTGATTTTGTTGTCAGCACATTCAACTGTGTAAAGAGCAAAGTATTTCATAAGAATATTTCATTCATTTAGATCTAGGATGTGTTTTTTAAGTGTTCCCTTTATTTTTTTGAGCGGTGTATATATATATACAATCTAGTATGTGTATGCATACATGAACACTTACTATGTAGGTTCATTCCAGCCTACCATTGGCAGTGCAGAGAACCAGACTTTGGCATTGGCTCTTTTTTCTGGTACACTCACCACCATCGCGTTTGCGCGGACAGTGATGGCCGCTATTTATTAAATCCTCACACACACAATCCGACCCCAGCCGCCCACGCCATGTAACACGCACTGAGTTAAGGAAAGAACTGGCCTTGGACAATCAGAACGGAACTGTTCGTCATTCCCAAAAGAGCATACAGTGTTTTTGTCAGAGTGGGAGAGCTCAACGACAATGGTGCGTCTATCAATGTGCAAAAATCGTGCATGAGAAAATGTGTGTTTAGCAAGCTTAATGGAATGTGAGCATGTGTAAAGCATCTGGCCAGACTAGTGAGCTGATGTTGGCCTACTAAAGCAGTAAACCCGAACTCTTTGCACAAATATCAACACACTCTTTGCATGTTCCACACATGGCGATAAAATGCTGTTTTTTTTTTGGGGGGGGGGGTTGCATGTTCTATGTGACGCCATATTTGATTGCTACACACGTTTCACTAATCTTGCTAAGTGAAACGTGGATTGAGACTGTATGTATGCAGTAAAACACCTCACTCCACACATAGATGAACAAACACATGCACTCACTCACACACACACACACAGACACAGACACACACACACACATATCCTAAATGGTCTGTAACTAAGCCCAGAAGACTGAGTTGGGGCAAGCAGACTCTCACTTTAATCCTGACAAACTCTGTGACCTGCACATTTTGGTGCAGAGCTGGGGCTGCATACGCCACTATTACTCTGTCTCCAGTACTATTCTGGCTCCCATGAGAGCAGGGTGGGACCATTAAATCTGGGAAATAGTCTGGTAAGTGGATGGTCCACCAGGAACTGGAACTCCTCAGTGTAACAAGAAACACAATTTTGTCAGTAGTTTGGATCACATGAGGAATGCAGCTCAAGGTCCATTAGAGGAATAATAGAAATATGCTAATTCTGTGCTTAATTCTAGGCATGGACAGAAGAAACTAGACGAGGGGACAAATTAATCATGTCTCGCGAGCTTACCAACGAAAGGATTCTTTCACAAGGCTGCTATTTGAGACGTCTGGCTTTGAAAAAAAAATTCCTTTAAAATTGTGTTTAAAACAATTTTTCAGGTTTTCGACAGTCTGAATATATCATGGGCCTCATGACTTGATAGCCAGAGGAAAAAAAAAAAAAAAGAATGTACTCATTTACAAAGCCTCGAAGCGTGCGCGGATTCAAAAACATTTCACAAAAATGGTAAAATATCTCTATTCATAATAACTGTTGCAGATGTGGACAGATTCTTATCGACTTTTTGAGTTGCCTGGGAATACGCCGGGTCCATGAAATGTCATTAAACCAGTTAATGCACAGCAGGCCTTGAAATCGCGAACAATCGCATCAAACGTAGAAAAACGGACGGTTTCGACGAAAATGGGAAATGACGGGTCCGCTTGCTTTTGCTTAACCAAATTAGCCTCTTATGGTCGTTGGTGTTTAAGGGATTCAGGTTTCTGTGTGTGCTCGATGGACGCAACGTTCACAAACCTCCTGCTCCTGCTCCGCAGCTGGGAGAGTGCTGACCGTTTAAACAGGTACAGGTGTTGGGTTTGGAACAGAAGCCGTCGCCACACGGGTTCCTGCAAATTGCTGACAAAAGGAGAACAAGAGTTGAATAAAGACATCCGAACAATGCATCCCATCTCTGTGGCCTTCAAATCCTAACTTTTGAAAGGAGTGATGTGACAACTTACGAACAATGCATTGGTTCCCTCCTGGCAGAGTCTTCCAGCCGGGGCAACAGTATGAATGGAAGCGGGAACCGCACACATTGGGCCTGAGACAGAAAAGTAAAGGACAAACAAACTCACTGCAATGGCGGCTCCGCAAATTTTCTCTTATTTAGCTGAAACCCTTAAAGAATGTGCAGAGATTAGATTTATATTTTTTTAATTGTCCAATATCCACATGAGCTTTGCTTTTAGAGTAAACAAAACAAACTGATACCGAGCAACTTTCAGTGATGGATGGCCAGATGCTTGACAGGGTGGGCGGATGTTTGGTTTTTTTTTTTTCCATTATTATTTTGGGAAGTGGGGGGGTTATAATATGTGAAGATATTCAAGTCTGAATTTCAACTTAGAATGACAGGATGCAAAAAGTCTCCCCCTTTCTCTCTCGTTCCATGTCTGACTGTCCCGTCCTCTGGCAAATATCCCATGCTGTGCTTCATTCACTCGCAATGCTTCTTTACAGCGGAGTCTGTGCAGTGACCTTTGACCCCTGTCTGACAGATGTAGGAGTCATCAGAGCTTATGGAGCACTTGATTTGCCTGACAGGTTAGCCACAAAGCCTTCCTCCGAGGAAATGGCTAAACCACATCGACAGATAACAGTCTCTCACTCTCACTTTCTCCCGCTCACTCATTCTCTGTGACACACACAGGTGAAGCTAAACATGCAGTCTTATTGCACAACTTAAAGGAGGAGGGAGGTAGGGCTGTATTTTTTAAATAAAGCATGAAAAAGTATATACCTTAACATTAATAACCTCAATCTAAAAGGTTTAAATCCAAAATCCAATCATGCATCTATTGAAAAAAACAAATCCATCTATGAGTGTGTAGTCCTGAGTAACACACATTTGGACTCCATTAAGCTCGGTATGAAGCTGAAGACAATCTTGTTGTGACATTATGAGGACTATAACTGCAGCCATTTCTGTCAGAGGCTTATTTTTTGCATTTACTAAGATTCCAGAGACCATAGCTCAGGAAATTAGGTAAATCTGCAAAAGTCTATGGTCTTAGAAAACAAATCTCTAAGTATATTTCTTAAACTGGGCTACTTCTCCCCATTGTCAATACTTATTAATGTTTATAGAGACACTTGATTGAATAGAGGTCGCAAAGACTTGTACATTTAGAAATGATCTCGAGGAATTCTCAAGGTATGGGCATTCAAAAAACACCTTTTAAAATGCAAAATTTACCTCAGTCATTATCGTGCACCTTTGTTTTTCTGATCTCAACTGTTATGTTGAAATAAATGTATAAAAGAAACCTAAATGTACCGGTGACTGGTTGCCGTATACTTGCCCAATCCTCCGTAAATAAAAGTTAATTAAAAAAAGCCACATTTGTTCGCTACCCCCGTTGAGCAGGCATTGCCCAAGGCAAGTAAACAACTTTAGAAAGCCAGCAGAGGAACTCACACATCTAGTCAAACATCCTGTGTCATTTATTTTGCGTGTCGTTTTTAGGAGTATTTTTCCTGTAATAAGCGGTGAGTAATGACTTGGCTGAAAGCGTGGGCAAATGGCGGGGAATCACAACCTCACTCATTCAGGGGTGCAAAACATTTACCTGCACTCTTTTAACTGTCCTAGAAAGCCGACGTTTTTCAAATATGTAAAGAGATATGCAAAAGGAAACTGTTATGAACTCCTTTGGATGCATTGAAACAACAGTATATCGACTACTTCTATTGACTTTTAATGAATGGATGGATGGATGGATGGATGGATGGATGGATGGATGGATGGATGGATGGATGGATGGATGGATGGATACGCTAATTTGGGGAGTTTGCATGTCTAAGTGGGGTTCCTCCGGGTTCTCCGGTCTCCTCCAACAAACAAACGGGATCTTCTTTGGAGCCCCAAAAAGTGCCAAGGCGTGTGAATGAGAGGGTGAACGGTCGGTTGTTTCTATATGTCTCCAGCACCCCTCTTGTGACCCTGAGCGCAGGATAAACCATGATAGATAACGAATGAAAGAATGAATAAAAACTCAAATCAGTAATTATTGAAGTGAAATACCAAAGCATCCATTTGAATATAAAGCTTTGTAATGTTCATTTTGGTTCATCAACTGTTTTTCCCCCCTGTTTGTCCCCGACATAAATATTTTCACAATATTCTCCTACATAATATAGAGAACATCGTCAACTGACCTGCGACCGACAGAATCCGAGACTTTTCTCATCACTGTCTAAATATGTCATGGTTCGAGACAAACCCCAAAGCCGCTATAAAAAAATGTCGTGTTGATTTACTAGTTTATCAGCCGCTCTGTTTAATGCTGCTCGGAAACCAAAAACACACAAAGGTAAAGCATTAAACTCGACAGTTGGCTATAAAAGGGGGTTTTTGTTTGCCTACAAACTCTTTACTTATATCACCAGTAAAAACGGCACAACGGAGGGATTTTTTTTTTTTTTTTCTGATGTGCTTCTCAAATTTCCCGTTGAGCGAAACAGACGATGGAAATCCTCTCCTCCTCAACAGACAGTCTCCGTAGTAACCCTAGGCACTCACCCGGAAGATGACAGCTGGGGTTCGACTCTGTAATTGTCAGTGTGCCGAGCACACCTCCGACCGCATTACCAGATGGCAGAGGGAACAAGGAGACAGACAACAGGTGGGCCGGCAGAAAGATATGTGTGTGAGAGCGGTTACAGAGGCTATAGGTAAGAAATCGGGGCAGGGGATTCGGGGGGTGGGGGGTGGAGGTGTCGTTACTTTGGCGGAAACCGAAAAACGTGCGTCGAAATCGTGAGGCGGGCGGCAGGAATGCAAGCGGGGAGAGAGAAAGACAAGACGGTGGGAAAGGAAAAGGAGCGGAGGATCAGTGGGAGGGAAAGCAAAACAAGTTGATGTCGAGAAGAGGAGGAAGCGGGAGGAGGAATGGGAGCGGAAAACAGAGATACGGAAACGAGGGGAGAAAAAGGCGAGGCCGGTAGGGGGGTCGGATTTTTGGAACAGAGGGACAAAACCGGCCTCCGGAAAAGCTTTACGGATGCATCGAGCGAGGGATCGACACTCAGTGAGTGCTGAATTTGATTTCTCTCCCCAGATCTATCACCGCGCATAGCGCCGAAGATATTCCTCTTTACTGACACGGAGGATGTTAATATATGAAGGATTATACGGGCCTGACCCCGAGGTGTTCTAGTTTGTTATTCTTCCTCTGTCTCTTTATCCTGGTCTTTCCTCTAGGTCAATGCCTGGTCTCTCACTGAGAAGAGGCTTTGGAGAGAGAGAAGTGAAGTCGAACAGAATGAAAGACAGACTTTAAAAAAAAATAAATAAAAAAAAAACGAGTTTAAGCCCCAGGGGTTTTCCTCAATATTGAAATGTCCTACTGTTCTCAGGGCTCAATCTAAAGGAGATTAACTCTTCGGCGTCCACGTCGCGGCCTTTGAAGCTGCCTTCTGGGCCGTGAATGCCTCATTAACAGCCATTAATAGTAATAAAAAGGAAATGGTTGCCACCTCATTTAAAGAAAAATATGAAGAGTCGAGGGGGGGAAAGGATACAGAGTTCAAGGTTCACGTTTGAAAGATCGTGAATCCCCCCCCCCCTTTGCCAGTGGTTTCAGTCGAATGGCTCTCGTCTTTGATTTCTGCAAAAATCAAAATTAGAAAGAAGAAAACCGAGACACACGAGCAGAAGGTGGCTCGTGGGGTCCGCCCAAAATACAGGAATCCACAAGGTCAAAGTTCAAGGCAGTTAAGGGCTGGGGGGGGGGGATTGGAGACCGAGTAGAGTCAAGAGCAGAAGTTCAGTTGACAGAATTCCAGGTCAGGTGTCTGGGTCTGTGTTTGTGTGTGTCAGTGTCCCGGTCAAAGGTCAAAAGTCATCTTCCTGGTATTCCGACCCGCCTTGCGTATTGTTGTACGCAGCAACACCTGGACCTCTTACTCTCCTCTCAGATCTGGAGGGGATGATGGAGGAATGCAGTGTAGAAAATCACCCAGGGAAACCGATATCAATCAGCGAGAGGAGAGCACTCGATAACTGGAACCAGAAACCTGTTCCATAGGTTCACTTTGGAAATAGCAAACGCGTTAAAGGTTTTTTTTGTATTACTAAAAAAAAAAAAATGAACTCGATAGGTCACCGCTGAGTTGAGCAGCGCGTCAATTTAGAGAAGGATACGAGGCCGACGTCAGGAGGGCGACATTTTCGCTCGCTCCCAAAAGAGAGACGGACGAAAGAAATGTTATGGAATAAATGAAAGATGCAATGAAATGGAGGAGGAAGATGATCGGGGGAGAGGAACTGAGTAAACAGAGGAAAGGGTAAAAAATATAGTAGAATGGGGTCATACATGGAGGGGCGATAAAACGACATGAAACAAAAAGTGACGTTATAATGTCGTACCAAAGTACATTCGCTCGTTTGTCACTAATAGAGAATTTTCACGGAGACGGCAGCTTTTGTTGGCCATGTTCTCCGGTTATTACTCTGCGTAATAAGAAGGAAAGAATGAAACAAGTAAAAGGAGGCAGTTTATCATGAAATGATACGGCAGTGTTGCGTTTTATGACATGGTGTACCACAAAAATCCTTGAAGGGATGTTCGACTCCTGCGCTCCTGTTTCCACGAAATAAATCAACATCAACTCGATTCCATTTTAACTCAAAAGATTTGCTGGAAAGATAATATTGTTTTGTGATTTGTGTTTTTTTTTTTTTGTTTGTTTTGGGCTTTTTTTTTTTTTTTTTTTCAAAATGCTCGGTTTGTAAGCGATTCCTACAATCCTATTCGGTACTAACCAATGAAAAGGTGCAATTTGTCTGACTTTATTCAAAGTTGGGTTTGGTGCCGTTAAATTTAGACGATCGAGTTTACGAGTTGAAAACAATACTGTATGACGTGTTTGCGCATCGTAAGGTATCACTCCAACTAAATAATTGTTTGTTTTTTTGCTTATAAGCACAGACTTTGGATAGGTAAATACTTACAACCATAAGGCAGATGGGGAAATTAGCAGTTGTTGAAATCATAAAGGCTTTTCAGGGTATTTTTTTTTCCTCTTCCTGACTTAAATCTTGCATGTCAAAACAGGAAAATGTATTTCATTCTCTTTAAAATAGACAAGACAAGAAGAAAAAAAAACAAAACAGACTTGCTCGCTATGGAAGACCTACTCCAGGAGACCGAGGTGGTTTTAACATTATCCTCATTCCCTGCTTGTGGCTGACCATGTGCCAAGTCATTCCGAGCTCGAGGTCTCAAAATTCCTAGCAAAGGCGAAGGTCGATGAGTTAAAAACGAAACTTCCGTTTGCTTCTGCGTCTCTGCAAACAAGATTTCTTTTTAGAACCATAAATATCACACCCTCGCAAAAGGCATCTGAGAGCGCGGGCACAAAATACCTGCCAGCCTCGCACTTTCCCTCCTTTCTCGATTCAACCGAGCAGTCAATCATCCATCCAGTGAAGCAGACAAGGCAACCGGCCAGCCAGCTAGCCGGCCAGCCAGCCTGCAGTCTGATCAGATACCGCCCTGGAGTGGCCTGATGCCAAGCTGCAGTATGTTGTAGGAGCCAATAAATCAGAGTCAGTCAGCATCAGATCCAGTACTACCAGAGACAGACCAGGGGATATGAATTTCTTGCCAGCAAATAAACACTGCACTTCAGCCCAAGGCTAGCATAATGACGCTCATTAAACTCACCTCCCTCTATCTCCCACATAGAGAATCTCATCGAGCCACACAGAGTTACTTGCGGCCTTGTGATCGGCGCGACCGTTTTAGGGCGAAAAGCATGGGATTTTTACACGTCTTGTTGTGTCGGGTTTGTAGTAAAAACTCCTGTTTTTCAGTGTTTTTTTGGCCCCACACAGCATGGGGATCTGTCAACAGACAAAAAGTTTACCTGCACAGTCCAAATGTGATTTGATCATCCCTTAGCTTTCCTCCACTCTCAATGAACATTATTTATTTATTTATTTATTTTAATCTTGGAAATGATTTTATTAACCAACTTCTGATGAGTTGCAAATATTCTCCCCCAAGCGACGCTCGAACGCTAACTGGAAATACTGGAAATGCGTATTTGCTATGGCTGACTGGCCACAACAAATGAGGGGCGGTTTAGAATTTCACATGAATTCAAATGATGCTTGAGACTCAGGCAAAAACCTGGGTCTCTAATAAAGTAAATGAATAAGATAATCCAATATATGCAGAGGGGAATGTACAATAGTGCTGGATTGCGGTGTTAAAATTGAATTTCAGTGATGCTGTATAATCCCATCAAATATTTATTTCCCATGAACATTTCATTCCTCAAGCGGTGGTGTCTCCAGAACTCCCCAATGTTATGGAAACAGTTTTCAGGCTTTTGTTCTCATGAAACCACAGGCTATCTGATGGAAATAATATGTCGGTGCACAAGGTCTCTTGATCTCTGTCCATTCCGTTAGACAACTGCGAATGTGAATAATTGTTCGGGTCAGTTAATATATTTGATTTTCATAAATCAATCGGATCACCCTTGAAGTCGTCCAGTCAAAACTTGTAAAGTGTCTAGACCGCCGCCTCGAACCACATGAAGAGAAACAGAAATGCCGAAGGACTTCAATTTTCTGTTACTCTTTAGTGAAGAAAAAAAACGTTCCTAAAAAAAAATATCTGGCTACAAAGATTTCCTTTATTTAACATGGCTCATTCCCTTCTGTTACAACCCAAATGAATGACGAGACGGATTCATCTATTCCTATTATGCAGCGGTAACAGTGACAGAACATGTTCTGGGCAGGAGGAGGACCCTCCACACCTAAGAGCCACTATTTATGTCCATCGCTCTCCCAGATGATTTCATCATATCTGTAATTTTCTTCTTTTCTCTCTTTTTTCCTGCTCTCGGTAACATCTCCTGCTGCTTTGTCACCTACAACAGGGAAACAAATGCCCCTTTTCATACCCCCTTCGGGTGATACGAATACCTCATTTCCTGTGGCTTGGCAACGAGCGAACCATAAGCTGGGACAGATGGGAGTCTGATTGGAATAACTGATGTAGACAACAGGCACTTACAAAAAAATCTTTGTTTTTCATAAAACAAAATACAGTGAATACAGCCAATACGAAGATTCATGAAGTTTGCTAGTGAGAGGTAACATGATCTCTGCCGTCCATGACATTGGATACCTCTCACCCCCCCCCCATGCGGAGACTCAAATAAACAACACCTTTGAAAACACTGCAATGCATACATGTGCATTCACAGCTAACACAAATACACACACACACAGCATTTTCACCCATCATCAACCAAAACCACTGGGGATCGCAGTCTGCCCACCAGCAGTTCCAAACTACTTAGTCCAGCTTAACTAATATACTCAAGGGAATCTGGGTCACACATCGGCCCCTCATGAGATGTATAGAAAGCTGCTTTTTCCTGCCTTTCCCATGAAAATGCCAATTTGCTGTAAATGCGCAGGGAGATTTCCAGTGTGACAAGAAGGCTGTTGAGGACAAACATGCTTTTTTTTTTTTCTTTTTTTTTTTGGATGGAGGGGCGGGTGGAGTGGGGGGAAGGGGTGGGGGACAATGTGGTAGTATTCAGCGGCATAATTTGGTATAAGACTAGCCTGGCCTCGGACCAGAGAGCGCAACGGTTGAAAGAAAGCTGCCAGAGAAGAAGAAGAAGAGGAAGTAGGGGGAAAGTCGTTTAAAAATGCAAACCCTCTCCAGCAACAAAGTTCTGTGTTGTGTTTGAAAAACGAATTTAATGTGCCGTTTTGCAAATTCAGATGTGCTTTTCATTTCAGAAGTCCCAAGAAACCGATTGTAAAACCTGAATAGAGGAAGTACAGTGCACATCGATTCAATAGCAGCCAAATATAATGAGACACACGTTGGTTCTCGCTCTTACCCTCTCAGCGTCTCCTGGCCGCGACGTCGAACCCGCTGCACCTCCTTCTGGTCAACGGTGCCGGTGAAGCGACTCGCTTGGTACGGCCCATTCCCGGTTTGGCCGCACACCACGTGGACCGCCGCCAGACACACCGCCACCCATCCCAGCGGCACCTGAGCCGGATTCCTCGATCCCATTGGTCTCCTGGCTGTCCCGCCGACCGAAATACCACCTTTATACTGCTTCTTATCTAGATCTCCGTTCGCCTTGCGGACCCAGGCTGGACGGGGCGATCTCGACCTGGATCCGGACCAAGTCCTGGCGTGCACTCCAGGGTCGTTGCTAGACACAAGAAAAGATAAAATGCAAGCTCGGTAAGAAAGATGCGAAGCACGGAGATACCCGTGAGGATTCTGTTCACCGATCGCACGATGGGATGCGATACTTCTCTCCGTGTAAACTACTTCGCTGTGGACTTTTCAACAGACGCCAGCTTCTTTGGAGACATGCTCATTTGTTAAATGGAGAAATGAGAGAACATGTGATTTGGGGATAATAAAGAAAAACATTCAAAGCGGGGAGACAGTTACATTCTGTGAGCCAGCAATCTGTTTTCACTTTCGTGCAGTTCAGACCCTTCGTACGAGGGGTTTATCACACCGCTGACACCAAAACTATATGCACTGACAGAATACAGGGTGGAACGTAGCAAACGGATTAGCGGGATATGTTCCGTGTCAGTCTCTCAAGCATTTATCTTCTGTTTGATGGAAAAATATATTGAAATTTGCGCAAATTGTCTGACTGAGAGAGGTTTTGGAAGCATCTATCTACAATGAAACCCACTGTGTTGACAGAACATCCGCTGTTTATTGCAGTGGCTCCAACAGGTTAGGTCATGACCCCCTGAAAGGTTGCCAGATAAAGCTAAAAAGCGCAAGGATTAAATGCATTCATTTGCGAAAGCGGCATTGTTACAGTTCTTATCCCTCGAAACAGTCCGATTCGTTTGCCTATGACAAAGGATCATAATTGGACGCCGCACAGAAAGTCTTTTGCCTAGAGGGAGACAGAGAGGCTGACCGGAGGAGTTCGGCATCAGAACAAGAACCGGAAGGTCGAACACCGAGGCAGAAAATGATCAGCAAATTAAAAAGTGTAACACTCGTTTCATATTTTGAAATCACAGAGAAAAGACACGGTATTCCGCTGATAAGGCAAAAAAAAAAAAAAACTGAATCGATTACACTGGAATATGCTGCTCATCGCAACTTCTATTGTCTCACAGGTGCAACCCACATTGGTTCGCACAAAAGTGAAACATTCATAGTCTTAAGGGATTAAAAGGCCGTGAGGTGCATTTCGGTTTCTTCGCCCGGATAAGAGACCTCATTTGAAAGAAAGAAGGTCGGTCCCTGTGGTGAAATACAACCTCAGCACATCCACCCTCCAGCCCTCCGGCCCAGGGACAAACCGCATTGCAATGCAGTGTGTTTGAGGCCGGATGATAAAATGTTTGACAAAAAGACGCATCCCACCACCCCCAGATGAGTTTTATTAGAGGTGGGGATCAAGTGAGCTGACTCAAACATGAGTTTGGGGCTTTCCCTCTATTCCCCCACAAGTTCTGAAAAACCCCAAAATTCAAGAGACAAGGATTTTCCACTCCAAAAAAAAAAAAAAAAAAAAAAAAGGAAAAAAGAAATGTAGCTGTAGCTGCTTGCACGCAGAGGTGGAGGGAGGCGGGATCAATGCTGAACAAAAGACATGCATGATCAATTCAACAACCGAGATCTTCTGCATCCCTGCTGTCAAAATAAAGCAGGTAAAGTCTTCATCTTCTCTCCGAATATGAGCCTTCCTTTCAAACCCGAATTTACTTCACCACAAAATGTTTGGACAACAATACAAAGCAAGAAAAAAAAAAAAAGACACATCTGATACAAATCGGGTCCGCACATGACTTTAATATATACTTTATGGCTATTACTTGTAGAGAAAAAAAAAAAACATTAAAAACCTGCGAGACTTTCTGCAGCACGGTGACAGAAATTTAAAAAAAAAGGACATTTTTTCCACAATAACGCTGCAGCGCGTCGAGCAACAATTTATGAATGGAGAGAAACGCAACGCAAAATTCCCTTCACCAAACATGAGAAAATCCCGTGCATTTCTTTTTTTTTTAAATTCTCCTGAACACAAAGGCAAACAGTCAAAAACCGTAAAAAAAAAACGTGAGCCGCATGTCGTGGTTTTTTTTTCTTTTTTTTTCCCTTTTCTTTTCTCTCTTCCCGCAGTTTCTCCGAAAGCCGGTACAAAAGTGCAACTTCCGCGCATCAGCAGCTTCGTGACAAATACTTATCTTTTCCCCCCCTCCTCTACCTCCATCTTAAATTACCTGTTTTTTTTTTTTGCGATTTGAGCGAGAAAATCCCCCGTGAAACTGAAAGAATACTCACAATCAAATCCATTGATACCCTGTTATACTTCTGTAATGCAATTATTAATGTGTAATACCTTAAGACAGTTGCAGCGCCTTGTTTCCGAAGAGCCCAGAGTAGGAATTTTGAGACAGGGTATGTGCCCCAGAGTGGAATATTGAACTATAGCCTTGTGAGAAAAGGAGAAAAGTTAGGGAATTGCCCTGTTTGGAAGAGGGGAGGGGACACAGAGAGAGAGGGGGTAGTAACGGACTGCAGGACAAACCCACATTCCTCAAGACTCCAGGAGTTGTTATAACAAGGGCCAAGAGATCTTTGCAGGGCCCTAACATCATCATCACTCCGAAAAACCTCTCCCGCGCCGATGTGATGAAGGTCTCACCGAAGCAGAAGACCTCAGCGATCGCATCGTGTCGTGGGATATCGAGTCGCCGACCGCGAAGGAAAACAAAAAAGAAGGCGAGGAGGTGCTTTGAGTTATAAGCGGCGTGACGAGGAAACTTTCAACTTTAGACGCCGAGGTTAACTCGGAATGACATAAAGCCCTCGCTCCTGCGTCACCATGTGTTTTGCCCTTCAAATGGTGCTGCTATTTACTGCCTCAGCCCACCAGTGCTTGTGATTGACACATCCTTGTGCTTTGTTGCCACAAGTGCTGATAGGAAATGAACACTGAGAGAGTGACCATCTGGGAGGTATATTGGTGAGGGCAGCTGAGCACATCTCAGATGTTGCTACCTACTGCAATTCTGTCACCACCCTTGATAAAAAACAGTTTGTTGCCACTCTGCAAAGGAGATCACTCGAGGTTTTTGTGGTTATTCCTCGCTCGTGTCCTGTCACTCTTGTGTAAAACTGTGACCCGTGTCTACGCCGTGTAGAATCACACATGTGCAATGTGACACTGGATGGCAATTTTCACCTACCCATACATGAAAGTGTTGGGTTTCCCTTTTCTCATTGACAATTGAACTCTATGAGGTTAAACCTACCCTAATTTTATTTTATTTTATTTTATTTTATTTTATTTTATTTTATTTTATTTTATTTTTATTTTTATTTTGTTTAATTTAATTTAATTTAATTTAATTTTATCTTATTTTATTTATTTTGTTCTGTTTTCTTTTCTCTTCCTTTCTTTTCTTTTCTTTTCTTTTATTTTATTTTATTTTTATTGTTCATTTTATTTTAGTTTGTTTTATTTTATTTATTTTATTTTGTTCTTTTTTGTTTTATTTTATTTTATTTTATTTTATTTTATTTTATTTTATTTTATTTTATTTTATTTTAATTTATTTATTTATTTTATTTTATTTTTTGGTCTGCTATCCTGGGAAATCATCAATGCAAAAGAAGGTGTCATAGCACTGTCTAACTAAGATGTTTAAATCAAAGATAAGCTACATTATATCCCAAAAAGGCATCTAAAATGCTGCTACTGTTTTGTAAAAAAACTTGGAAACTTGGAAAACAGAGCAGTGTTTGCTGTGAACAAAGACAATCAAATCATCTCTTTAGTGTGCTCAAACACATTGGTTTCCGCAAGGTCGTAAAAACTTTATTACACAATAGGGTATAATGCAGCGTTAGATACCTATAAATTCTATTTGTTTTTCCCAACTGCTGCACCGAAGAGGGTTTGGTTGCTGTATGTGCCACTAGCATTCAAGAGAAAGATTACCAAAGGTGAATAATTATAACCATGTGTGTAATACTTTCATTTTCTCCAGGACTTGGCATGATCATCTTCACTTACTGGAGGCAGTGCAGTGGAGAGATTGGATGCAAAATTATGTTTTATTAATGTATAATCTACGCCGAATGGGGTTGTCTTGAAATATTCCAATGAATGCTATGATTTGTATCTAACATGTTCTTTGCTGGAAAACTATATGAGCAATAACAACTTGGTCATTAGAGGATAAATGAGTGAAATCCAAATCCAAAGATTTTTAAATTCACGAATCGCTAAACTCGGCTCATAACTCTCCATTTAACTCAAACCTGCGCGCAAAGGCTTCGGTTTTCGACATGATACTCGATGACAGGCCACTGGAAGAAACGATTTCCAATATGATCCGGAATAAAAAGTCAGACTTGAAGTCACCACATTTCTCATCCTAAACAATGAAGCACAAGCATTCAACCGCGGTATCAGGGAGGAAAAAAAAAAAAAAAACGACACATTTTTGACTCTTGCAAGATATTTTTCTTTTTTTTTTTTTTTTTCTCCCCCTTTAAAGTCACAGACACTTTCCAGTTTGTGCAAGCCGCGTGAAGAAACATCCATCGAAATCCGTTCTATCATTGCTATATTCTCCCCCGGAACGCGGACGCGCGAAGCAACCCAACCGACAGCATGTTGGCATTCGGTCGCTTCATCCTATTGAACATGAAAATTCGCCCTAATGCCGAACACGCAGCACGCTGTTGGATCAACCTTCAACACGGAGCGGAGTCATGTCGGATGATTTGTGGTGAGCTGCCGAAGCTCTCGTGGAGTCTTGCAGTCTCACTCTGACACCATGAAAGACTAGGATGGATAAGAACAAAGAATTAAACCCTTAAGGAGTCTCAAGCTCATTTATGTGTGCCCCCCCCCCCCACACACACACACACACACACACACCCGTTCCCTCTCTCCTAGCAGTCCCTCGCTTTCTCCCCCTCTAAGCAGAACCACATTTCACCAAGCACTTATCTGGCTACAGTTTCAGAGCCACGGCAAATACTTTTATTTACCCTCCCTTTCTGCCTTCTCTCTCTCTCTCAGTATCACACTTGTCTCTCATCTGTGTTTTCTAGCACACACACGTTCGTCTTCACACATGTGCTCACACACACACCACGCGTCGAGCGAAGGTAAATATGCACGTATGGTTTTTTTTTTTTTTGGTTCTAACAGGAGAATAGATACCGAAATCGAGTAGAAAGTTGAGCACGATGCGCATTTTGCGTTAGTCCATTGGATTTTTTTTTGACAAAAGCAAACCGTTTGTTGTCAAAAGATCTTTGTTAGAGCAAGAACAAGAGAGGATCGGGGGGGGTCCTTCTTTTTCACTCATATATATATAAATAAAAAACACACTATTGCGATTCAACTCACGGAAAAAGAATCCGCGCGTGTCAGTTCAGATTCGGGGTGTAACTTATTGACGGATATTTTGCGGTACAATGTGTTTCCTTGTCTTTGCGCATTAGTGAACGCAAATTTAGATGATCTGCACTTTGTCAACACATATAGCTGCGTATTTGTTGAATTCTTGAAGTCGTTCCGAAAGAGAGAGAGAGAGAGAGAGAGAGAGAGAGAACCATAAGACCACCAGAGCTCGATGGGGGTTTTCAGCCTGTCTCTGGCCCGGCCAGGAAAGCCATCACTGAGACAAATCACTTCCATGACAGCCTCTCAGCAGGGAGAGATTAATGGGCTGGATTAGTCATACTGTACTGCTGCCCACTGGGGTGAACCAGTGCATATGTGGGTCATCAGAGGCAGGAACGGAATAGAGACATAATGCTGAAACATTTCTATTTGTTTCCATGAGAAGTTGTTGTAGTATTTTTTTTTTATTCCTATCAGTATAATCGTTTCTTGGACCGGTAGTGCCTCGGCAAAAGAGAACCCAGCGTACCGCGTTATAATATTGCTAGAGGTGATTGTTAAATCGACATCCAGGCTCCAACAAGCATATAAACATTTCTTGTTTGTTTTTAGAAAGACCTCAAGACCGACCGCTCGATAATGGTCATGGATAAAAGACGAGAGCGCGCATAATCCACGTATTTTCACGAGATCATTACACGTGCGCTTACCGTGTTCCAGGTAGCCTCATCTCAAATAGAAAATATTATATCCACACTGTTATGATAAAGCATCTTCATGCAGGGTGTTTGAGAAATGCAGTCGAATATAAATCAATATGTGTTGCAACTGAGATGTTTGCATTACTAAGAGGCACCAGAAATACAAAACGGGAGATGTTCGAGGGCAAAGTAAGGAACATTTTAAGGCTTTTGTTTCATTCTACGTCAAGGGAAATAAAGTAATGCTGAAGCTTCGAAAGTCTCAAATTATGGGGGAAAAAAAAAGTCTTTATTTGTGGACGTGTGTGTCCACAGACTCCCATTTTCCACAGTGAATTGTTTCTCCCTGATCCTCCGGCCTGTGTGATTTGGCAGCGGTCGAGCCGAAGTCAAGAGGAGCGTGAAGGTGTATGCGGTCATTTGCGCGTACGGTGTGTGCGTTATGGCGAGGCAAAGTCTCAAAGATTAGACGTTGGGGTTTCACAGTGCCATCGTGGGTTTTGTGGTTGGAGCCTGTGGGGTCAGGGTGGAGTGTAGCTGGGTCTAGACACGATCCCAGTGGGGAATCCTGTGGTCTGAGTGGATGAAAAAAAACGTCCACATAAACCACACGCTCACACACACACACACACACACACACACAAATACAAACACCGATTTAAATTGGAAAATTGCAACCCCGAACATACACAGAAAAATACGAAGCAAAAAAGATTGATTTTTGACCTCATTGAGCATGTTCTTGGTGCAGAGGTGAACTCGTATCCTCCTTCTCAGTCCTCCTCTCCAAATTTTCTCCTCCGTCTCTCGTGCCTCTTTTTACCTCCTCTTCTATCGCCCTTTCCAGTCATTTACTTACACGGCAGGCATTTCTTGCCTTACCTTACCTGGAGCGCCGCTCTGCTTGGCTCTGTTAAGACCTGGCCTCGTGCAGCTGTGCTGCCACGGTGATGCAGTTGGAGAGGAATGTAGAACTTCAAAGTATAACTAGAGCGGAGACAAAGAATGGCAGTGTTCGGGGGGGGATGAGAATATGTGATCTCATAAAACAGCGCACAAACACATTGGTCCATTTATGCGAGGTTTGGCCACAGAGGATGAGGAGGAGGGAAGACCTGCCTCACATGCCAAAGGAGGAAGAAGTGTGTATACACGTGATGTTTTTCCCCAGTGATAGAGCACCGTAACTCTCCGCTGTTTGCTCGGCCACGGTTAAGTGACTGTTAAAACATACTGTGGGGAGAGGCGTCTGATACGGGTGAAGTTTGAAAGATGCCGGTTTTGGTGGCCCGTGGAGAACTTGTGGATGTGATTTTTGCCATTCCATATAACTTGTAGCTACAGAAGACTGAGGTTAGAGACCCTCAGACAAGAAAGAAAGAAATTAAAAGGGAAAAAAGGCAAAGAAAGAAATGTACCATGATGCCAAGAGAGCGGAAAGAATCCTCAGACTGCTTGCTAACAGTTTGAGAGGCTAATGGCTTTCAGATGTGTTTTTTTCTGTATTTTCAAAGGAGCATAAAACATTCCCTCTCAGAGGAATCCAAGCAACGGCTGGAATTCAGTCTGAAAATTCGCAACAGCGGTTTGAGCTAAATGTTTTCTCACGTTAAAAATATGGTACGCGTCTACCGACCGGTGAGCCTTTTTTTTTTTTTAATTTCTCATAAATCAAGTCTTATTTTTTGGTTCCGCTTTGTTCCCGTGATGATGTTTTCCCTTTGAGAGCTGGGTGCAAAGGGCCGAGTGGGGGTGGTGCTCTGTTTCCTGTTGAAACCTTGGGGGAAGCTGGGACTTTGACGAGGTGAGGTCATTTTTTTTTTTTTTTTTTTTTTTGCTACATCTGTAAATCTGACTGCAGCGGAGTTCCTGCCGCATTCACATGATGTCTGCCCCGCAACGGGCTTTGGGTTAGCACGTGCCTCGGAAAATAATTTACTATAAGCAGACGTACATGACAAACGGGTGGCAGCTGATCGGTTTCAATCAACAAAAGTTGTTTCCTGATTTAAAAAAAAAACTTATATCTTGATGCAACTTTTTTGCCCCCTGGTTGCCTAAATCTATTTTTTTAATATGAATCTGCCCTTTTTTTTTTCAAATCCCATTGTATGATATGTACAGTGACGGATGCATTGGCTTCCATCCTCCAAAACTTATTGTTCGGTTTCCCATACCATCTTTACCAGCCCGCCCGTTGGAATAATTTCTTATTCCAGAGCGGATCCAGAAAGAAAGAAAAAAAAAAAATCATTAAATTTAAAGTCTACTGAAAAGCAGAATTTTAATGCTCACCTCTGCATAATGGGATTAAACTTGTCTTGGCACGGATTTAGCACTAGGAATCTCGTCAAAGGTGAAACATATTGATATATGATGTTTATGTAACTCACTAAGGCAACCGTAGCTTTGAGCGGCTGTACACGATTGCTATGGGTCCGCACCAATGAAACCTACCATCCATAAGCATAAAAAGAAATAGCACTTAAACAGCTTTTTCCGCTCTGTCCTGGTCTTGGTCTTAGAATTCATGCTGTATATTCTCAGTATATTTTCATATCAATAGATCAAAATGCACCCGCATCCTTTGTTTTCCATTTGATTTACAGGCCAAACTACACAAAGCTGCATCAAAGAATCACACTTTTACTCAACAATAACAAAAATAAATAAAAAGTATAACAGGGAATACTTCATTTTATTGGCTGTGTTAACACACATGGGGCTTCATATAGACAGTCTGTCTGTTCGCCGAAATGCCATTAGTCCTCAACTTACCACTTTAAAAACATATTTTTCCATTTTAATTCTTCCAACATTTCTCCTAGGTCCTGCGGTGAGTCTGAAACCACCGATATTTAGGTGTAGACCCTAGAAAATGACTGATGCCACTGAGTTATAAAGGGAAGAGGGTGAAACGAAGCCAAATCCTGCCTCTCCCCCCTGTTGTTGGCCCTCCGAGGTGGGGGCGTGGGGGTCGGGTGCCGCGGCAACCATAGGAAATGGTGTCTGGATTTTAAAACAGTCTGTCAAACATAATCTGTGTATAATAACCTTGATATGTCTTTTCCCCTTCCTTCTGAAATGGTTGAACTTTGGCATGCCATAAACTTGTCAGTACAGTTCTGGAGGGGCTGTAATTTGCCCGATGCTGTTGTACATATGTACCTGTTGTGGGTAATGCCACCAAAATATCGCAGACTTAAATTCACGTTTAAATTTTTAAGCTGGAGATGTACTCGAGAAAGCTGGAATGTCTTCTGTTGTTTCATCCGCACAACCTTTGGCTTGTCTTTACCCTCTGCCCGCAACAAGGTTTTCAATTTCAGATGTCAGACGTCGACACATGTTTAACCCAAGTCGGTGTGTCACTGCTTCTCAATGAACACATAAATAAAGAATAAATAATGTTACTTGAAATGTAAACATTTCCCAGAATGCCTCTTGCAATTTGGTGCTAACATGGCTCTTATTGTTCGAGGAAGAAGCATGGGATTTCTTCAAGTAAATTGAATTTGTGACACATACTTGTGCAATCAGATTTTCTCTTCAAGGAAACATGACTCATAACTCTTGGTAAAAACGTGACGCCATATGTCAGGTGTTACGCAGGGACGCAGAACTGAGAAATTGGTGAAAAATGCCGGTAGCTTTCAGCTTAGCTTTCATGTGTACATTAACTCAGTGTTTCCCAACCTTTTTTGAGCCACGGCACATATTTTACATTAGAAAAATCACACAACACACCACCAAATAAAAAAACAAAAACATTTTTAATGAATTAGAATGAAACCGTAGTCTCATTTTACTTAGTGTGAAATCTAATATATCTAATATCTGTAGATTCATCACGTTGCAATGCAAATTTCCCACTGATGTGCAACTTTTCCAGAACACTTTTTTCAATTACTGAAGACATGTCATCAATATGTCTGAAAATGGTATTATTTGAGAGAACTCGGGCTATTTCTTTATCAACGCCAGACCCGAGTATTTCTTCTACAATGATTTTATTAATGTTTTGCTACGGTGCGTGGCTGTTTGGATTTAGAGATGAGTTCAGCAACTTTGTAGCAAGCCTTCACAGCTTTCTCACTCGTCTTGGTAGTTTTCAACAATGCTGCCTGTTTGTTTACGCAGATACAAGTCCTTTTTATTTTAAAAATGTATCTCGCAAAGCGTCACTAATCACTCTGATACACAGATGCACGGGTTGATTTACTACCCGTTGCCTATGTCACAGTGGTTGGGAAACACTGCATTAACTTACTCGGATAAATCACAATATTTGGTAGATAACTTTAGCCAAATTTCTCTTTTTATTGCGAATAGTTTTTCCCTAAAAAACTCTCTTTCCTTCATCAATGCAAATCAAATCAATGCAATCAGGTTCAAGATTTCCATAACACAGTTTTTTGTTTTGTTTTGGACTCTTTAGTTTCTCTGTTTACTTTGTCTTCCTTCTTCAGTCTGCTTGTTTCCCTCGATAGTAAATAATTTAAGCAAATACACTGAGGTAATGCAGCCATGCTTTACACAGCTGAAGTGGGTCAAAGCTATCGAATGAACTGACAGCTCAAGAAAAGATTCGGAAAAAAAAGTCTCCGGTCAAAATGAAATTTCAATCCAAACAAATCCAAATCAATATATCCCATTATAAACATGCTTCACTTTTCAACCACCTCCAAGCTGTCAACTAAAAATAAATGTTTACCCATGAAGTTTAGCATGTCATCTGTATAATGGGTCAAGGTAGCCGCACATAATTGTACAATAGATCCAAGCCAAGTTCATTATCATTTTTTCATAGCAATTCACGCAACATTTTTGCTGCATTACAACCCAGTGAGCCAATTTAGACATGAAAATGTTCACCTTACTTTATTGAAGACATAAGGCATCGGCTCATTTCTAAGTCAAAGTCTACTTTATTGTCAGTGCTGCCATATGTTGCGCACACACAGAGGATTACAATTGCATTGCTCTGAGCCCCGCGGTGCCGGAGATGAATTTGTACAAATCAACCCGTTTGTGTGTTTGTACACGATGTTTTAAGACAAAGAACGACTCCGCGAGTACATCGGAAAAGCTGGAAAAGTATTCTCAGAGTATAAAACCCCAGTAAAGTCAGTTTACATGGGCACAAATGGTGAAACATGATGTTAACAAGCAGACAGTCTGACGGCCTCGCTTTTCCGATGCTCACCGCCCTCATTATAGGCCTGGCTAACAGATGCTAAGATACTTGGACATCCGTTTAACCTACCTGCCTATCAGCGTTCCTGCAACCTTTCATCCGTTCCTCTAGTCCTTCTTGTTGTTGTCCCAGAATCCTATCGTCCAACGGCAGATGTGCTCAAAGGAAAGCGCCAATTGTTTGCCATTCTTCTCACATATGTTTTGTGAAAACATATCGCGATGTGAATTATTTCAAAATGTCATCACACGAACAGAGTCTTTATCAGTTCTAATAAAACAAATGGAGAAAAAGCCTCTCTCATCCTCATTATGGGAAACTGAAGTCATGTCCCTCTGTCAACACAAACAAATCCTGTTGTTCCCCACAACTGTCTGTGTTACATTTGTTTAGGGTCAAATATCTATCGGTACAAGGCACGCAAACGCTGCGAGGCATATTAAAAGTGTGTATCACCCGACCACCCAGAAGTTTCTACACAAACCCCCCAAAAAATGGGGGGGCGACGGGCATTTGGTCTGGAAACACAGGACACTCGTAGAGAACAAGATCTAAAGAGATGATGAGTCAATTTTCACACTCCGACATGCAAATGTACACAAATGACTCCATCAGATGTTTGCTTGCACCGACAACACACAAACCCAACAAAACACAATGCTGTGTGGACGTCACCGATGGTGTTTTTCCGGAGGTCAGTGTTGTTTTGAAAGCGTCAGGTGTCCGGCGGTGTTTGCTGACTGATGATACGACGCTGCCTATATCGCTCTGGGTTCGCTCATTTATCTGATTTTGCCCGGCCGTGTCGCGGTGATTCGGTTCGCTTTGGAAGGCTGACGGTTGAATCCTCAGCTGCTTTAACCTTAAAGCGTTATCATATTTCCCCCTCCCTTCAATCCAATAAGATCGATTTGATATAAGCTTGTTATCAACCACAGTGCTAGCTGAGAAGAGCAACTTATATTTTGTTAGATAGTATAGGTGCCCTCCAGGCTTCAGTAAATAAACTGATTTTATTTTGTCCATAAATAATCAAAAACATATTCGAACGGTTGCCCGCATAAATCGCGAGTCACGGATGATCTCACAGTTTATTATGATCCCCCCGGGCTTTCATGACGGCACTACAAATATATTAATCTCGCCTCTCATTGATGTGACAAAGTTGTTGTCTTTTAAACTAAACTTTTATTTGGTTCATAAATTACTCACTTTCAAACAAACCATCCTCATACAGCTTTGAATTTCTAACTACGGTCTACTAAGTTGTCAAGCCTGCATGAGTGGAAATACATACAAATAAAATTCACATCTCCTCAATTTGTTGTGAAAAAAAAAAAAGTATATTTTAGGAATGTTACTCCTGTTATTCTCCACAATGATTTTGATGAATTTTATTATTAGTTGGCAATATCACTGGTCCAGCTCATATGTAAAGGCTTAGCATTTGCGCTGAGCTCGGAGGGTAGAATCGCTTTAACTCAGATAATTATCTGGTTAGTGGAGCAGAAAATGGTAAAACTAAAGGGATTAACTAGTATGTTTCCTCTGTTCAAAACTGAACCTTTTCCTTGATCTAGTTTCACATTAAACAGACAAATATTCTTATGTTTCTGGTATCAATCTTCACATCCAATACTGGCATGGTTTGAAATAAACAAGATCATTTCCCAGAAAGGTTGATTTAAGAGAATTTCAAGACTTGGAGCCTTCACCCAAGTAGTTTACGCACGCTTTGTTGATATTAATATTCAGATAAATGCTAAAATCTGGTTCCTTTTTGAGTTTGACAGATTCCTTTCTGCTGGAAAACAGCAAAGCGCCGCTTCGGTTTGCGGGAACGAGAATCCCGTCTCGGTGCTTGGACGAAAAGGACTCCCGCGCCACACGGCCGGAGCTCCTTGTCACCCGACCGGAGCTCCGGGTTGCTTTTAGGTGTCGAGGCTCCCTCACATGGAGAAAGCGGCGCTGTAGGTGCAACCGCAGGCCGGCGCTGGGGTCGAAGGGGGTTGTTTTCTACCCTATGAAAGGTGACGGTGCAGCAGTCCAGCTGTTTGGTCTGCCCCCCACTTTCTTTGTGTGTCTGGTAAAGTCTGTGATCGACTCTCTGTATGCCAGTTTATAATTTTTGTGGTTCTTTCAATAATTTCTCCACCCAAACGACACAAAACTCTTTTAACACAGAGTCTTTAATACGGCGCAAACTTGGCAATCTATACTGTGAGACTTCCTCCAAAGATGCTTGTAAGTCAAAAGGGCTGAGATCTCACTTTGGAGGTGTGTGTGGTCCCAACGAGGAAGTTTGCGTAAGCCATTCTCTAATGTGCTATCCAGCATCTGGTACTTGTTGAAGCCTGGTGGATTGTGCCCGTTGCAGTCTGAGAGCGTCCACCACATCATGCAGTGTTTTACTTGATTAGCATCCTCTGTCACCAAATAAAACAATAATTTCACCAAATAAAGTAAAGCCGGGCTCATATTGCGAAGCCACGAGGTACTTGCCATTCGGTCTTCCTGCGAGTTTCAATAATGCGAGAAAAAAATAACTTGATGTGGTTGTCATCCGGATATATGTGCACGCGCGTCTGCTTGTCAGTCTGTGCGTTTTTCTGAAAGAAGAAGAGTGTTCATTTTAAAAACGAATGTGGTACAGTCGAAGCCAAAAAAAAAAAAAAAACAACGTGTGCACGGATGCATGTGTGATCAGTGTAATCGAAGGAATGCAACTCCCACTGTCGGTCGTCTCTCCGGCCATTTCATCTTCATTACGGCCTTTCCCACACACTGGACATGTGATTTACAGCTATGGGCCCCAACTCTGGTGATATAGGGCAAATTCCTCACCGGGATCACTCAAGTTTCATACACACAGCAGGGGCCAGGAGGCTGGAAGAGTGGAGAGATACAACGGAGAGGAGATGGAGAGATAACATGCAGGAATTAGTGCAAACAAAGAAATAACTGTAGTTACAGTGTAATACTTGGAGGAACGGAACAAAAAACCTATTGTGTTTGGGTTTGGCTTGAATGAATAAAAATATGGCGTGGCTCTGCCAGCTTGCAGCAGACTATTAGGGGCGGTGATTGCCGGATAGTTTATAACAACATTGTTTTTTACATGGAATTTTACGATCCCAATCGAAAATATAGCTGGGGTCGAACGCCAGCCGAGACGGGGAGAAAGGTTAACGTGGAGAGTCAAAACAGACCGCGGAAGAGTCATTTTTTTTTACTGTTGGGTGTTTCTAAGAGGTGTGAGGTTTTCCAGTGTTTAAAAGCTTCTTAGTCTTGTTGACATTAGGACTCTGTGGATTTCAAGATACAGTTCAGGCAAAGAGCCTGCTGGGCGCCTTCACTTTGTCATCTAATTTGGGGGAGCTGGTAAGAAACATAACAAATTCATATACATTCTTTGACTTCATCACCTTTTTGTCGATATTTTCAAGAATCATATAAATAGATGCGTATAGAAAAAAAAAAAGCTGAATAGCAAACTTCAGATTTCCATAACAGGAAACCACATTGACCCCACCCTCACACTAACATGTATAATATCTACAGTGGGGGGGCATTTAAACAATGCTATAGGTTTGTAGCCATGACGACACATTCCCAGCTCTCATTGCTGATGCCAGATAAGGCGGCTGCCATAGAGAAACCATTCCTACCATTGAAAGCGGTCAGCTGCCATTGTAAAAGCAACATGATCATTACCTACTCGCGCAAACAAAGAGCCCGGCTTGTGACACGCCAGATAATGGAGCAGATTCGCGAGAGAAATGCCTCAAACCAAAAGGGCAAACAAGTCAAGGAAGGTAGAATCAAAGCGGCGGTGACTGAGGCGATGCGTCTGGTATGAGTAAGAATTGGAAGATGGTGATTTTGTGATAATGATGCAAAAATTGCAGGTGTAATAGCTTTTCAAAGTGTTTCATTCAGGTGTCTCATTAAGTTAAAAGCTTTCCCCTCCAAACTTGTCTCTAAACTTAGAAATCCCACCAATCCCATCATTGTGCCGTACCTCCTCAGCCCTTAATCCCCCCCCCGGTTCTCCCTTGTACTCAAAATAAAAGAGGAAGTAAGCCAGATATGATGCAGTCGGAGGAACCTTAACAGCGGAATGATAATGATAATCATTACTGAGATGATGATGTAAGATGTGTTGCTGTGTGGATTTCAATGATGTCAGTGAGAGACAATGAGAAGCAGAGCTGGAGAGAGGCAGATGTACAGGTCCTGACCTGTAATGCAAAGGGACGAAACCGTGAGCAGCTGGGATAAAGGAGGAAATCGAGAGACGCATCGGTGTGAAGGATCAGCCAGCTTGTCTCAAAAATATCATCTGACTGTTGAGAGTGGAATTGTACAGATGGTGTGATACTGAAAAGTGTTTTTTTTTTTTTTTATTTTAACATCCGATGAGGCTCGTGATGATCACAATTCATTCTGGAGGTTTCATTTTAGTCCATCCAATTTCTGAAGTTTCTATATTTATAGCATACACCTTATATTTTGCACAAATACTCCATTGGCCTTAATACTGACAATTTTCTTTATTTATGTCTTCGCACATGTCATGAAAGCCCCAAAATAAACTAAAGCGAGAAGAAAACCGATTCCCCCTCCGACCTCGAACCCGTGTCTGGGAGCAGTGTTAAAATCAGAAAACCTTGAAAACCAATCAGTCAGCCCCACGTTGACATAACTCCTCACCACATATTTAGATTCTGTAAATCATTTTAGGGAGTGTCACACACTCCACCGTACCGCAGCAAATACTCGGAACCTGCGCGAATTTATGCATCCGCTAGTTGCCAAGCTTTTTATTATCTATTTTACGTCGTAACATTTTCCAAACTTGACAATTGTCAAGCTGATTTACTGAATTATCAAGTCCACTTTAAATCTGACCTCCTATCTTTGATTTCTGTTTAAATTATAACATTGTTTTTTTTTTTTTTTTCAAACACTTTCATCGATATGGAATAACGATAAGCCTTCAGACAAAGTGAACAGGAATCTCAAACCTATATAAAGATCAGTGATGGGAGAGTGAAGCCAATACTTTGTTTTGAATGTATTTCTTATAGTTTAGCCGCATTTAGCCACCATCTGTTCCTAGTTCACTTCTGCTATGGTCGATATTTGGCCTTGAATGGTGGCATTGACTCAGGGTGAGCGTAGCTGTCTAAGCTCAGCCACAGGTCCACTTTTTAAGGTCCACATCTGGCCCACAACCCAAATTATTACATCCAGTCCACATCTGGCCCACACAACTCTTAGCATTGCCATAAACAGAGCTGCAACTGTCTCAGATTAGAACTACACGTGAATGGGATGTGAATTAAAATAGACTGAAGATTTTCTTTTGCTACTTCAATAAGTAATAATCATTGTATATTCCAAAAATATTCATCCAGTGGGATGATTTCCGCTTACGTTTATCATCCGTTAATGTTTAAAGAGATGTGTGTTTATCATTTTTCTTTTGCAAATCTCTTCCCAAGAGACGTGATGATGATGATGACGACGACGACGGGCCCGCTTGGTCTTGAAATACGATACATCTGAGATTCAAACGAGGAAGTAGAAGCGACCCGAGAAGCTAAATAAGTAGGACAGTTTTCAGCGTGGAGGAATGCACCGAGGCAGACCTGCACTTGTGAGTACATGTGACCTCTAACCTGAACAAGACGCTCTCAACACCAGCTGTACATAATAGCAAGTCATTTGGAAAGTCTATCGTTAACTGGGAAACAAGGCGGAGGCGGAGATCTTGATCCTCACCTTCACTTGGTTTCTCTTAAAAGTGTAGTAAGACGGTGAAGGGATGATTTATTGACACGATAATATTTTCGGGCAATCGCTCTTTCACCGTCTTACTACACTTTTATGCGTTCTTCAAACAGGTAGGTTTATTAACATGATAAATCATCCCATTTTAATCCTGGATGAGGATTAGGTGGTGATGAAAGGATTCATTATTGGAAGTATTCAGTTACAACTTTGACAAATCTTTCACTGGTCTGCAATCGGCATTAGTAAAAAAAAAAAACATCAAAAATTTTTCTTGAACTGAGATTCGGTTCTTTGACTTGTGTCCGACCCTTTTCCCCGAAACATGGCGTGTCGATCCTCCAGTTGGCCAGAATGGACAAAATATAGTTGCGTTTTGCCACTTGCGGTCGCTCTGGCTCGCCCTGTCATTTGTCTCTGTTTTCCTTCTAATAATGACAGTAAGCTGCGTCCCGGCCAACAAGCTAGAATGGTCCGAGTGGTTTTGCACTGTAATGTTGTCCCTGAATGCCTTCATGCGGCAGTTCTGCATTCACATAAAATACAGCCAATCGTGTTGAAAAATTGCCGTCGCGTCTTCCAAAATAAAGGCTGTTTCTAAATATAATGTGAGGAAAATTGAAACCATAATGTGTCCGTCTTCGAGTTCCATGGGCCATGTTTTGAAAATGGATGAGCAATTAAGTTACCTCACTTGTCGAAGTAACTTCAACATATAGTCTGTGCTTATTGTAGCGTGGGGCCGGGATATTGGCCATCAGGATTCTCAGAATCCTTTGCAAGTGATGACAGTTTGGAGCTTGTTGTGGTTCTGTCTTAGAGAACTCCATTGTTTCATAGCTGTACGATGTTGTGTTTGATGTGTAACACTGACCTGCTCCGCTAGTTGTCGTAACAGTGTGCGCACCCTCAGTCTAACTCAAGGGTGGGCAGTTATTTTGGCTGGCGGGCCACATTTCCAATTTAATTTTTATGTGCGGGCCAACTCGGTATCATGTAAACTAAACAAAATGAAAATTGCAATTTCGATATTAAAAATTTTTTGGCGTTTACTTCAACTTTAAAATCTTTAATTATCACATAAATGTACCGACATTATTTCGTATGTAATCATCCATACAAAATTAAACAAAAGGAAAAAATAAAGAGTTTCTAAATTCGATACTGATTGAAAATACTTATTCAGATATTCAAAAAAAATTTTAAAAAGTTAACTGTTAGCACTGAGAATGGCGCCCCCTGGGTTTCCCCTGATTATTGACTGGTAAATTTAAACCATCTCTTAAAAAGCTTAATTTTGAGCGCAAGTTAGACTCCGATTGTTACTTCGTTAAACCCCAGCCTTCCACAGTATAACCAGTGTGGACATCTCTCACACAGAGTTTTGCCAGACAGGATAAATCTGAATGCACAAACACTTTCTGCAATGCTGCTTTTATTAAGCAGCCAATGGTGCCAACCTGGTCACTTTTCTGTGAAGGGTTAGCCGTGGGGCTAACATTACATCATAGAACATACCTCCCCTCCCCCGATGAGGTGGTAATCAAGTGTGATGTAATCCTGTCTGTTGCAGGATTAGACTCTTCATCCCAGTCTTCAGCTGGCCAAAATGAGATAGTTTCACACGTACTTTCTGAAGATTGATTATTGCTAAATGCACTTGGCCCGCGGGAGCAATGTATTTTTTTTTGATTGCTGATTCCAATTCTTAATAGTCGATTCTCTTTAATCATTTTGTTGTGTGAAATTTGGATCTTTCTGAAAAGTTTAGTGATGTCTGAAAAAGTATGCAAGCCACGGTCTCCCTGCACATCCCTAAACTATTTGAAAAGTCTTTTGAGATTTTGAATGTCTTACAACAAAAGAAATTAACATGTGATTCATGTTTCGGCCAGAGTTCAATAAAACAAGTAATCATCAATGCTTCTTTTCACCCCAAAATGTTTTTCAAGTTAGATAATTTTGTTTAAAAGACTTAATAAATGGAATTTACAATTTCGTATTTATGTGATTTACAGCTTGTTTCTCTCCATCATGTTTTACTATTGTGTTACTCTTGATTACTTCAACTGCCGCTCTCCTGCTTACTTTGATAAGAGGAGCGCGGCTGGAGCTACAGCTGTAGTGACCGATGTCATTCTTATAAAGATTTTAATTGAATTAAACAAGTCAGTGTATGTTGCCTTGTTTAATTGTTTTTATAAGACCAATAAATTCTGATATTGTGCTCGATGAGTGTCAAACAATACTCAGCATTGATTGGTCCTCTTAATCTCTTATCTCTTAAATACTTCCATATTGAAGTCATGAGTTTCTGACCCCCAGCACGACGCAATGAATTCTATCACCACCATCTGACTTGGAGTTTGCCTGTTAATTAGGGCCGTAAACAAATGGGTGAGAGAGGTTTTGTACCCAACTTTTTACTTGAAAATCAAACTTCCTCACTTGATGTTTAATGGTGTTTACCTTTTCTGGTCTCCTGAGGGACGGAGATGTACTTTTCACCAAGTACACAAATACACAAGCTCGTGTCTGTACACAAACACCCACAGCCCGCCAGCTGGTTCCTTAGCTCTAAACATAGAAAATTCATTACAGACAGCATAGCAAAATCAGTCATTCTGTGTGCTAAAAAATTATCACACTAAATATACGAACCATTATAAATTTTGCTATTGAAAAATAAAATGAAATAAAATAAAATAAAATAAAATAAAATAAAATAAAATAAAATAAAATAAAATAAAATAAAATAAAATAAAATAAAATAAAATAAAATATGGCAGATTTATTCTCTGATGGAATTAAGTTGGGGAGACATTGTCAGATTTATTGATTTAATGTATTTGCAGCATTTGTTTTGAACTTGTGTCTGCAGTGGTTTAGTAATCTGGAGAAAATGTGTGCTAGATTTTCCCAAAAATGAATTCAGCTTCAATTAAATTGGAATAAAAAGATTCAGGAATAAATAGGAAAGAATATTTGAAAATTTGCAAAAACACAGTATTATTTATCTTCACTTTTCAATAGAAATAATCCAATCAAAGACCTTGTTTCAATGTTTAATGTTGTTGAGATATGATGGGTCTCCCAAACTTTTCGGCACGCGTGATCTGAGCATGTTTTGATATCTGGCTCCCCCTACAGCAAACAACAGGAAATATTTTCACTGCAGAAAAGAGGTCAAATCTTGTCCATGGAGGAGATTTTCAATTATCCCAGGAGCAAGAATTTTACCGAACGCCTCCGGTTATTGTGATAGCCTGGTCGGGCCTGTGTATGCTGTGCGTAAAGATTTAGAGGCCTTGTTGACTTAAGAGCTTAAGGCTGTAGAGGTAACCGGCTCCACTCTGGGGGTCCTCGGGGAAATAACGCCAAAAACAACACACAAAAGAATGAGAAACAACAGTGGAGTGCCGAAGGAATGCTCGCAGTGGGAAACAAATAGAGTGAGATGTGGAAAGGGATGCAGAGACACGTGAAATAGAGCAAATGTGCACGCGGGAGCCTCAAGGCCTTCGACGGGGACCCGAGAACAGGGGTCCC
The DNA here is from genome assembly GCF_037954325.1 of Fistularia commersonii. Classification (NCBI taxonomy): domain Eukaryota; kingdom Metazoa; phylum Chordata; class Actinopteri; order Syngnathiformes; family Fistulariidae; genus Fistularia; species Fistularia commersonii. Next base: position 12,108,434 of record NC_141299.1, on the reverse strand, counting down.
GCAATGTACGGCGTCCGAGGGGCCCAGTCAAAACACCTGGCAGAGTGACGAAGATGAGGGTGACGGGGAGTGTAAGAGCTCAGAGAGATTTGGCAGAAATTGGATGGAAATTAGGATTAGGAAAGCATGTGATTTGCCATGTGTGGACTTTAAAAGAGATAAGAGGTCATTTAAAAACTCCACTATATGCGAAATGACCTGTTTATGCGTCCGGGTACCCAGTGGAGATATACGCACATGAGCTTGTGTAATCCCCCCCCCCCAGACAGGGTCTCGTGGGAAGGTCGTAGCTCCCGCCGAAACGTGGTTATGCTTTTGCGAGCTTTTCAACGGCTCAGCCTGGCGCGGCTCAGCTCGGCTCAGGCTGGCTCAGAGCTGCCGTCGCTGCTGCTTGGACATATTCCCCACATCCCTGGCTGTGTTATTGTTAATTCAGACAGGCAACAGGCCAGTGGGTGGCCCGGGTCCCTGGGAAAGACACGGGATCATTACTGTATATACATTGTGGATATCTCAAAAGTTAAGCTCAAGTATTGGACGATAATTGTGTAGACTGCCATGACAAAAATGACAAAAATATCCAACTTGATCCTGCAATCTCTTGACCTCTCCTTTTGCGCCACCTTGAGGTTGATATGTCTTGGTTCGAGGGAAAAGTGTGATTCATTTGGAGCGACGGTAGTTTAAAAATGATATTCAGGGATCAAATTCAAATTGATATTCCTCTAGTTTCACAGATAGTTGCCAAATAACTGAAAAAATGATCTTAATGTACTGTCTGTGACAGTGTTTACCCCTTTAAACTGCATATACTGCACTTATGTTGAAGAATAGGGTTGCGAGAAACAGATGAAGTCCTTAGATGATTCCTGAAAATCAATTAAAAACTGGGAACATCAGCAAATAACCGTAAAATTTGTGGTAAAAGAGTCCCTTTACTGTCCCTGTCCCTCCTTTTAACCCTAAAGACAACTTTTCTGGTTGATACGGACAAAACTAACATCTTCCTAACAGGAAGTGGATACACAGGTTGAACATCTCTCCTCATCCTTATAATTATACAGCAATTATTCAACTTTAATAAATATATAATTTGCACTCTAATGCTAAGTTTTCCCTGTTCAGCAACATCAATCATTTCAAACACTGCCAAGCAATCATTGCGCTGAAAAAACATTTTTATCTTTATAGCTATCTTTACAGCCCGCTCTCCGTCGCTTACATTCTCAATATAATTACACTTTCACTTATTGCAACACTACACCACAATTTGGTTTTCCGCCGCCAAACTGTCAGTCAAATGTATCATCGACCAATTACTCAGAATTCTATATCGGATGAGAACTCCACCTGTACGTATTCATTTTATTCCCCTCGTCGTCGTGCCACAAATGCGTCTGAATGCGATTCCTGCCACGTGTTCACAGAATTCTTCAATGCAAGACTTCGATATCTCTTCATCTCTGAATCCCAGATGCTTCGGCGAACACGTGCTCGGTCGCGAATAGAAATCATCAACTGTCAAACAGCAGAAGAGATACACGCTGCAAACCGGGCATTGTGAAAAATTATTGATTTGATTTTTTTTTTTTTTTGCAGTTGTGAATGAATAAGCACAGGCTGATTCATCAACCCGGTAGAACATCACAAGATTACATTGCATCGAACACACGGGAGTCATTTTGCACTCAGAGATCTGTCACAATGCGCGCCTTGGCTCTTTTTCCATATTTTGGATGGTTTAAGTGGCTGTATTACAATTACAAAACATTTAAAACCCTGAGATGCATTCTTACACGTTTCACTTGTGTCCCTTTCAAGGGTTCAAGATTGTTATTTCTCGGAACAAATACATCAACACACATACACCATGAGGGCGGAGCTACACTATGACTCTTACCACTGTTTCTATCTATGAGGGAGCTTTTTTTAATCATTATTAAACACTCAAACAGTGGGTGAGTGGAATGTGACTCCTGATGAGTTTTTTTTTTTGTTCACAAAGTGTTGTTGGAGTATGAATGGTATGCAAGGCAGTGTCATGTGAGCATAGTTTTCAAGCTTATGAATGTTAACATTGCTGATGAGAGAGATATCAGTGACAGGAAAAATCTCCTTGGACTGTTTTCTCTGCAGCAACGCTTGGGCAGACTTTGAAAGCTGTTGAGAGGTTGGGCTGTTCTAATTTGAAAAATAAATTAAAAAAAAAAAAAAAACGCAAATTTTGTCAGTTTGTGTGAAAAGTTAATCAGCACATCCTATTTTCGACATCTGAATTATTCCCACTGTACATTCGGTGACATCCACATTTGAATAAATGCAGCTTTTCCTGAAATTGATTACCAATGCGTCATGATAAATGCAAATAGAAAAAAAGTCAGTATTACATGATTGTAGTTTTTCTCTAATGACTGAATTATTTTTCATGATACTACATTGATAAAGAGATAAGAAGAAATTTAGAGAATAACTCTTAGACTGTCTGCCTTGAGTTGAGGAACCTGCAGGTGTGAGCATTGGGCATCAAAACCTGACATATTTAGGACTTTAAATATACAGATTTTCCCTCCTCACAAAACTAGAACAGACATCAACGAGTTATTAACGTTAATCGGGGTATTATTTTGTAGTATTCGTTCACAAGTATCATCAGCCTTAAATGAAATCCTAATCACCTAATCGATTAAACTTTGGATTAAAGCAAAAAATATGTCTTAATCTTTTTTTTTTTAATTCCATGCATTTCTGGTGGTTTTACTTTTTTACATTTTGTTGATGATGATGAAAGTAGTAATAGAATTAGTACCTGTAGTCCTATTTTACTGTTCATAGCTGAATAATAGAAATATCAGGAAGAACTGAGAGTCTCAATATTCAGAAGCCTTGGTTGAAATTGGTAAATATCATAATCTGAGTTGAAATGAGGAAAATAAAATGTAAAAAATTCAAAAGAGAAAAATAATTTATTCAAGTGTCCCCCTGCTGTGCTGACTAACTTATTCAGAATGTTTGTCAGTTGTTGGTTTTTTTTCTACTTTTAATTTTGATCCCTCATTTCTGCTTTTCATGTCCATTTCTCCAAATTACCTTCTTGAACCAAATAATCTCTGATCAAGTTTCTCAGGTTGTTGTTTTTTTCATTGCACATATACCGGGTATTTATTGCTATTTTTGTGTCTGTTGAGATAATTCGGTCATGTACAGAGGAGGGATAGGGAATATATTAACAGAAGAGTGCTGAGGTTGGAACTGCCAGGCAGGAGGATGAATACCAAAGAGAAAATTCATGGATGTGGTGAAAGAGAACATGAAGTTATTTGGTGTGAGAGAAGAAAATACAGCGAATAGGATTCGATGGAGGAGGTTGATTCGCTGCGGCGACACCTGAAGGGATCGGCTGGAAGGCCCATTAGACAGTTTTCTCATGTAACTGGTTTAAGAATAAATATGAGATGAGATGAGAGCAACTTTATTAATCCCGAAGGAAATTGCTCTGCCAGAGTTTCAAGGAAAAACATAACAGTAATAGATAATAGTGGAAAGGAGGAAGAATAAGAAATATAATGAAATATAAATATAAATAAGAATAAGAATATGAACAACTTTATTTATCCCGAAGGAAATTGTTGTGCGGAAATTGTTGTTGTGGAAATTGTTTAATGACACATTAACTAGAAATAAAGTCATAAACAAATAAACACATACATAAATCTATGCCTGACACAAGTAATATTGTGACAATTGCGAGACACATGTGTATTATACAAACATTTACTTTAAAAAAAAATTTTTTTTCTTACATTATTAACAAGCAAGAGAAAGAAAGTAATCTGAGGGTTAAGGTTGCCAGCTGTCTGCCATGATGGGGGGAGAGGTGAGGAGAGGAGAGGAGAGGAGAGGAGAGGAGAGGAGAGGAGAGGAGAGGAGAGGAGAGGAGAGGAGAGGAGAGGAGAGGAGAGGAGACGAGACAAGGAGAGAAGAGAGGAGAGAAGGAGAGGAGAAGAGAGGAGACGTGAGGAGAGGAGATGAGAAGAGAGGAGAGGAGAGGAGAGAAGAAAGGAGACGAGACAAGGAGAGAAGAGAGGAGAGAGGGAGAGGAGAAGAGAGGAGACATGAGGAGAGGAGACGAGAAGAGAGGAGAGGAGAGGAGAGGAGAGGAGAGGAGAGGAGAGGAGAGGAGAGGAGACGAGAAGAGAGGAGACGAGGAGGGGAGAAGAGGAGAGAAGGAGAGGAAAGAAGAGGAAAGGAGAGGAGAGGAGAGGAGAGGAGAGGAGAGGAGAGGAGAGGAGAGGAGAGGAGAGGAGAGGAGAGGAGAGGAGAGGAGAGAGGAGGAGAGGAGAGGAGAGAAGAAAGGAGACGAGACAAGGAGAGAAGAGAGGAGAGAAGGAGAGGAGAAGAGAGGAGACGTGAGGAGAGGAGACGAGAAGAGAGGAGAGGAGAGGAGACAAGGAGAGGAGACGAGAAGAGAGGAGACGAGGAGGGGAGAAGAGGAGAGAAGGAGAGGAAAGGAGAGGAGAGGAGAGGAGAGGAGAGGAGAGGAGAGGAGAGGAGAGGAGAGGAGAGGAGAAAGGAGACGAGACAAGGAGAGAAGAGAGGAGAGAAGGAGAGGAGAAGAGAGGAGACGTGAGGAGAGGAGACGAGAAGAGAGGAGAGGAGAGGAGACAAGGAGAGGAGACGAGAAGAGAGGAGACGAGGAGGGGAGAAGAGGAGAGAAGGAGAGGAGAGGAGAGGAGAGGAGAGAGAAGGAAACATGGGGGGAAGGAGACGGTGGAGCGCACGGATCTCTCACGCACGGGCATACGACTCTCAGTGAGCTGACGATGACGTCATTGACTCCGCCCCTTCCCCCCTCAGCCGGGCTAGGTTGCGTCACAACGCTCCTCTGTCCCAATTTGTCGCTGTGCGGTTCCCCATCCTCCCCGCAGGACCCGCAGGTAGGTGAGCGTCCGCCGACGTCGCGATCCGATCCCCGCTCCCACTCGCGACGGGGCGTGTTGACGTTCGCGTCCGCGCGGGATATGTTAAGCTACACTCGTCGCGTCACGCACGACGTGTTTTCAGTTAGGTTCCCCCTTCGCTTGCGTGCGATGCACCGATCACTGCCATCCTTCTTGCTTTCTTAACCGCATGACTTGAAAAAGTGCACCTTCCCGGGTGTAGCTACGTGTGCATGTCGAGGTGAGCGCGTCGTGCATGCATGTTTTCATGCATGCAAACGTGCATGTGAAAGACCAACTAATCTTCTGCATGGTCTGCTCAGGTCAACCACCCTTCTTCTCCCCTCAGGATGGAGGCCCTTCTCAACCAGTGGCTTTGGCAGGAAGAATACTGGCTCCCTCCTGGCATCACCTGGCAGGACATTGAAATCGATGAGGGCAAGGGGCATTTCCCACTCCCACGGGACCTGGTGTACACCCTGCCTCTGGCCTTCGCTTTTATAGCCCTCAGATACGTTTTTGAAAGGTGAGAAGCCGCCATCTGCCTTGGGATGCTCCTATCAGGTGGCGTTTGATGATGAGTACAAAAACAAACAGAAAAAACTGCTAAACATTTCAAGATGTTTCTCCTTTGGCTGCTTTGCCACCCTTGTTGCTCGGGGATAATCGTAGTGTCGTGGCCATTGGAGGAGATGGAGGTTGTTGATCACATATTTAGTGGGAGGCAGGTGTCAGTAGGAGGCACTTTTGGCTGCTGACTGCATAAAAACCTCGCTCCCCTCAGAGAGACTGAGTCCAACCTTGTAAAAAGTGTGTGTGTGTGTGTGTGTGTTCAACCATGTACAAAATTACCCGGGTAATCGCCTGTATCTTGACGACCTGCCTCTGCAACTTTTTTCGCATTTACTTTTAATGCGAATTCCCAGTTGTGCTTGTTATAGTTATTCCAGTGAAGCGCCTGGAGACGACAACCTAAAGTCAGACGTAACACATGTGTTAATTTATAATGAGAATGCACACACACATGGAAAAAAAAAAAGTGTTTTGCAGAACAACAACAATTCAAATACACCATATACATTTTTCCAATGCGAATTTTCTGTTTTCAAATGCACGGTTCGAGATTTGGAATGTGTGTCGGTCAACTGAAGCACTCTTCTGCTTTCTATTTGACAAGTGATTTGTCAAACCACGTGCCTGACACTCCCCGTTTCTTAATTTTATGTGTATTCTGCAAGACGACCGAATATAGTTGACTTTTAAGACTCTAGAACCCCCAGGATGTGCTTTAGATATCCTTAAAAATTAAGATCATATTTCATATTTGCACTGGTTCAACATGATTTAGATTGCAGTTTGTAAAAAGTCAAAGTAGACATTGCAACGTTTCCATTTGTTTTTCCTTGGGGTGAGATCATGAGTCCTCTGCACTGGATTCCTCCTTTTTTATGATAACTTTACTTGATATTTGTTAGTATTTGACGAGATAAATGTAGATTTTTTTTCTCAAGCCCCTTAGGTGTTGTGACCAGTTTACATATTGATGTTAAGTAGGGGGTGAATCTATGTCATTAATCTATATTCCTCTTCCTCTGCTGTTCAGACAAAACAAGCAATCCATAGCTGTCACTTGGGCTTGACTTTCCTGCACAGAACAAACTGTTAATCTATCAAGAACCGAGGCATCAGATTAGTCGCGAAAATATGTGGAGAAGTTCTCAACCTCTCACCTGCATCGTGAATAAAATGTCCCGCGGAGTTTTGGCGTCACAGTACTTAACATCGGTGGAGTAAACACGCATGATTGTCACGTGTTCTTTCAAGGTACAGAAGGTCATGAAAAGGGTGAGTTGTTTTTTTTTTTTCCCCAAAGGCGACTTCCTTGTACACATGATGAAATCTGCTGACTGATAACTGTTAGAACGTAGGCGGTAGATGACGGAGGCATATGAAAGATGAACAGGTAGCTGGATAGCTGGTCTGTATTTGCATGTGTTTCCTTATCAGCGACTACTAACGATTATCTGCTCATGTGCTGAACCTCTTGAGAGCTTGTTTGACAGGATCCGTGAAAGATCTGCACCCTTGGTTGGTTGTAACGTCAGATGTTTTAAAAGCAGTTGGGGTTGGCGCCTGCATCTATACATTTTTATTGTGTCCGGCCTTCTTCTTTCTCATGTTAAGGAAAAAGTGTGTGCGTGTGTGTGTGTGTGTCTGGTGTCTGTGTGTGTGCAATACCTGCCTCCCCGTAACAAGAGATCTCGTTACGTGTGTCTCGACGTAAAATTGTCCCGACCTTCTCGTTCTTTCGGATCCCTCCCTCCTACCCGTTTCGGGATGATCATCTCGAAGATAGAGTTACACACGTGTAGTCAGGCATGTGTACGCGTACGCACACCTTGATCGCAGCTCTTGTGTCACTACGTCACACACACATATACACACACACGGATCAAGTTTCTTTTGATGCTACATCAGCTGAAGCAAAATACTGTGGCCAATGTCTCCGTGCACCCTCAGGAGTGGTTCTACATCCTGCGTAAGTCTGTCTGAGTAATCTCGCTGCTATTACTAAGCACCCAGCTGCGCTGGGATCACAATGAGCAGCTGTTGATGTCATATGAAATAACAATAATAATAATAATAATAGCAGTAATAATAATAATAATAATTATAACTGTAGTAGTAGTAGTAGTAATAATAATTATAATAAATAATATAATAAAAAAAAATAATTATAATAATTATAATGTTAAATTACCAATATTATTATATGTATTATTATCAAGCAACATATTATATATATGTGTGTGGTGTTATGTTATTATTATTGAAATATTATTATCAATTTTGCGTTGTAATAATACTAATAATTATGATTATTATCATTGTATATTTATATGATAATATTATAATATATATTTTTATCTTTATTATCATAATTATCACTATTATTTTTCTCGCTGAGATTAATGACATGGTGCAGGTATAAAGTTCTGTTTTGATTTTTCTCTTGTTATGTGTCCCCTCAGGCTCATCGCCATCCCAATAAGCAAATATTTAGGCGTGAAGGACCGGATTCGGATTCGGGCTGCTCCGCTCCCAAAGCTGGAGACTTTCTATCAACAGAGGAGTCGGCAGCCGTCACAAGTTTGTATTTTGATTTTGTCTCCACTGTTTCATATAGAGCTACATTTGTGTTATCCACTGGCCCCCCCATCATGTGTAAGCATTAAACAAAGAGAAAACAGCTGAAAAGCCATATGTTGGAGGGATGTACACATTAAGAGAATTTTGGATTAACTGTACGTACATTTTAGATTTTTTTTTGTCAATATTAGCTTTTTTCAGAGTTGTAAGCGTATCTGTTAAGTTTTTTATATCAATAGGTATATAGGCTAAAACTGATAGATCTGGCAGCAGGCTGATAAATAGGACATATTTGTCAGACTCTCATGGGAGCGTCGCTGTGGTAGTAGATGTCAATATGATACAATGCAACATTTTGCAACATTTTATGACACAATAATGTGATGAGCATTTGATATGAAGTTTTCTTACATACTAGATAAAGTACTGGTGGGGAAAAAAAACATTAAGTCAGTTGAGACCAGTGAGCTCAAATGCACAAAGTGAGAACATGGGTTTTAAATCTCCTAGCTGAGCTGGCAGGAAGTAAGTTTGTAAGATGGCTTAAGGTCATTTTCTGGAAGTTCGTTTTTAAAGGATCTCAGCTTCACTCAAAACGGGGAACTTTTTAAGCAGGAAGTTTCAGAGAGACCAAATCAAAAGAGTCACAATGAGCCTCCCGGTTTTTATGCTGAGACACAGGTGGATTGAGGAAGTGATAACCTAAACATGAGCAACAATAGTTCCTGTTTTTGCGCAGAGTACTTGACACCAGCGATTTGCGAGAACAATGAGAAGAATCGGAATCAGATTGAAAATCAGCTTTATTGGCCAAGCATGTTCGCACATATGAGGAATGCGGTCCTGCGTGACAGTTGAAATCTTGTACTGACATACAGAAGAGCACAAAATACACAAAAAAAAATACAAAGTGCAATGTATGAGGTGCAGACAAGTACTAAGAGTTCACACAGAAAATTCTCAACCTTACAGAGTGTTTTTTTTTTCAGTATAAACATATTATACAGTACTTTCATTCAGACAAGCTGTTTTTTCTCCTTTATGTACAAAAACTTTACTTAAGATATCAAAAAAAGTTAAGCAGTTTGATGAGTAATGTATTCTCAGTATGCGTAATTTACACACAAACACCAAATGTATGTTGACATGCATATTATCCGTGCATGTCATCCGTGATAGCCTACAGCACACGTGTCAAACTCAAGGCCCGCGATAACTTCTCAAAAGGTCTTATTGTCTTAAAATAAATAATTCAAACGCATGCATCAGCCATAAATTACATTTCCCGCTGTTTATGCCGATCCTGTTACCCGCGAAGTGATGGCCTCCTGCCATTAGACTGGAGTGAATCCACATCAATGCCATTTTCAACAAGTGGAAATGAGAAATACAAATGATCCCAAAATGTCCAAGAGGAGAAAAGTTGATGCAGATGGACGGCTGTTTCAAGAAAGATGGGAATGCATACGTAACATTTTGGATCAATTCAGAGCTATTCGACATGAAGGAGTAGTTACATTTATTTTACATTTTATTTGGTTATATTTAGCTACATTTATACTACATTTATACTATCACATGTGGCCCTTTGAGGGCAAACATTATACCGATGTGGCCCTCTGTGAAAATGAGTTTGACACCCCTGGTCTACAGGGTCACCGTGTCACAAAATTTACAGCTTTTGAATGAATCGGTGTAAAAACAGAAGTCTGTGATTAATAGAACACATCTGATCATTCAAGAGAAGCTGGAGGAATTTAGAAATATATTCCAGGTTGTAACCATGGAAATGTATGCGTGTCCAGAACGAGGTGGTGAGCCTGGGGAAGCAGTGCGGACTCTCCCAGAGAAAGATTCAGACCTGGTTCAGGCACAGACGAAACCAGGACAGACCCAGCAACACCAAGAAGTTCTGTGAGGCTTTGTGAGTGTTTTTTTTTTTTTTAATTCTCGATTTTGCTACATTCAGCTCTCGAGTGGTGAACACGTGAGAGTTGAGACACTTGAGCGTGCACAGTTCATGTCATATCTGTGACTCGGTACTCGATACCTTCACTCCATCTCGCATTCAGACTGTAAACTTCTACATCGCAACTTTGAACTTCAAACAAGATTCACATCGTAGGAGACGATATTCCATATATATCGATGTTGCGGTCGGTCCTAATACAGGTTGACGCTAGAAAATGGTCTTAAAGCGTATTATACTCCAAAGCTAAAGCCTATGTGTAGAGCAGCAAATAAATATTAGTTCCCTTGTGTTCATGGTTTGGCAATGTTATTGATAGGTGTATTGAATTTCACTTTTCTGCATCATCTGCGTTGCCTTAACACTGATATCATATATTTATGTTTCTTTTAGTGACGTGTCCTTCTTTTATTATAGTAGAAAATACTGCTTCACTTTATTTGTTGTAAACCACCACAATTCCATGTTTGTTACACAAACTATATCAAGAAAATATTGACTAAATATTGACTTTCTGACTAAATTGACTCCTGTTTTGGATGACGCTAACACACGTTAGGTTTATCTTATCTGTGCAGCTGGCGTTTCGTTTTCTACATCGCAGCTTTCACGGCTGGGCTCTGGTCTTTAATCGACGTAAGTCTTTTTTGAACAGATAAATCAATTTCAATTCCAAAATGACACATTTGTGCGTGTGTGTGTCAGAAAAAGCTGCTTTCAAGAGAAGATATTGCTCATTTTCTTTTCTCTTGATTTTCCAGGCTCCATGGTTCTGGGACCAGCGGGAGTGTTGGAGGGGTTATCCTCAGCAGGTCTGTACACACAGCGACCATTTAAAAAGGAATTACATTTGAATTCACGAATACTGGATTTATCAGACTTAATTGAAGGCAAAAATTTAACAAATCATGGCTAGGTTTTATTATATGTCACATGTGTGTACGTTGGGCCACACTTAATACTCTATAAAGTCACTTGATCTCCTTGGACACAGATAGTTATAAGAGTAAGAGTAGTAATGGATTATTAATTTCGTAATGTATTATTGCATGTGTTGTTTCTTTGATTATATACTTTGTGGCTGTAATTTAATTTGCCTGATAGACTCATAAAATGAGCTGCACTTTTTTTCACATTACATACTATATTACATTCCGTGTGGCCCGTGGTCTCTTGAATAAGTTTGACTTGAAAAAAAAAAAAACAGTTAAAAATCCTCGTGTGAGGAATTTTTCCCCCATGAATTTGGCTTCACAGAACTGATTAGTCCCAACATATGAGGTAATATATTTCTCAACTTCCTTGACGGGATCCGCTCTCGCGTTCCATTGTTTTGTTTTTTCCCCTTGACTTTTCAACTGATTTCTGACATGATGACAATCGGGCAGCCTGCAGGTCAACATTCCTCCGGCGGAGCCAGTTTGTGCTGGCGGACTCATAATTTCATTTAAAAAACTCAGAACACATAAACGCATAGACGTTGTTTTGATCTGAATTTGTAATTATTGCACCCTCTTCATGAAATGTCAAATCGGGAGGGAAAGGTTGTGTCGTGGAGATTAAATTCTTCTGTCAACTTCCTGTCTTTGTGTCGCTGAGGTGGTGTTTTGATTTAGATAGCGTCGCAACCGCTTTTCTCTGCATCTCTAGCGTTGCAAACTATAAATGCATGGTAAGGGGATTTTACAAGAGAACGTGATCCTGTCTCGGGTCAGAAAGATCCCGAATTTGGCGATATGCAGATTATAGCTGAACCGCACATTCCAATATACAGGATGCATTTACTCTAGAGTGAAAACATGTACATTGGTGTGCTTCTATGTTATCTATACCTTCTGTCCACATCTATTGTGCCATTTCCTGAGGTCACACCGATAAGCCGGAAGGCAGTGATGGAAGTGCTTTGGCTTGCAATGTGCATACCACTGCTGTGTTTCAGGTCATGTTTTTATTTTTCACTTTTTACTTTATTTCAGCCTGTCACAGAGGCTCATTACTGGTATTACATCCTGGAGATGGGCTTCTACTTATCGCTTATTCTGTGCGTCTCTGTAGATGTCAAGCGAAAAGTAAGTGGTAGCGTCACAGACACACACACACCAAAAACAAACAAGCGCGTTCGTTTCATCACGTTTTGGGCAAACTTTATTTTGAAGGGTGAAAATAAGCAGCTTAATGTTATCACTCAACTGTTGCATCTCTTTCAAACTACGGATTATGAACTGGATTATCTGCTGTAAATTTGTGCACTCGGCATTTGGTCATATGTTTTATACTTGAACACATTTATAATGATTCTAAGGCTTGGGTATTATTTCTAGGAATTCACACTAACGACCTGAAGTACTTGCATGAATAGTAATGTTTTTATTCAGTATATAAAGGCTTCAAACAAAGGAGAAAATGAATCTAGACAGCATTTATTAATCTGCACTCAGCATAGTGACAAAACTGATCCGCAGGCCCGCAGATTAAGAGCTGCGTCGGTTTTTACGAGAGATCCCCCTGACATTTTGTCATCCCTGTAATTGTTTATAATCCAGGATTTCAAGGAGCAGATTATTCATCACATTGCCACTATATTCCTCATTGGCTTCTCCTACTGTGCCAACTATGTGAGAGTTGGTACACTTGTAATGCTGGTGCACGATTCTTCCGACATCTTCCTCGAGGTAAGAACATCACCCCTGTAATCAATCAATTATAGAATTTGCTCAAAATACCTCATCCCCATTTTGCACCTCCCACAAAGGTTACAAAAGAGGTATTGAAAAATTAAATGAAATCCAGTCGGTAAAGTCATTTCAGATGCAGACCAGTTTAGATAAAATGTACTTACTTGCATTGTTTTGATACGCCAAACACTTCTCATTTATATTATTTTTCCTGAACTCGACACACACTTTTTTTAACAAAGGTCACAGGAAATATCCTATGCATACAGGCACTGTATATTTTCTGTAACCCCACCGCGTCCAGTGCCGAATGCCAAAATGTTACTGTTAAAATCAAGAAATGCTTCTAAAGGCTCTAAAAAAAAACACCTGTTGCGGAAGTGTCTATTTTTCCCTGTATGAGTTGGATTTGGCTCGGCGTCATGTTTCTGATTGTATCTGAGTTTGATGATTATCACATCCCAGAGATGAAGAAATATGTAGGATTGGTCAGGTGACATAAGTGGGCATTGGCTTGCCTGCTATGTTAAACAAAATTGTATCGGTGTCAATTAATCATTACAGCCTGGCATTTTAGAAATCTGTAACCTTAATTAATTAAATCAATGTTGACTAATATTCGTTCCTCCAGCCAACTTACTTCTTGATAGGATCCCATTAAAATTCTCCGTATTTAATTTGGGAGACATTTTTTTTCATATTTTTGTCTAAACATTGCGGCTGGGATTACAACTCAGATTGGAAATAAACTATAATTTCACGAAACAGTATGAGCAAGAAAAATGTGTGTGGTCCGACTTGTTTCCTGATAATATCCATGTGCACGTTTGCCCTCATAATGATGTACTTTTTTCTTTTTTCTTTTCTCTTTTTCTCCTAAAAGTCTGCCAAGACATTGCATTACGCTGGGTGGACAAGGGTATGTGACTCACTGTTCGTCGTCTTTTCCCTGGTCTTCCTCATCACGAGGCTGGTGGTGTTTCCTGGAAGGTAAGATGATGTGGCACAATGTTGGACTTTTTTTCCCTTTCTTTTTTTTTCTTTTTGCAGTTGGAATTCCCAAGAATTCATCTGAAACTTGTAACCAGTTCCATTGAAACCAAATAATCCTTTTTCATTTTCCCCTCAGTTGCATGGATTAATTCATTCAGTGATATGTTTTATGGCACTGTTCTTGTCGGGACTGTCCTTGGGAGATATTCCAGAAAGAATAGTTAATATAGTTTGGCCTAATCTAGTATTTTTTGGTGCCAGTACATTGTAATGGGAAACTTGTGAGATGTGATGGGAATTTAAATGAGTCACTCGCTGAAGAGAATTGGGTTCGAGTCTTTGGGGTCACCGAGTCAGTTACTTCAATGACTCAGTTTTCTGAGTAGGGCAGCCCCTCGGAGCCACTGAGTGATTCGTTTGTTGAGTTACTGAGTGAGTCGTTTGTTTCGCGAGTATGGAGGGCGACTCTGAGCTACTTATTGATTCGTTCGTTGACTTACTTTGTGACTCGCTTGATTTGCGAGTGTGGGGCACTATATTGAGCGTTCCGCGGGTTCTTATTTCCCATTTCATAGCCGGGAGGAAAAGGGATGTGAGTTGAAACGAGAAAACATTTATACAGGAATGTCTCCGAAAATTAGAATATTGTGATAAAGTTCTTTATCTTCTGTAATGCAATTACAAAAACAAAAATTGTCATACTTTCTGGATTCATTACAAATCAACTGAAATATTGCAAGCCTTTCATTATTTTAATATTGCTGATTATGGCTTACATCATAAGAAAACTCAAAACTCCTATCTCAAATATTAGAATATCATGAAAAAGTAATTTTTGTTTTTTTAATTGCATTACAGAAGATAAAGAACTTTATCACGATATTCTAATTTTCGGAGACGGTCCTGCACAAATGCAGTTAGAATAGCAGTCGCACAATAACGACATATTGCGTTGTCTCTTAAATGCTATTAGCGAGCGCACAGTAGAAGGGACGAGTTAGTGAACGTGGAATCGTGACTCGTGAGTCGGTAAAATGCCTCTCGAGTTTTGAACCACACGTATTGTGAGTAATGCAAATTTAATAGTTTAAAAACAAGCAGGGGAGAAATGGGAAAAGGTCTTACTCAGTGTTCTTATTTATTATTTAACAGACTTAAAACTCCCCTCTCTGCCAACAAACCTCGCACAGCGCAGCTGCTTCCTTTATCAGGAAGTGCACGCTGGAATCATTTTGCAAATCGGTCAATAAAATGAACAAAAAAAAGTCCTACAAATTCATCACAATGTAATGCAGTTTGCAAAAACCTGTTATCAGTAGATTGATTTAAGGTAAGTGCTTTAACCAACATTTAGCTTTTGTATCCACCATTCTTTTGGACTTCATTTTACCCATTTATATTTCATTACTGTCTATCGGCATGCATCGTACCTTTTGCCTTCTAAAGCATGCCGTAGTGTTGAAAGAAAATGATTGTTCATGTCATCACGTTGAGGGACAGTGGAGACACCTGAACAAATCAAAGTAAGAGGGGATTTTCCTAAAAGAAATGATAGTCGTCCATGAGTTATATCAGGATTTGGGTTTAGATAGTCTGACCATGTGAGGCGTGGGAAACCCTGTGCTTGATTAAGAAAAGTCTGCCAATAAGGAAACCAGCTACACTTCTGACTGTTACCATCGTATCCCACAAAACTGGTTTGCACAATGCCTTGAAATAAAGTTACACTTACCAACATCTTTGATTTAACACACGTTTGATCCAGATGCCAAGTCAGCAACCCCACCCCTGCGTCTCTGCACTGTGATTGACATATTTTTCTGAAGATAAGGCATGTTCAGACAACAGCCAAGCACAACACAATCTTCTGAGCATTTTATAAAAAAGTCGCTGGTTTCGATCATCTTAGATTAGATCAGTAATTTTACTGCTGTCAAAGAACGATGAAGCTTCTTGTCATTTATACAATTTCTAATTGCTGCTAAAGTTTTTTTTTTTTCACCTTTACTGAAGCACAAACGAGTTTTCCAGGGATCTACTGAAACAACACACACGTGTTTAGTGGCACAGGTGGAAGGGAGGGTGAGTCTGTGATGAGATATACAAATATCACTTTAACTGTGGGAAAGAAAAAGCTTGTACAGATGAGAGCCTCAGTCTGCAGTTTGAAAACAGCGGATCTAAGTGATAGGACAATAGAGATCATTGGTTAGAAGAAAACCACTCAAGGCACATTTTGGGATATTAAACTGAGAAACTTTAGAACAGACTGGCTCACATGAATTAACAATATGGCACATGAGTATTGAATAACCGGGGTTCTCAGAGGTGGCTGGCGATGAGCTGAGCAGTGTGAGAATAAGCCACACCTTTCCACCACACACAGACACACACACACACACACCCACACACACATGCACACATGCACTAAGACCATTGGAACAGAAATAATTGATGGAGAGGAAAACAGCAAAAACAAAAGATAAATTAAAATCAAACTGAATGGAACATAATTCGATCAGTTTAATCAATAGTACTCATTTGTTCATATCAGTGAGACATTGGTATGAGATAGTTCTTATCACTTTTATCGCACAGTTTAATCAAAACCCTCAGAATTTGGGTTAAGACCAAATTGTGCTTATTTTTCAGAATCGTCTACACAACATTGGTGGTATCCCTCGAATTCTTCCAGCCCTTCTTCGGATATTATTTCTTCAATGCCCTGTTATTGGTGCTGCAAGCGCTGCATATTTTCTGGGCTTACCTCATCCTACGGATGGTCTACAAATTCATGTTCTCGGGCAAGGTGAGTGAGCGATGAAAATGAAACTTGTGTTTCCACATTCGAGTAGTTGTGACGTCACAAATCGCGTAGCCCGATCGGTAAAAATGGATTGTTTTGCCCTTGCAGGTGGAGCGCGACGAGCGCAGCGATGAGGAGAGTGAGGTGGATGAAGAAGACGAGCAGGAGGAAGAAGGCGACGATAGCAGATGGGAGCAAAGGAAGGGCACCATCAACTCCAAGCTGGCTTCGCTGGCTAACAACTGTGTCCTCAACAACCTGACCAACCAGAGGAATATCAATAGTAGAATACCCAAAGCCAGATAGTGGTAGAGTCCATTCACACACATCTACGCAACTACTGTGTTTCAAAATTGTCTACATTTCTGCCGATCGGAGATAAACTAATTTACCATTAACATATCTGGCTTGTGTAAGATCCATTGTGGTCCATTAAAAATTTCACATCAGGTTAGGTCGGCTTTTGTTCATTAAAAAGAGGGCAAAAAAGCACAAATGATTGTAAATCTACACACTTGACGTAACATGAAGAGGGAACACCCACTCTTGTACATTGAAATTTGGAGACGGCGGTAATTCATACAGTAAATTATACATGTTCGGATTTTCTATTTATGTTTGTTTTCAATGTGTTGAACTATTTTTTTGTATATACACCAGAGACACACGGAATGATTGTGATATGAAGCATTTAAACGTCTTTTGTCAACAAGAAAAGCAAAAAATTTTTTTATACAAGATGAAAATGCCGACCAATACATAACGTGTTTTAAATCAGAGAAAGAGACACTGATTCATCTAAACATTGATAAACCATTTCACTGAGTATTTTTTATGAACTATTAATACAGGAACTACTGTGTTGAGATTTGATTTTTTTTTTTAAAGAGAAATAGCGACACCTGCTGCACAAAAATTATAACTCAAAGAAACACTCCCACCTTTTTTAAGAGTGAGAAACCTCCATTTTGGGAAAACTAAAACATAAATCACGAGTGAGTTTTGGGTTTGATTGCATCCTTTTCTACTCTGAATGTCTTCTCTATCTGGTATCACGTCGCACGATCTCTTCTTGAGTTTGTTTTCAGTTGAAGTTTGCTTTTTGTTTGGGTTTTTGTTTTGTGCCTTAGCTGCTGTGTCTTAAACTTCACTAACACTTGATACTACACTCTGTTTGCAAGTGAGACTGGCTTTACTTGACAAGCCCATGAGCCGGGCCTCACTGCGATTGGACACAATTTCTGAGTGAATTATGGGATGTTATGGGCTGGACAAAGTATTGGCAATGTATTGAACAATGTGTAACTGTGAAATTGTGTGCAGACTTTTTTTTTTTTTTTTCAAGAAAAATTCTCTAAAGATGTGATGAAAAAATTACCCTCATGTTTTCCTTGAGTCAATGCATTTAATTGTTTTTAAAAATGATGGAAATAGTTTATTGCCATTTTTGAGACATGACTTAGAAATCAAGTTAATATTTTAAAATCAGACTGAAATGACGTATATGTTGATATGGACACATGACCAAAAGAGTGACCCAAAAAGTAATTCGAAGAAAATGATGAGGCAAGTATTTGAGAATGTAGAATCTTGGAAAATAAAATCCTGTTTGTAAAAAAATTTGAATTTAGATGATGTGATGTGGTGCTGGGTCAGATTTCTTTTGTCAAAAAGTAAGATTAGAGTACGCCGCTTGTATATCAAATATAAATTGTAATACTTTGTGGATACCGGTTTTAAAAAGGAACCCTACACTAAAAAGCAGTTTTCTGACGATACGATATTTTAATTCCAAATTTTATTACTTTTTGTGGATAGCCTTGATTCAAAAGGGTAATGACAAATAGTGACAGATGTTTAAATGATTATTGTGAACAGGCAGGAATACAAGAAAAAAGGTTATATACTATCAACAGACGGCACTATGTTCAGTTTTTTTGTTTTTATTTTACACAGATTCACTTGGGTTTATTCAACATTCTGGAACAACGTACTGCACTAAATGTCTGTACTATTATATTGCCCAAGTTCAGGTCAAGACAAATGATTGATTGTGTGGCAATCTTAGAGGCATTAATAAACTGCACATGAAATTATACTATTGTGTTACTTAGAGTAAATATCATGCATGTATCATGTTTTTTTAATTTAAAATGGTGATTCATCATTTTATTTTTATCTCCCTATGAAGACATGGATCATTCTTCTTTCTCCTTTCCTGCTCCCTTCAGGGGTCGCCACAGTGAATCATCTACCTCCATCCAACCCTTTCCTCTTCATCCATCTCTCTCACACCAATTAACTTAATGTCCTCTTTCACTCGATCCATAACTTTTACAGAGACGGATCATTGTTTGGCCACAATCTCTTTGTTTTCGACTATCACGCAAATACGCAAAGCAGTCAGCTTTGCGTATTTGCTGAGCGGATTCGAGACATGACCGAAAAAGTCAGAAAACCTTTTAAAAACGGTTATTCAGCAACTCCTGAAATCTCTGAAAAGATATTATTGTTAGTGCTTTGGAGTATCACGGTATTCTCCGATTTCCATATTACCCCTCTCTTTATCAAGTTCAACCCAAATGACCGACTTTCCAAAACTTAACATTTGACACCGACGCAACAACACTGAGCCTCATTCATGTTCATTACATTCATAACCCAAGCTTACTGTCCTGTATATTTCCTGTGCATCTTGTATTTGCAAGTGTATTTGCAGTCCCTATGTCCTCTATTGTAAGTCGCTTTGGATAAAAGCGTCTGCCAAATGCAATGTAATGTAATGTAATGTAATGTAATGTAATGTAGTTTCATCATGTCGCCACTGAGAGGGTGACACAGCCCCTGATGGGCACAGGACAGGGAATCACATCATCTATCTCAATACAGGTGTCTATGTAGGGATCCAGCAGCAGCATGTTTGGGAATGCTTTGTTACTCTTTTTCTCACTGAGCAGGTACATCTGGCCGCCGACCGCGGCGCAGCCACTGAAGAACTTTCTCTCCAGGAATTCCTCCTCCAACACGGTCCACTCATCGGTCTCCACATCGAAACGCAAGGCATGGCCTCCAAACAGGTACAGCGCGCCGTTAAACTCGGTAGTAACCAGGTCATATCTACAAAGGGTTTTTCAAGAGTTTTTGTCATCCCACAGTTCCACAATGCTTTGCTGTACATATCAACTGGTAGCAGGTTTTTATTTTATTTTTGTTTGAAAATCAAAGCTGAGCGATGTCCGAGAGCTAGATTTTCACTCACCGGGGAAACGGAGAATATGAGATCACGTCCCACTGATTGACTTTCACCACGTATCTCTGTATTCCACTGTACACGTCCCCGTTTTCGTCCAGGCCGCAGGTTACGTAGATACACGACCCCAGGGCAGCGGCAGCCGCCCTCTCCACAGCCTGAACCATGGGGCTGACTTCTTCCCAGACCTCATCGGACCCGAGAACAAGCCTCTCGACATTGGCCACCACCCCTTCGTCCATAGAGCCCCCCATGACGTAGAGCACTGAGTTCAGTCCTATCGAGCAGTGGCTGTGACGGGACTTCTGCAGCGACGGTCCATCAACCCAGCGCTGGTGTCCACAGTCATATCTTCTGACCCAGTCCACACTGAACCACAGCACATCACGAAAATACCCCCCTGTCACAATCAGACTGTCTCCTAATTAATGAGAAAGCAAAGGAAAATGTTGAAAAGGTGAAAAGCTTGTCGCATATTTTATTGTGCCATTTGCTGAGATGCCTGATAAACTTATCTAAACATTCAGCATCTAACTCAACACTCATTTTTAATCAATATGAGCATAATTCTCAGCATCCAAACATTACCTACTGCAGCCACGGAGTACTGTGTGAGGTTCTTCCTCTGCAGAGGTGCACAGCTCTGCCATCTTGCACTGAGTGGATGAAACTGGTACAGTGGCTGTTCTTCTTGATCATGAGGTCCACCGAGGACAAAGAGAGTCTCTTTGGCCCTGGTCCTCTGCAGTGACCTGCCTACTGACCAGGAGGCTGGATAATGTTCATTCAGCGTGCAAATGAGCCTTGCTCTTGGGTCAGAGCTTTTCATCCTGGTCAAGAGTTCAGTTATAAAAGGCAAAGAGAGAGACTCTGGCCTCACCAGCTCAATGAGCTCCAGGAAATGCCCTTCTCTTTTAGGGTCAAATGACACCCAGCGTAGGGTCGCCTCCAGGGCTACATCATCTTTATGGATGGCCAGGTCATCACGGGCGAGGAGGTGTGCCACAGTATCTTTGGGCAGCGACAGAAAGTCCTTGTCGGAAACCACAGCAGAGAAGTGTGTGAGGACCACCTGGCGTGCTGCCTTATAGAGCTGATGGCAGCCCAGCTGCCAGGCCAAGGCCATCATTC
The DNA here is from genome assembly GCF_037954325.1 of Fistularia commersonii. Taxonomy (NCBI): domain Eukaryota; kingdom Metazoa; phylum Chordata; class Actinopteri; order Syngnathiformes; family Fistulariidae; genus Fistularia; species Fistularia commersonii. Next base: position 12,087,523 of record NC_141299.1, on the reverse strand, counting down.
CCAAACAGTTGCTGAGATGCAGCTCTCGCTCAAGAAACTTGCAGCAAAGCAGCCTGGCTCGGTCCAGCTGCAAGAAATCAGCTGTTTGAAGGATCCCCAGAACATTGTCTCTGTCCAAAGCCAAACAGGATGTCTTGCTGTGTTCTAACAACACCCTGAAATACTGTGAACTTACACCTTTCAGCTCCACATGCCTTTTGTTGCTCTCTACGCCACAGCCAAAGAACAGAGCCCTGAAATAAGGACTCTGAAGACTAAGCTGATGGCGGCTGACATAAAAAAACTCTGCCTCAACTTGTAGCATGACATCAGGTACCATATCAGGGTCATTTGCGAGTACAATGTCATCCTCCACCGATTTCTTTATCCGATCAGAGGGTTTCAGACGGGGGTCTGCTTTACGAGCCATGTCCCAACAGAACGGTCTTCCCTGTGTCCTCTCTCCGGTTTACTGTACATGAGCCGGTGGTATTAATAGACAGACTGGTAACTGACTGGGGCAAACGGTGGTGTGGGGGAGGTCAGTTCGTTTGTAAACATGTTCATTTAAAAACACACCTCAGACAATTGGTTTAAGTGATTTTAACATTTTTTAATTTGTATAACTTTAATCAAAATATAACTGAAAATATTACAGTTGGTATACACTGTCCGCATTTCCGTTCAGTGAGAGAATTGTGAGCAAACTGCGAAAAATACAAAACTAATTACGTCATCCAGAGACTTCAGACGCTCGACGATTTGATTGGTTGGGCGTTTCTAGAGGTCAAAATTTCAACTTCCGGGTCACACAGCTAACATGGCGGTAAGTTCGCAATGGTTGTGCTTTCATTCAAACATTGGTTTTAATTACTAACCTATTCGCATGTGTTCTTGAACTATACGTTTTTAAAGTTGATAATCACTAAAAGTATACCATAACAAGTAATATTAGTGTAACGACTCTAGTAGGGGTTAACTGTCGCTAGCGAGCGCTAAACCATTGCTAAGTGAGTGTCTGTTGCGGCTAGCTTGCATGCGACTCATACACCCTGTGCGTTTGCGCTTTTTAGGATAAAGAAAAGAAGAAAAAAGAGAGCATCTTCGACTTGTCAAAATACATCGACAAGCCGATTAGAGTTAAGTTTCAAGGAGGACGAGAAGGTTAGAAGAGTCCGGGTAATAATCGCTCGTTGCCCTATAAATGTCGCTTTCATTTAACTGCCTTGTGTTTGGCTTTTCAGCCAGCGGCGTTCTGAAAGGTTTCGACCCCTTGTTGAACCTGGTGCTGGACGGCACCATCGAGTACATGCGTGGTAAGTGTTTCGGGGGCAAAAAACAAACGACTACCAAGTGGGTGAGGAGAAAAAAAAACACCGGAGTACGACGCTAAAGTGATTAAACACAAATAGATCATTGGTCACAAACGATTCTTGTAAACAGTCTTTCCGTGACGTGTAGTTTCCTTTTGTGGATCCACAATAAGAATAATAGTGTCACTGAGCTGCTTCATCTGAGGCAGTTCAATTATTTATTTCATCTATTGGAAAAGTCTGGCATAAATCTACTATTTTTAACTGTGCCAGGAACTGTTTCTGTGAAACAAAGATAGGAGAATATTGATAGTAACTAGAATACTGGTTATTATATCATTATCTAAATGCACAGCAGGCAGCAAAGTAAGAATTTTCTCTGCACAGGAAAACACGTTTCCACACTGTACACATGACAATAAACACGTTGGATCTTGAATCAATCAGCACCTGACAGTGTGAAATGGCTTCATTTAATACAAGTACTGTATTTTCTGCACTATAAGGTGCACCTAAAAGCCTTTAATTTTCTCAAAAACCGACAGTGCGCCTTATAATCCAATGCACTTTATATATGGATCGATATCGGTCAATTATGGCTACAGTAGTCAGGGGGCATTGCGGAAGTAGCAGCGGTAAAAACAAAAGAGGGGAATTCCAGTCCCACACCACTTGTGTGTGTATAAAGACCCCAAAACGGCACCTCTCAAGAGACATGCTTATGACGCGGAGTTCAAACTCAAGGCGATAGGTCACGCCGTAGAACATGGGAATAGAGCAGCAGCGAGAGAATCCAGCATTAACGACTCAATGGTACAGAAGAGGAGGAAGTAACAAGATGACCTGTACCAAGTAAAGAAGACAAAACAGAGTTTCTGAAGAAACAAAGCGAGATGCCCACAGTTGAAGGACAAATTCAAACAGTGGGTTGTTGAACAGAGAGCAGCAAGTAGACGCATCTCTGCAGTCACTCTTCGAATGAAGGCAACAGCGCTAGCTAGCGACATGGTCAATGAATTTAGAGGTAGTACTTCTTGGTGCTTTTGTTTTATGAAAAGCTTTGAACTGTGACAAATGGAGTTGGAAAAACATTGTTTTCAACAAAGGCGGCACAAATACCAGTACGAGGTACCAGTACGTACGGTACCGTATTGTGGATGCACTAACTTGTTTTGGGAGTGAACGGAGTTGTCAGAACATTGGTGTGTATTCTATTAATGAAGTTTGACTGACTGACTTGCTGACTGCTTTGTTTACATTCTCTTTAGCGCAGCTTCATCGACTGGATGCATAACGCAACCCCAGCCACTACAGTAGTTTCTATTTTATATGCCTTATAATGCGGTGCGCCTTACCGGTATTTACGCCGCCTTCGTTGAAAACAATGTTTTTCCAACTCCATTTGTAACGGTTCAAAGCTTTTCATAAAACAAAAGCACCAAGAAGGACCGCCTCTAAATTAATTGAGGTTCATATCGCTAGCTTGCGCTGTTGCGTTCATTCGAATAGTGACTGCAGAGACACTTTTACTTGCTCTCTGTTCAACAACCCACTGTTTGAGTTTGTCCTTCAACTGTGGCCATCTCTCTTTCTTTCGTCAGAAACTGTTCAGTCTTCTTTACTTGGTGCACGTCATTTTGTTGCTTGGTCCTCTTCCGTACCATTGATTCGTTAATGTGGAATTCTCTCGCTGCTGCTGTATTCCTGTGTTCTACTGTGTGACTGATCGCCTTGAATTTGAACTTTGCGTCGTAAGCGTGTCTCTTGAAAGGTGCCATTTTGGGGTGTTAATACACACACAAGTGGTGTGGGATTGGAATTCCCTTCTACTGTTTTTACTGCTGCTCCTTCGGCGACACCCCTTGACTACGGTAGCCATAATCAACTCCTATTGATCCATATATAAGGCGCACTGTCGGTTTTTGAAAAAATTAAAGGCTTTCAGGTGCGCCTTATAGTGTGGAAAATACGGTAGTTATTAGCCAAGCACATGTTTTTATTTGTATTTTCTTCTTGTGTATTCAGATCCAGATGACCAGCTAAAGCTAACAGAAGACACCCGGCAGCTGGGGCTGGTGGTCTGCAGAGGGACCTCAGTTGTGCTGATCTGTCCTCAGGATGGCATGGAAGCCATACCGAATCCATTCATACAGCAACAGGATGGCTAACAGTCGTCGTCCCTCTCCCCACCTTCCCTCAACCCACACATGAACATGCACACTTGAATTTTTTTCCTTTCTGTTTTAATTTTTTTTTAATAATATCACTAGTAACCTACAACAAAGCAGTTTGCAATTTCCTTATTTGAAGATTAGCGGAAGGTCTTGAAAGCACTTCAGTTTAGTTTCCATCCGTCGTGTGCAATTTTGAGTTTGATCGAGCTCAAGGTTTTGAAGTGTCAAAACAGCACTGCTTTCTTTTATCCAGAAAAATCTTTTTACTACTTTGTTGTTTTTGATAACAAAATAAAAAATGTATGAGTAAATATGTCTTTCCTACATTTCTCTAATTTGAATAGGTGAAAAGGGGATTTTTTGAAATACTTATACCCTCAATGGAAATTAAACAGATGGTTTTTGATTAAAGAACATTACACACAGAGAATGTTGTACTAATAGTTGATACAGGTTATATTCTGATAACCTACAAATTTGACATTAACTAATAAGAGATTTTTTCCTTACCCATGGCATTTCCCTAAACAGATATTTTTGCCACTCTTACATTAATATATTAACATGACATTTTACTTAAGACAATACTGTATTGAGCCCCACAGGGGAAATTGAGCTGTTGCAGAGGACAGGTAACAAAAGACAATAAATATAATCAGATATTTAAAAGGACAGACAACAAAAGTAAAGTGGCTTGAGCGAGTGACATTTGTAGGTAGTGGTTAATAGTATAGCTGTAACTGGCCAGTCGGAATTGTGTGCTGTCCAGACTGTTGTTGTGCAGCCAGATAGCTGTGAGCACAAAGGACTGTCTGAAGCATAAGGTTATGCACCAGGGTGGGGAAATCCGCTGGCTGAATGCGCTGCCATTCGGCCACAGCTTGTTGTGCAGGGGGTGGGAAGGGTTGCCCAGGATTGGTGTTTGTCCTTCAGCCTTCATTTCCAGACCGTCTTAGTTTAGTCCCACCGCCGGGGTGGGCTTTTCTCACCAACTTGCTGTCAACCTCCACAGTCTTGGCACCGCCCCACAAACACACTACAACGAAGAACGAGAGATGTGGCTACCATAGACTGGTAGAAGGTCTTGAGAATCCTGCTACAGACACCGAATGACCTCAGTCTCCTCAGGAAGAACATCCTGCTCTGACCTTTCCTTTAGAGGCCGTCTGTGTTATGTGTCCAGTCCAGTTTGTTGTTAATGCAAACCCCAAGTTACTTTGTTGAGTCCACCATCTCGACCTCTTCAGCCTAGATGGTCATTGGTATTGGTCACTTAAAGTGAAACCCTGTATAAAGTATGGAGTTATTGCATCTGTGCGTAGTAAAACAGTAAGCTATTCAAAGACAGTTGTCAACAAGATTAGGGGCAGTTTGTGTTGATGATGGGTCAGTATTGATATACCAGGAAATTAATGGTTTTTATAATATGGCAGCTCAGAACCGTTTTTCCCAACCTTTTTTGAACCATGGCACATTTTACATTGGAAATATCACACAACATGCCACCAAATGTACACCGGTTAATTCACTTCCTGTTGCCATCTAGCGTAAGAGCATTTAATTGTTCTGCCTGTCACTGCGTGCTGTCCACACAGATAGACGTACAAATACACACTATTTGCATTGAATAAATCATTTTTGGACCAATCAGGTGAAAGTGGGCATTTTTTCACGGTACAACCGATGATCTCTCACGGCACACTAATGTGCCGTGGTACAGTGGTTGGGAAACACTGGCTTAGAAGATGTGCGAATTTAATTCATATTTTTCCACAATGTCTCGGATGGCTTTTAGTAATTGTGCATTTCTTTTTATTGTCTATCATGAAATCGTTTTTGAATTATTTGGCCATCATGAAAACTTGTTTTGCCAAATTGGAATTGGATAAAGAAAATTGGTAGATAAAGAGACTGGCTATGTTATCCACGGTAAGTCTATGCATTCAACTCCACCCTCCTTTTCAAACAGTAACAATGGCTGAGCTTCATTTTTGTTTGCAGAGATGAAGACAGTCTTCATGTGCGAAGACCAGTCATGGGTGCCTGTTCGCACACAAGGCCTCATTTGTTAACTTTGAGCAGCCAAAACAACAAGAGAGGGAATTATGTAAGCTGATACCTTTCTTTGCACCTTTGCTCAGAAATAAGAAACCAATGCAGTTCTGTTTGTGTGAGGGATCTTTTAAAGATTTTACCACATGAATTAAGTTGTCACTACAAAATCCACTTTGTAAATGTAAAACCACCAATTTTATTTCAGGGCACATGAGGCCATGTAAAGATAGCTGGTCTGAGGTGTTTAGACGCTGAAATCCAGGTGAAGGGGCCCCTGGGTTGGAGGTGGGGGGGTCGAAGCCCCTCCTTCGCTGCTCTGTCTGTCTGGAGCTCAGAACTTCAATGGCTCCACTGAGTGCAATTTCCATTTCAATACACCTGTTTTTTTTCTACATTTATTACTTTTTTTCTGTAAATAATCGGATAGAATTTGCCCAGGAGGTTTACCTGGAGATTGCAGGATCTTTTAGACGATTAAACCAGGGTGTAGCCCTAAAATCCCCTTGACGCCCACATCCTAGGGATAAAGGCCGATGGGCGGAGGGTCCAGTGTTTTTTTTTCCGGCGCAGCCTTGGTTTTGTAAAGTAAACCAAAAAGGAGAGTCTCACCTGCAGGATGGGCACGCCACGCCCCTTGGCGGACTGCACAAATAGTGGACCTCTTGACCTCTGCTTTTCCATCCATGTGTCCCTGCCTGCGTGTCCAGCCGCTCGCGGTTGAAGACATTTTTTTTCTCAGCGGATCGGCACAGAGAGGTGAGTCCAGAATATAAAGCGAGCATTGTTTCCCGCTCCCCGTAGATGCACCTGAAGGCACCGTAGCCTTTTCCTAATGATCCATCCTGCAGACAGGCACATCTGATTTAAATCCTCAAAAGCTTAACAGTTTCTTTTTCTTTCCTCTTCTTCTTTTCCTTTTTCTGATGTCTTTGTGTTTTTTTTTTTTTTAAACTTTGCATCTTTGGTATTTAATCCCAGATTATTTCTCACAGCTCTCCCGGATGGAAACGCTGCTCGTGTTACACCGAGTTTCTAATATAACCTCTATCTATTCATCAGATTTTCCTGCAAGTGCAGTCGGTTTAAAGTAAGCTATTTCTGTCATTGATATTATTCTTGCAGAATTCCTTTTAACTTTAACCCGTAGTTAATTGATCATTTTTGTTTTTACTAAGCACATCCCTTTGCAACTGGTTCGTGAGATCCTGTGCTGTGTATTTACAAGACCTGAAAATCTCTCTCATGGAATAATACTGCTTTTCACTTGGACATTTTGCTGGGGATCAGAATACCAGCACTGGTTTCAAAGTATGATTTGTGTTCTGATTTAGAAAAGAATAGAATAGAAGGGACCTTTGGTCGTCCCACATTAAGGAAATTTCAATTCACACAGCAGAAAGTGGACAGTGCAGCAGAGGTATTTAAGTAGAAAGGTATTATTAGTTAAACAGTAGGCTAAAAAAATGGAAACTATAAAAAATATAAACACTCTTGTGCAACAATGGAAACTAGCAGCAGAGAACAGTTGCTTACAGCAGCAACATGAGTGTATGTATGGATGAATGAATGAATCATCGTTAAATATTGTATCTACCCTCATCCTGAAGGCAGCTACATTGTAATAACACCTACTTTAATACTACAGGAGAGACTCCATGAATGCTGCAAATAGGTAGGTGGGAAAGAAAAGTTGACTATTTCAATGTGGGTATGTGCTAGCTTATTTGAGCTTCAATTAATCTTTATATTGGATATTGGCCATAAGAAAGTCTGCATTGTACATCCCTACAATTGAGATACAATTGTGTCTGTTTTTTTTTATTTTATTTTTTTCGTTGTGTGTGTTTTTTAAACACGCATGTGAAAAGTTTTACCTGTCATAATGGAAACCATCAGTGCATGAACTGTTATATTTAAATGCATAATCTATTCTATCGTTCTGTATTTCTGATATCCCTCTAAAGCAAATTTGATATTCAGAATCATGTAGTTTATTTTGCAAATATTTATTCAAGTTTTTATCCAAGTTTTTATCCAAATTGTATTCACTCTGAATACTCAGACTCAACAAACGACTCATTTGATGTCCATCAGGCTCTCATCACTATGATACTACATGATATATTGGCATTTGTGCTGTGAAATGGTGAATCCCAACATGGAAGTGAAAAAGGATGGAGGAGAGTCATGGTCCTCTGCCAGATTGTCTCCTGCTCCCTGCTACAAGAGCCTCCTTGTTGTTTTCCTCCTCTTCTGGCTCGTCATAGGAGTCTTCGTAGGGTTGCTCATCGGTGGGTTTGTGCACAGATACCAATTTCTTCATTTCGTACCCGAGTTAAATTATTCTGTGAAGCCTTGATTTCTCCTCTGCAACCGGCAGCTTACCTGGTGCAAGAACAGCATTACTTCATGGAGACGGTGGAGCTGAAGGGACTGAAGTATGATCGGGCCCTGCAGGACCAGAGCTCCGGCTTCAGTATAGTCCTGTCCTCAGTGCTTAAATCCCAGGTTAGTTACGACAGTCAGCGCCATCGGTAGGGTGTGTGTAGCAGCAGAGTCGTTTATTTTAGCTTGTTGCCACAAAGGCTTAGCATTCAATGCATTCGGGATTTATTTCTCTGAGAAAAATAAATCAAAATTACTGATTTATTTTTCTTGTTTTGTAATCTCAATTCTAGTAGAAATAGATCTGTCTGTTTATCTTCACTTTTTGTTCCATTTTAATTAATATTCTTCTGATTAGGAAAAGCTCCTTCTAGCCAAACTGAGAAATATTATGCACCTTCATGTGTTCTGGGCATCGCAATTTATTTGAATCCTATTCTCAGCCTTATATGCCAGCTGCTATTTTTTTTCCAATCGTGATAAAGCGTGTCACGCTGCAATGTTTACACCCCAGGTGAGACAAAATTTTGCTTTTGTGCTTCATTGCAGATTAAAAATATCTTCACCGCCTCATCAATTTCACATCACTACATCGATTGTAATATTGTTGCCTATGGGTAAGTTTGTGTTGCTTTTTGTGGGTCGATAAAGCGCAAACACACACACACACACACAACCGCATTGTTTTCCCTGTTTTCTCAGCAACGCTAATGGTGATGTGCTGGCAACAATGAGACTGGTCTTCAGGGTTTCCAAGATTCAGCAGTATTCAGACGATTTTGTTCAGAACTTACTACGAGCGGGGCTCAGCTCCATCCTGCACCAGAAACCACTCAAAATCCCCGAATTCGGACAAATCAAGGCCATCATCTTACTGGGTACTTAGAACAATGCTGTCATCGGCTGACCATCTCTGATAATGGACGTGCGCGGTTGTGTTTCACAGCACTCGCAGGTTTCAAATGTTTTACGCTGTGACAGTGACAGGATCTGATGTGCCTTGTGCCTTTTTTTTCCCCAGGAGCCAGCGGGAAGTCGTTTTTTGGAATCGGTGATGAGACATGTGAGGGCGGCCTTTTTTTCTTTTAATTGAAATGCACGACGAGAAGGTTCCCGGTTCGATTCCGACAGCGTGAATGAGAGTGAATGGTTGTTTGTCTCGATATGTGACCATTGACTTTTGGGTGAACCCCGCTTCTTCCTCTGTGACACCTGGGAAAGGCTCCAGCAGGATAACCAGTATGGATAATGTAACCAGAATGAATTGCTTGATGTGTTTAAACCTGCGGCGGGATTTTAGTGATTTTGATATATATTGTGCAGAATCATTTCCTATTCAACATATTTCAGCACCAGACACAAGTTTTAAAAAATTCATAAGTTATGTACAATTTTATACCATAAAGATTCAACTCGGTGAGATAAGCACTCTTTGACCACATGGCTATATCTTTTAAACCTGCGGCTGGATTTGAGTGATTTGGATACATATTGTGCAGAATCATGTCCTATTCAACATATTTCAGCACCAGACACAAGCTATAAAGAATTCCTAAGTTATTTACAATTTGTAACATAAATCTTCAGCTCGGTGAGATAATAACATTTTTAACCACATGGCTACATCTTTTAAACTGCGGCTGGGTTTTAGTTATTTTGACATATATTGTGCCGAATCATGTCCTATTCAACATATTTCAGCACCTGACACGAGCTTTTGTAAAGAATTCCTAAGTTATTTACAATTTGAGATAAGCACTTTTTGACCACATGGCTATATCTATTGATAGGTTCATCGAATATCATCCTTATAAATCTTTTTTTTGCGTGACATGGGTATGGAGGCTCTCAGTCACCCATGTCATGGATAATTCTAGTCAAAATCTTTTTGGTGACACCTAGATTTGAATTTTTTCACTTGGAGAGGCTTCTTCATTTTGTTCATAATCCTTTTTTTCATGTATTCAACAAACCCTTGCATAATGGTTACCATCGACTTTGTGTTATAAAATCATCAAAACATTTTTTTCTTGCTGCTTCTGATGAGTTCAAATAACGACTCTCGGCCGATCGGTGATCGGTGAATCCCCAGCCAGGTGTCCCAGCAACACCTACGCCTGTGAAAACGACGAGTGTGTCACCAAGCTCAACCCAGAGTGCGACTTTGTACGGGACTGCGCCGACGGATCCGACGAAGCTCATTGTGGTGAGCGACTCTTTATATTTTATACAAATAACGATGAGCCGTTTCGTGTAAATCCCATGTCCTATCTCAGCTTGTGGTACACGTCCCGCCATGGGTAGTCGGATTGTGGGTGGAGAGGACGCTCGGCAGGGGGAGCTGCCGTGGCAGGTCAGTCTGAGGCTGAATGGACACCATGCTTGTGGAGCTTCCATCGTAAATGAGCGGTGGCTGGTGAGCGCAGCCCACTGCTTCGAGAGGTAGGAGATGTCATCCATTTGCGTAAAAGAATTACTTTTGGTGTATAAATAGTAAAAAAAAAAAAAAAAAAAAAAAAAACAGAACTAAAATAAAATAAATGACTATATTATTACATTGCTATTTAGAATAACTCATGATCATTGAATCACATCAGATGTTTGAACAGTGCATCTTGAATCTGCCTATTTTGAAGGTCTAGTTGATATAATAAAGAAATATTACCGTGCGAGTCAGACAATTTTAAAAAATTATTTTGTGTAAATTCAGTTTTGTGAGGTAAGTACGACTCAATCATTGTAATTTAACTGCTACTTTATTATCAAAGAAAGGCTTTTAAAATAGTGCACAGCAGTTTTTCATTTGTTTTGTTTAGATTTTTTCAGGACACATCCTTTTTTATTTTGTTTTGAGTTGTCATATTATTTCAGGCTTATTTTTAGAAAATGTGACATCACAAATGAAATAAATCAGTAAAAGAAAGAAATATCTTCTTAGCTCCCGGGGTTTTGCATATACAAGTTAACAGCCATCTGCAGCCGGTGTTGTCAAAATCTCTAATCCTATACTAAATAATTTGGTGTCATGATACATGATCAATGTATGATGTAATTTGATATGAGATGAGAAGTGTTTTGTAGTAATAGTATAATAGTCATTACTAATGAGTATATCAAAAATTAGAATAGACGTGATTTCCGCTAACAGGATTTATCTATCGAATTAGGTTGTAATATTGTATCCAGGTCTACAATGTTTGCAGGTTTATAGTGAACAGTTAACATGCTACATCGTAGTTTTCAAGTAAATATCGTCAATTAAACCATTCCTGGTTCGATTCCCGGCGCCTCCTAATGTGTCGAAATGTTGTTGAGCAAGACACTGAACCCCGAACTACATTTTATATTTTTATTAATTAGTATCTGTATGTGTTTGACTGTACCTTTTTCCAGGCCAGTGAAGCATTATTTATTTAACACCTGCTGTTTACTCATTATATTTCTTATTGCAAATGTTAACAGCAAATTTTAGTTTTCAAAGAGTGATATGCACAAATACAGAGGTATGACCTCTCTTATATGTTATGCCCGTGTTATAAATGTCCAGTGGCAGCGACCCGAAATATTGGACAGCGCTGGTGGGGGCCACTCAGGTGAACGGAAAGGAGTCGGAGTCCAGAACAGTTAACATCAAATCCCTGATTGTGTCTCCATACTACGATTCCAAGACCACTGACAACGATGTGTCAGTGTTGGAGCTGGAGACCCCGCTCACCTTCAGCCCCCACGTCCAGCCTGTGTGCCTGCCCGCCCCGTCACATGTCTTTACCCCGGGCTACAGCTGCGTGGTGTCAGGGTGGGGTGCAGAGCATCAGATGAGTCGTGAGTCCGGTAGCTTTGTTTTGGTTTTGTTTGGAAAAAAAGGGCACACAGAACTCTTACCATTCTTTTAGATTAGTTGTTTCCTGATAGTGTTTGATACCTGATACCTAAATGCATTAAACCAAAAGGATTGTTATCTATTACTTACTTGTCTGATGAATAAGAATGAAGAGGTGGTACTTTCACTGTCATAGATCAAGTAGTCTCCTTTTTTAATAAGATAAGATAAGATAAGATAAGATAAGATAAGATAACAGGAACAAGTATGAAGAGCCAGCACTTTTACTGTTATAGATCAAGTAATCTGCTATTTTGATAAGATAAGATAAGATAAGATAAGATAAGATAAGATAAGATAAGATAAGATAAGATAAGATAAGATAAGATAAGATAACAGGAACAAGTATGAAGAGCCAGCACTTTTACTGTTATAGATCAAGTAATCTGCTATTTTAATAAGATAAGATAAGATAAGATAAGATAAGATAAGATAAGATAAGATAAGATAAGATAAGATAAGATAAGAGGAACAAGAATGAAGAGGAAGCACTTTTACTGTTATAGATCAAGTAATCTGCTATTTTAATAAGATAAGACACGATACGATACGATAAGAGGAACAAGAATGAAGAGGCAGCACTTTTACTGTTATGGATCAAGTAATCTGCTATTTTAATAAGATAAGATAAGATAAGATTGACTTTATTGATCCCACAATATAGATGTCTTGTGCAGTAAATTGCTAACAAATAATGGGGGTGCAGTAGGAGACGTGGGTAGTAAAAATGAGATGAAAATAAGTCATGTGTCCTGGAGAATATATATAAATATAATAGAAATATAAATGTTGCACGGGTGAGAGTGGTAAGTGAAGATGGAGATAGTGCAAAAAATATTTTGATCAGAAAAAAATTGTCTTAAGTAGATGCAACATTTTTTTAGTGTTTGTCCCAAATAATATCAAAATATCAGTCTTATAGAGTTTGCTCAAAATCGCACTATATTTTCGTTAATAGTACTGTCACTCCCGTGGTCGGTGTGAGTAAAGAGTTACTTGTCTGTCAGGTGATGTGCCTCCAACTCTGCAGAAAGCAGTGGTGAAAATCATCGACTCCAAGGACTGCAACAAGCAGTCAGTGTACAAAGGTCGAGTGACTCACAACATGATGTGTGCCGGATTCCTGCAGGGCAAGGTGGATGCGTGTCAGGTCAGCGCTTTCACAGTCGGGTCACATAAGGAAGCTACGACATCGGAAGTCTCGACTTACAGTTTCCAACAATAGGCTTTTGACCGAGGGCAGATTTTGCAAAAAGACGATCTTTTCGTACATCTATAGTGTTGAATATGAGTGTTTACACACTCAAATGAGACCTGTGTGTAGCGTAACATGATGTCATTTGTTATTGATATAGGGGGAAATTCTTGTGGTCAATGCAATCATGGAAGAGCCAGCTAATTTATTTTCCATCTGTCGAAGACACTTTTTCATTTTCCGGATTGACTAGATTGTTTTTTTTTTATTTCAAATTCTTAAGTTAGGTGTTTCATCTTTTACTTTAAGGGTGACTCGGGAGGCCCCCTGGTGTGCGAGGGGGCCCCGGGGAGATTCTTCCTGGCTGGGGTTGTGAGCTGGGGTGTGGGCTGCGCCCAGATCAACAAGCCCGGGGTCTATTCTCGCGTCACCAAGCTCTACAAGTGGATTGTGAAACACACCGATCCGGGTTCGGCCCGTCGATACACCCAGGATCCCCCCCAAGCAGCGACAGTTCCAGGAGAGGCCGCCCATAAGCTTCAGATTCCCGCACCAACTGTTATGGATTCTCCACCTGCACCGCCACTTCCTGGTAATTATTTTGGGATCATGCTTGAAATGATCTTGGCTGCTTGTTACCGAATGCTTTTTCTACTCTTTCCTACTTCGAGGTTTGAATTGCAGCAGCGGAAACTTCCAGTGTAGCGCCACCTCATGCGTGAACAAGCTCAATCCAGAGTGCGATGGAGTCCCCGATTGCCCGAACCAGGCCGATGAGAAAAACTGCAGTTGGTTTAAATAAAAAAAAAAACAATAACAAGGCAGAAAATTCAAGACCAATGACATCATTTATTCCTGAAGTGTGTCCATGTTTCAGATTGCGGCGTACGTCCTGCACTGGGATCCGATAGGATTGTCGGCGGGGTCACGGCCCGCAGGGGCGAGTGGCCGTGGGTCGGGAGCCTCCAGTACCAGAGACTCCACCGCTGCGGCGCCACGCTCATTCACAGCAAGTGGTTACTGACCGCCGCTCACTGCTTCAAAAGGTAATGCCCAGAATACTTTATTTTTAGGGTGTATACGATGGGTGTAGGATGTATAAATTAAAATTTACAGGTGATCTGAAGTCTTGAGTGTTGAAGGCAGTGAACAGCTCTGAGAAAGGGTAAGCACAAATGAGTACAAATAATATTATATGAATGCAAATTGTTCAGAAATAATAGCCGGTCATTATGAATCACTTCCTTGTTTTTGAATCAAAGAATAAATTACTCACAATCAAATGAGTGTAGGAAGCTGAGGTCTATAAGCAAAACTCTAAAAGGCAAATCAATGAGATAATTATATCATAAAACTGAGTTCAACATTTTGTTTCTGAACTGTTTGGATGTCAAGTCCGTTCTAATTTATATATGTCAAAATCTGTTTTTCATTCAGAATTGCTTACATGGCCATTTTTCATAATCATGTTGAATAGTCCTTTTTCCATCTAACTGCTTATCCTGCCATCAGGGTTATGAGGATGCTGAGGTCTATCCCAGCTGTCACTGGGCAACCTGGGACACCGTGGACTGGTTGCCAGGCTATTGCGGGGCTACATATAGAAACAAACGACCATTCACTCCCTCATTTACACATCTGGGCAATTTTTCCATTTTTTCCAATTAACCTCCTGCATGTTTTTGCCCTGTGGGAGGAAACCGGAGAAAACCCACACAGACATGGGGAGAACATGCAAACTCCACACAGAAAGGCCCCCCTGTTGGAATATAGTTGTTTTTCTGAGAACAAAATATCCACATCAGTGTATTGTCTCCTTCCTCATGCTGCACCTGTCTTCTTTATCCACGACTTGCACCCGCAGTGACCCCGACCCCTCTCACTGGGCCGTGAGCCTTGGATCTGTGCTGCGTTCAGGAGTCGGTGCCCTGGTCGTCCCCATCCAAAGGGTCATCATCCACCCAGAGTTCAATAGCACCAACATGGACCATGATGTGGCTCTGCTGGAGCTGCTTGTCCCGGCCCCCATGTCCTACACCATCCAGTCCGTCTGCCTCCCGTCGCCGGTGCACCGCTTCCTGAAGACGTCGGAGTGTTACATCGCTGGCTGGGGATCCTTGAGAGAGGGAGGTGAGTGATGCAGGTGCACAACCCAAGGGAGTGTTATACATACCTTAATACTTTGGTCTTGCAAATGAGTACAAATCGTATTGTCATACTTGTTAAGCGAAAAAACCACTGAGGCTAATGTTCCACCGCATCTCACAGGCTCACTGACCAACCTGCTGCAGAAAGCTGCCGTGAACGTCATCGACCAGACTGACTGTCAGCAGCCGTACGGGGACGGACTGACCTCAAACATGATCTGCGCTGGTTCCATGGAGGGTGGGAGGGACACCTGTATGGTAAGACGCTGGGACGCTTTTCTTTTTTGACCAAAATATATTTGTATTATATAAAACATAATATTCTGATCTTTGTTGTGCAGTTTAGTCCACAGAGGCTGGTCAAGCAACTCAGAGAAGCATTTGCTGTAAGGAAAAACATAATATATTGTGATTTGATTTTTGGACCACTTATCAAATCTTCTAAGTGAAGGGACATTCAAGATTTCAGATTCAAAGTGTTTATTGTCATATGTGCAGTCCGGAAAAAGCACAATAAAATTCTTACCGTGCTGTTCAGTGAAGCCAGATAAGGAATGAAAAAATCCAATAAATATTAAGCAAATTATATTAATGAAAGAACAAATATTGAAAACCTTAATGCTGGTTTGTGTTACTATCTTTTTTATTATTTTTTCACAGCAAATTGTTGTAGGTCATCATTTATTTGAAAAAAAAATGCTTTCAACCACCTTCCCTCAAAAAAAAAACAAAAAACTTTCTTTTGAAGGTCATCACATGGAAATTGTAAAACCATCTAATGGTTAATGTGTTGACTGTTTCCTAAAAATAGACACCCCTCCTTCTCACCTGCTCCCCCCCTTTCTTTCTCCCATTATGTAAGGAAAACCCGGTACATTCCTTTCTAGCTCAAAGCCCCTGGCACATGAGCAGCTATCCAAGAGGCACTGCTTGTATCTTGTTTTTTTTCACTTCTGATGCCCTGAATGATGTAAATAAATATTAAAATGTCTTTCTTCTCCATCACTCAGGGTGACTCCGGAGGGCCGCTGACATGTCGTCAGCCCTCCGGCCAGTGGTTTATTGCTGGAGTAACTAGCTGGGGACACGGCTGCGGACGGATGGGATTTCCAGGGGTTTACACTCGTGTGACATCTGTAAGGAAATGGATATCTACCTACCTGCCCTTGTGAAGACCGCAAGATGCATAAAAACACAAAATGGACTATGGAAGCAACTTCTCCGCTTATTCGTACTGTATGTGGACACAAGTCATACTAAGCAACAGTCAAGATTCTGCATGTTGGCCTGGAAGGTCACGGGTGCTGTTTATCATAGTGTGCAGTTGTCTGGACTGGAAACACCCTATCCACTATTTTCTGGATTTAAAAGAAAAAAAATAAACAGAACACAAACTTGAAGCATTGGCTCATTTGAAATATTGTGTTAGATTCTATTTTGTAGTAAATATGGAATATATGGTTAATATATGTGTGAACTTTCTTGTTTTTTTTTTTTTGTTTTGAAAACTAAAGATTTGAAATTGACTAACTTTATAGGGGAAATAAACCAAAAAGTATCTTCAGAGCTGATGTGGACAAAGGCAGTGCCTTGCTTTAAAAGCAGAAACAGAAAATGAAAAAAAAAAAAAAAAACACAGTTGACAAGATTTATTGATTTTTCAGGAATCTCATTCAGTTTCTTCACATGCACATCTCTGGTCACGCTGTAATAACAGAATGGTAAAAATAAAGATTTTTCCTTTAGCAGTTCCTCAGACAAACTCAAAGATTAAAAAAAGGGGTGGGTGGGAGAGGGTTGCTTCTCAGGCATCCAACAAACTGCACAAAACACTGAGAAGAGATTGAGTACACCATCTACTTTAGGCAAGCCCTCCTGAAACAAGCGGACTACTGTGAAGGGGCTGCAGATAGAGTGACAACTAGAGAACAGGTCAAACAAAACTGTTTTGTTCCCCGGGCGAACCATGATGTAGAACTGTTTGGAGACTTCTGAATGTCAGGTTCATGCTTGTGAAAACACCTAAATTGCAACTCATTTCCCTGCTCTGTTTTTTTTTTTTTTGTTAACAGGTCTGCAAAACTTTCTCCTCAATGGCTCCAATTGTACTGCACTGATACAGTACAGTGCTGTCAAAGCCAACTGACTACCAAGCATTTCTGTTATGTCTCAGGGGAGTTAATAACACAAGGCTCCGACCGAAATATTAAATTGATGGCAAGGAAAATCTTTTGGTGACCTCACTGAACAAGGTGTCACTGAACACTGTTGAAATTATTGCAGACATTAGTACAGCTATGCATCAATACATTAATTGTCAAAGCATCTTGTTCAACATCTGGGACAATATGTAAATTGTGCACGAATGTCGGCCAACATCTGGGGAGCAAGGCTCAAATGAATGCCACAGGAGATTGTCTGTGTCAGACATGTTCACACACTAGTTTAGTTGAGGAATCAGGAGCATTTTTCCCTCTGGGATTAAGAAAGCTTATGTATCTATATAGCAGGTTCATAATGCCTTAAAACACTGGACATTTTTATTGGCAATTATTTGGAAAAAAGTTCCTACATATTGTTATCTCTCCGGATATTTGTAGACTGAAGATCAATATTCTTATTCACCCATTGATAAATTGTTTTTTTCTATTTTTGTTCAAGTCAGCCGATAAAAACACTCGGTCACATGCTGTGACACATCTACAAAATGATCTATGACAATTAGCTATGGGCTAATTCAAACTGCACAAACTTGTGCTTGGAAATCGGGGGAGGGCACAGTTGATTTTAATGTGTAGTTCGTTCATTTGAACACTTGGTGTCTCACGTACATCCTCGCTAGATATTGTTTTGACAAACTCAGGATTTGTGTGATTCTCGGTGGGAAGACAAATAACTACAGAAATTACATTCAACGCAAACTAGTTATATGACCAGGGCATACTTTTTGTGCTTCTCCCAGACACCAATCTTCACCTGAAGAAAGCACAATCTCTTGTTGTGTGCTACTTGTGTGATAAGGGGACTCCAGACCAAGTGGCAATGTGAGCCTCCAGTAATGTTTGAAACTCCACAACACAGCTTTTGTGACAAGAGAATCTGATTCTCTGGTCAACATAAATATCCATCATTCAGCTGATAACCTAGCATTGTTGTTTGTTGAACACTATACTAAAAAAAATTAGAACATAACAGCACCAAAACCTAATCTGTGTTAGTGAACTGTTCCTGGGAGGAAAATGAAAATGTCCCCGCTGTTATGGCTGCAGTCCACAGGCTCCAGTTGCCTGTTAGTGAGGTATTGTCAAAAAGGTTCACAAAGCGCCATGACACACTTGTGTACACCTTGCGACCTCCGATGGTGTACTCAGCTCCTCTGTGGTTAAGCATTTGCCTGAAGAGGGAGGTTATGGGTGTTCACATGCGGGCCCTTTCTTTCTGTAGCCTGGAGTTATACGTTTTGGATACAGTATTCCAGGCGTCCATATAGCGATCCATACACATAGCAATACATTTCTGTGTGGACAGAGAAAAAAAGACAGCAATCACAACAAAAAAATGAACATTTTGTGCTGATAATTTTCCAAGAGGGACAAATACTAGCACATATTTATGATACAGCCAGAGTGGTGTGGAAATTTAATTTATACTTTATTAATCCTTACAGGAAAATTCCCTCTCCACATTAAACCATCAGCATGAGCAGTTGGCTGAAGTCTATTAGTGCCGGGGGAGCAGTTAGGGGTTCGGTGTCTTGCGCAACAACACTTTGACACACTAGGAGGAGCCAAGAACCGAACCCGGAATGTTCGGTTCCAAGCATAACTGCTCTACCTCCTGCGCCATGCCGCCACCATTTAGAGACAAATGGCAATTTTACAATTAAAACATGCAAGTGCTGCATCTCACAATGTAGACAAGAAGGTATTGGGAGATAAACATGCTGATTTATCAAATCCAAGGCTTGCATATGCTAGGCTATAGAAATGTGGTATTATGCCAAGATGCTTAACATTCACACCAACACAGCATATTGGCAACTTTGGCTCACTTGACACCAATATCAATTTAGAACATCAGAAAAACAATATACAGTAGCTGCCATACTCTCGCTCTCTCTGGCTTGTTTAGATGTGTTAATAGAATACAGTCTAAAACACAATTGTCATACATTCTGCTGTCCTAATAGCTAAAATATAGGATTTTTTGAATTAAACATTTACTTTATTACATTCAACAATCAAAATCCACATGTAAAAGCTACCATACTAAAATAAAAAGTGCAACACATACCTGCTCTGAGTTATCCAGTGTGCTCCCAGGTTTGCCTATGCACTTCTTAAAGCATTTATCTGTCATTCTCTGAAATTTGAAATGAACATGTTTTAGTAGAATTTATTACAGGTGGCTTTTAGTTACAACGGTCGATCATGCCACTGCCTGCTAGCCTGCGGGGGAGAACTCTTCACATTGAAGGTAGCTGGCAGGTAGCATCTGGCTGAACAGTTGGAATCTTTGTACAAAGTATACCAGTAACTACGGAGATTCTGGGATCCATGAGACATGTCCTACGACAACGTCTGTTAAAACTCCCGTCAAATTGTAAATTATGTAGTTCGTCATTATATTGTCTGGGCTGAGTGACACTTTTGGGCTAGTCTTGCTAGCTTAGCAACTGGTTTCCTTCGATTTACCTGAAGTAGTTCCTGTGCGTTAGCCACTGCAATCTGGACCTTGACCTGCTCCATTATCGTCCCGGTGTCCATTTTCCCGGCCGATCCTCCGGCTGAGAAGTCCGAACCAAACCCGTCCATTGCCGGCGAAGTAGTTGCCAATGTCGGAGAATGATATATTATCTAGAAGTACACGTGCCAGCGGCTACCTCAAGGGGTTAGCTTACGTTGGTCTTCTGTGCCCTTGACTGCGGCGGAAGTATTAAAACGTCATTTCCCGTATGGGAGGGCGCTGAGACGGGAAATGTAGTTTCTGGGGACTACACTATAGTCCAATCACATTCAGACAAAAATAGTTTTTCCCACTACAAATTTAAAATGGGACCTTTTCCAAAAAATGAGGGAGACACAGATTGTTTGCAGCGGTCGGCGTTGATTCTAAGGCCATCGGTACATACTTTCCACAAGGTGGCGATATAACCACACTACTGAAAGTAAACTACATCTGTCAACTTGAAACCTCAATAAAATTCAACTTAAAACTGAATAAAACTATACACAGGACTTGCACTAAGTTATGTAAAACAACACATCAGACAGCATTGAATATAAGTTAAATCAATCTACTTGTCACTCAAAATGAAATCATATGTATACATAACCACATATTTGTAGCTCACCTACCTTTGTGTTTTTTTGTCGTTGTTTTCCTTTTTCTTTGGTTTCTTGTTTTTTTCAGTTGATTCTGTAATTGCAGAATCAAAATACAAATGTCAAGCTTAGCATTAATCTCCAGGGTTGTGAAAATCATTTTCAAATTGTAATAGGTTTAAGTTTACAGTGAATGCATTCTATCTTATATATATGTGTGTGTGTGTGTGTGTGTGTGTGTGTGTGTGTGTGTATACATGTATGTATATCTATATATAGACATACGTATATACTTATACTGTATCTATATCTATATATATATATATATATATATGTATGATTTGCCTCTATTTATGAATAAATAAGTTAATTTGTATTTTGTCAAATATGTCAAGACTGAACTTGTTGGGGAAAAAAGATAAACAATGTAAGTAAAATTATGGAGCAGGAGTTTTGAAAACTGAAACAGAAAGCAACGAGAGCCTCTGCATTGTTTTGAGTCTTGAGCCCTGGACATGAGGTTGACCTCCCCTCCCTGATTATGTTTCAGACATGGTGACCTCACTGAGAAGACCACCTGCCTTGAGTAAAAAGTATGTGGTACATTGAGTCTGCAGGCAACAAAAGACCAACGGTTACTGTCATCCAAAAAGACACTCAGTGAGTGGCTGGCTGCAACGCCGGGGGCATTGAAGAATAATTGCGGGGGGTCCGATTAGTGGCGTGCCTGCCTTAGAGTAATTAATGACCACATACACAATGCTCATGCACACTCACATGCAAGCACACATAGAAAAAGGTTTGGCTTCAAGCCACGGGCTGGGAGGCGAGGGGGGGTTAAAGTGCAGTAAAATGAATTAACCCTAGATTATTATCATGGGTTCATTAATCCAATCTTCTTAAATTTTTAATCTCCTTTAGGCACACTTGTGTGTTTGAAAACATTTGGCCCGCGCAGCTACGAGGGGCCTCAAATGAGCGCAGATAACAATAGTAATAAGAAAAAAACATAGCCCCAGTGTCCTTATTTTAGTACTTTCAAGCGTAAAATGAAATGTAGTTGTCAGTTTAAGATATGAGCACAACCCAGATTTAAATCTCCTCTAAGAAAACAATAACAAATGGTGATTCGAGGGAGCGCCGTCTCCCTTTTGCAGTCAAATATAAATTCAGTCAAGAAACACAAGAAGCTTTTAATCTTCAAAAGCAGCTGGTGAGTGACAATAAGAGTGGGTTAAGAAACCAGGAGAGGAAACCTGAGCCGCTGCGGTGCTTGTCAAGTGAGGGATAAGTCAGCTTGGTGTGCGGCTGGTCTCTGACAGTCCGTTTCTGTGCGGCAGGTCATTGCCGGCCTCCGCCAAATGTCCTTGAGGTTTGAGGAATGAGACTTGTGATAATACTCACATCTACGTTTGATGAAATAAAACAGACTTTTTTGTCCCATTTTGGCATCTCTAGTTAACTTAACACATTTCAGTGAGTAAAAAAAAAAACTCACTCGGACGCTTACCTGGCACATCTTTGTGGACTACAATCAGCACTATTGTTATTGTTTACCACTGCAGGACGTGCCAGGGCATGTTATAACAAAGAGCCGTGTAAATCTTTCACTCAGAAAAAAAAACTTGTTCACACATGCATTTCAAAACTCCTTTATGCTGTTTTCATGCCCTCGGTGTTATACATTTTGCAGCAGCTGTGGCATTCGATGTACGTGCAGGCTGACTTGGCTGATTCTTAACTGACATACCTCTGATTGGAGCCGGAGGACATTCTGGTCGAGGTCCTGTAAACTTCATGAATACCAAATCCTTCAGAAAATGCCCGGAATTCAGCAGAAGAAACGATCTCATGGTCCTCATTGGGAGTTGAACCTGCCATCATATGATCATTAAGACCGTTGGCTATGTAGAACTGGCACAAAGAGACAGGGGAATGTTAATCCTCATTCTAGATGGAGCAGAGAAGCTGATCAGAATTCGCAAGTATTATATTATTTGAATGTTATGCAAAGAATGTCAGGCGAACCTGTGTGAAACTCCTGAGACAATGAACAGTTACATTCTCAGTAAATCACAATAACGCTGCGATTGTATCGCTCTCATTTCCTCTCTCTTAGAAATATTGCGGGTAGTTCTTTTAATTTTTTAATCTTTTGTTGACAAAACAGAGCAATAGTGTAAACAAATGAGGGCAGTTTAAGACCTCGGGGTTTGAATTTGTAACGTGTGGCAGTTGTTGATATTAGCACAACAAAGTTGAACTATCCTGGCCTGTAATTTAGTGTGTGTGTGTGTGTGTGTGTGTGTGCGCACACGCGTCCCATATGTTCAGTTCTAGCTCCAAATCCGGTCCTGTAACATTATAATTGACACATAAAATAGCCTGGTCCATTCATGGCAAGTTGGCCTGTATGCAGACACCATGTCCAGTACTTCCAGCCTACTCATTACTGAAGGGATGTCCTGGCACCAGTCGAAGCTGGCGTCGTCTGACAGTTCCTGGTCAGCCAGCCATTATTGAGGTACTACTCCTGGAGCCCTGCGCCCCTCTGGAGGGTCCGACACGCCCAGAACTGCATCCGGCCCGTACAGCGCGGCAAACTCCTCAATGTAACCGAGCACGACAGGTGGTATGTTCTCACAACCCACGCAAATCCAATGAAGAACATTCAACACATTCATGCCCTCACTTTGAGAAAAGCCTGAACAACTTTGCAACTTTTCACCTCACTGGTGAGCTGACAGCATGTTCTTAATGATGAAAGGTAGGATATGCATTAGATGTAGGTGATGGTCTTCAGTAGTCCCCCGCTTTTTTGGGGTGAATCACAATATTTTCACTTTACCGACCTCTTCCCCTAAGCTGGGATGTTCCGAGTCTAAATATCCTCTTGCCTGTTTCTGTTGAAATAAAGAAGTAGCGCGCTGACATAAAGTCAGTCGAGTCAAGTCAAATTTTATTTATATAACATCAAATCACAACAGAGTTGTCTCATGACAATTTATATTTTAAGCAGGTCTTGACGGCACGCCTTAAAATGGAGGCCAATGTGACGCCACCCAGGGAAGCTATATCATTAGCTATGGTGTTCCTATGATG
Organism: Fistularia commersonii; assembly: GCF_037954325.1. Lineage (NCBI taxonomy): Eukaryota > Metazoa > Chordata > Actinopteri > Syngnathiformes > Fistulariidae > Fistularia > Fistularia commersonii. Next base: position 12,063,969 of record NC_141299.1, on the reverse strand, counting down.
TTTAGATTCCAGAAGGATGACTTCTTTTTTGTTCCAGTTGAGCAAAGAAAAAAAAAAGGTAGTCAGCCAGACTTTTTTTAATTTCTTGATTTTTTTTTTTTTTTTTATAAACCCACTGAATTCATCTGGCTTCAATGAGAAGTACAACTGGGTATCATCTGTGTTGACGTCAAAATTTATAGGTAAAAAGTATTGGTCCAAGCACAGAACCTTGTGGAACACCGTAACTTGGACTTGTAATGCCAATAAAATATTGCTGCATTCTTCTTTTTCTCCTTTCAGTTTTTCCCTTCAGGGGTCGCCACAGCGAATCAACCTTCTCCATCTGACCCTATTCTCTGTCCATTGCTGCCACTTTTGATAAAATATGAGGATTAATAGCATAGAATGAAGCGCTGAGATCCAAGAGGACCAGAACAGAGACGGATCTGGTATCTGTTGCAAGTAAAAGGTCTTTTGTAATGATAACAGATGTTGTTTCATTGCTATGATGCAGTCCCAACTCATACATATAGGTGTAGAGTAGCTTATTCACCATTTGATTGGTAGCAGTTAATGGGTTATCTTTAAAATCTTGTGTCACTCACTGTATTCTGCTGCCGGGGAGTCGCGAGTAGAATCCCCGGAATCAGGAGCGCCCTCTACCATGAGGCAGGAGAACTGCGTGCCTCACATAGTGACTCTTCGCAGCTGTTTCATGATCGCTCAGCACAAGAAACTGGTAACACATATACAGTTGTTGACAAATTGGTTATGTGGTTCATGCAGCAAACATTTTTAAGCATTTAAATTGAGACAGTAATACGTTCTTAGTGCAGAGCGTGCCAGCAGTCAGCCACTACTGCACGATTTACATTGAGGCTGAACTTTAGACTTCCACAGTCGGCAGCCTCACCGCAAGTCTCTTCTCGGTATTTGAACAGTAAATATGAACATGCAGCAATTTTGAACAAAAAAAACAAAACAATCTAAAACTGGTGAAGTTAAATGAAAAATACCTCTCTAGTGCAAATCACCGATAAGTATAACAATTTCATTCTTTTTTCATTCTACATTTTTTTCTTTCCATTATTGGAAAGTGAACCCCTGTCTACTCCCCTGGCATTGGTGGACGCCAGCCTACAGCTCAAGGTTCATCCATGATGGGTTCATCGCAGGGAATGAATTTCCCCACGGGGATTGATAAAGGATAGATTATTATTATCATACATACATATACACAATATATACATATATGTTCATATATGAACATCAAAACGTCATGTACATATATGAACATGTATGTATATATTGTGTATATGTATTTATAATAGTTATTATGATGTGCATGTTGTGTATGAATGAATAATGTATGAATAATGTGTATGAATGTATATGTGTGTATATATTATATACAGTACACACATATACATTCATACAGACAGATATAAATACATATATACACACACATCGACATGCACAGCATCATACATACATAGGTGTGTACATAGGTGTACACATTTTAAAGGTATGTATATGAACACATTTCAAATGCATATATACCATCACACATACATACTGTCATACATCAATACATGTATAACTATATATACGCATACATACACTAATATACAGGCATAGCAGCATTTCAACATATTTTTGTAAATACCTATATATTATACATACATTTAGTATACATTCAAATTAACACGCATACATACATGTACATACATCCATAGACACTATGTGTGTGTTAGCTGTTTGTTTCATTACGGGGATGTTTGTGGGCATATCTAACTTTTTTTTTTTTTTTTTTTTTTTTTTCAAAAACTTTAATTCAACCTTGCTAAAAACGGAAGCCTTTGCTGCGGCTCCCAGGTGCGGCTCAGGTGCGGGGCAGGTGAGGCGCAGCGGCAGGTGGAGGCTCCGCAGCCCGGAGGTTCCACCCTATTGGTCGGCGTCGGCGGCGGCGGCGGCGGCGGCGGCTGCGGGAGGAGGAGGAGGAGGAGGAGGAGCCGCCGCCGCCGCGGGGGAGGGAACCGCCGCTCCGGCCGCCTCGCTCCTCTCCGCAGCTGCAGACTGCGTGGCCGCTCCTCGGACCCGCTTCGCTCTCCGCTCAACAGTTGCGTCAGTGGCCGATGGCTCTCAGGGGCCGCGGCAGCCAGCAGACACACGGAGCGGCTTGGAACCGGGAGCGCACACCGGACCGCCGGGTCTGATCGGAGTTCCGAGCCGAGATCAAGATTCAAAGTAAGTCGCGACTCGATCTTGAGAACTCGGTAAATCCGGCTCCCTTGACGGCTCGGCCCGGGGGCCACAGATGTTGACTCGGGTCGACAAAAGCCGTGCCCGTCCACATTTACTGCGGAAAACCAATTTGGTTCGGAGCCCAGATCCCCCCCCCCCCCCCCTTCCAACCCCTCCACTCCACCCCGCGGAAGTCAGCCGTCCTCCCGGGCTGAATAGCGGGCTTAGATTTATCTGCCGCCGAACAATGGAGCCCTTTAACCGAAAGAAATCAACTTGGTCGCTCAAGTTTTGCCTCGGTCTCTTAAGTGCACTGTGTTATAACTTAGTTATACCTGTGTAATAACGCGGTTATTACTTAGAACTAACGAAGGATTCGCAGAATGAAGTAATCTTACACGCCGGATTGAACACCGGCCTGGCTGTTCCAATGGCACTGAATCAAAACACTCGTGTTGCACGTCGGTTACATAATTTTATCCTCCAAGGTGTCAGATCTGAATGTGGGCTTGGGCGCTTTTGCAGCAACTTGTTTGAGGGCCAGGCGAGAGAATGAGCCGGCAGGGTTGTATTTGCACCCGCTGCGGTTGTAGGTGACTCACAGCCTCAGATGTTTATAGGGGTGGAAAAAAAAAAAAAGTAATATATGGCAACTCCCAGACGCTGAGTGATCACCTGTCATTAATAACCGAGGCAGTTCGTATCGTTCGCACACAGTTCGCTTTCTATTCCACGTTTCTTATCTGAGTCGCTTTCATCTCTGCGGGAAGTCTAAAGTTCATTTCCACGGCAACGGAGCAAAGGGATGCAAAGGGGATTCGTTTTTTACGACGGCTTATCGGTCGTTTGTGTTACACGATGCTTCATCATGAAAAAGGAAAGGAGCGTTCATGTTCGCGTTCTTACCCGAAGACAGCGGAGCGACTTTCACGACAAATAATCAGATAACCAGATCGAGGCGGCAGAAGCGAAGCGATCAGCTCCTCCCACACGTTACATTTCTTTCCGCTTTTCCTCCCGCAGCTCCGCGTCAAGATGTCCGTCAGTAACCACGAGAACCGCAAGTCTCGCTCCAGTTCCGGCTCCATGAACATCCAGCTCTTCCACAAGACGTCTCACGCCGACAGCCTGTTGACCCAACTGAACCTGTTGCGCAAACGTAAAGTTTTCACCGATGTCGTCCTGAAAGCCGGAAACAGGGCTTTCCCCTGCCACCGGGCCATCCTGGCCTCCTGCAGCCGCTACTTCGAAGCCATGTTCAGCGGCGGGCTCAGGGAGAGCCGCGACACCGAGGTCAACTTCCACGATTCGCTCCACCCGGAGGTGCTGGAGCTCTTGCTCGACTACGCCTACTCGGCCCGAGTCATCATCAATGAGGAAAACGCGGAGTCGCTCCTGGAAGCAGGAGACATGCTCCAGTTCCACGACATTCGGGACGCGGCGGCGGAGTTCCTGGAAAAGAACCTCCACCATTCTAACTGTCTGGGGATGATGCTGCTGTCGGACGCACACCAGTGCCAGAGGCTGTACGAGCTTTCTTGGCGAATGTGCCTGGCCAACTTCGCCACCCTGCACAAAACGGAGGACTTCCTGAACTTGCCAAGATATAAAGTCCAAGAGCTGATCCTCAGCGAGGAGCTGGAGGTGGAGGACGAGAGCCTGGTGTACGAGGCCGTCATCGACTGGGTGAAGGCGGACATGGAGCGGAGGCACGGCGAGCTGCCGGAGCTGCTGCGCTGCGTCCGTCTGGCCCTCCTCCCCGAGACCTACTTGCTGAAGAACGTGGCTTCGGAGGAGCTGGTCATGTGTCACAAAGTGGGCCGGGAGATAGTCGAAGACGCGGTGCGGTGCAAGATGAGGATCCTCCAGAACGACGGAATCGTGACGGGGTTCTGCGCTCGGCCCAGGAAGGTCAGCCAGGCCCTGCTGCTGCTGGGCGGACAGACCTTCATGTGCGATAAAGTCTACATGATCGACAACAAGACCAAGGAGATCACGCCCAAAACGGACATCCCCAGCCCGCGGAAAGAATGCAGCGCGTGCGCTATCGGCTGCAAGGTACGCGCGCGTTCGCACAACCGATGTCACTTTGTCTGTTTTTTTTTTTTTTTTTTTTGTTTTGTTTTAATCCGGTTTTCGCCCCCAGGTTTACGTCACGGGAGGCCGCGGCTCAGAGAACGGAGCCTCCAAAGACGTCTGGGTCTACGACACCTTGCACGACGAGTGGTCCAAAGCCGCGCCCATGTTGGTGGCCAGATTCGGACACGGTTCCGCGGAGCTCGACCACGTGCTGTACGTAGTCGGGGGCCACACCTCTCTCGCGGGCTCCTTCCCGGCGTCTCCGTCGGTGTCCCTCAAGCAGGTGGAGCAGTACGACCCTCAGAACAACAAATGGACCCTCGTCGCTCCGCTCAGAGAAGGCGTGAGCAACGCCGCCGTCGTGGGCGCAAACAATAAACTCTTCGCCTTCGGAGGGACCAGCGTCAACAGAGAGAAATACCCCAAAGTCCAGTGCTTCGATCCCTGCCAGAACCGCTGGTCGGTACCGGCGGCTTGTCCGCAGCTGTGGCGCTACACGGCGGCGGCGGTGGTCGGCAACCACGTGGTGGTGATCGGGGGCGACACGGAATTCTCCGCCAGCTCGGCGTACAGGTTCAACAGCGAGACGTACCAGTGGTCAAAGTTCGGCGACGTGACGGCCAAACGGATCAGCTGTCACGCCGTGGCTTCGGGAAACAGGCTGTATGTGGTCGGCGGTTACTGCGGAGCGCAAAGGTGCAAAACACTGGACTGCTACGACCCGTCGTCGGACTCTTGGGACAGCGTGACCAGCGTGCCCTACTCGCTCATTCCCACCGCCTTCGTCAGCACGTGGAAATACCTCTCCGCTTAGAGATGCACTCGGGTTTCCGCGGTGAGTAACACCGTTGTCCTCCCAATTTTTTTTTTTTTTTTTTTAAACACAGGCAACTAAAAGTATCATCGTCCTGTCAGGTTGTGTACAACCTTTTTTTTTTTTTTTAAATCTCAACCACGTAGAAGTACTTTAACAGGTGAGTGTCAGTTTGAACCGGACCGGGCCGGTTTTTAAAAACCCCCCTCGCTGTTTTTCAGGGTTGCCAGTGGTTACAGTTACACATTATCCTGCCTGTGTGATGGCAGGCTGTTGGATAAACACGGTGGAGTCCTGGTCTAGAGACCTGTAGGAATGTCAGTAGGCCCTGGTAATTACAGCGCTATAACACAAGACCTCTGTCACTGACAGGGAGTCGGGGAGTCGGGTCTCGGCTACCGCACTTGCAGCACCGGGTCGACAGGCCGCCTGCTCCCTGGCTTCTTATCTTAAGCCGGTCATGAGGCGACGCGATAAATGTTTAATTAGGAGTGGCAGGAAGGCTTTGGAGAGCCGACCGGGAGAGACTGCAAAAGACCGTGTTTACACGCATCTTCTCATAATAATAAAAGTACCCCATCGAATTTACTTTATTTTCTCAATTCAGATTCAAGAGAAATCACGGACTGTCTTTCTTCTGCACATAAAAAATTATTTTGAAAAATTAGATAAACTCCCTGCTGATTTTTTTTTTAATGGAAGAACAATGTGTTTTTTTTGGTGCTAGAGAGGAGGAATTAGAAAAGCAGGAAGGTCGTATCTTCGTGAGTTCCCTGACTAGGGAAACGGCAGGTAAGAGTTTTCACAGCCTCGCATCGCAAAAAAGAATAAACGCTTCTCGAGGACTTTTTCAGTTTTTGTCACGGCAGGAGCGAAAATGCCGCAGGGCTGTGGAGGCAAGAAAACAAGAAGACGGTTTCAAGTGATATTTGGATGCTTTTCAGATTGCTACATTTGCCCCGTGGCGTTCGAGCGGCTTGAAAGTTTCGCGGCGCCGAGCCTGTCCCGCGATCTTATTTTAGCGCTGATGCAACCCGTGGCGAACGGTTCGATGCCAGAGGATTTTCGCGGCGAAAGCCGAAATCTCTTATCGACGGTTTGCGGTTTAGTCGTTATTAGAGCGTCGACGTTTTCAAAATTGGATAATGAGAACCTGATAAATCAAGCGTTCTCACAGGTGTGACGCGTCTATTTGTCACGAGGATTCAGCGCGTCGCTGCCTCGCCGTGTTTCTCTAACATTTAAGGAACGGTCGGGTTACCGGTATGCGAGAAGGAAGAACAAATACCGGAGGTGAACTGAAGGGGCTGAGTCATATCTGTCGAGAAGCGTCCTCCGCCTGCGTTCGACATTCTGTTTACATCAGTTCCTCAGTCATTCTGTCAGTCGGCAGTCAAATTGGAGAATATTGAGGAAACTCACTGTCATGGCAGAGCAGGGATTTTATCATTTGTTATTAAAGTTACTCTTGTTAGTTGGAAGTCATACTTCTTCCGGTGAAAATAACTAGTTTTATTTGGATTTTGAAGTAGCTCACTCGCGGGTAAGCGCAAATCAGCCGCGTTGCGTCCAAGCGAATCAAAAATGCGTTCCCCGTCACCGCGCCAGAAAATGGAAAAGCTTAGCATGAGTAAGTGAGAAGCTTGACAGAGTGACGCGTGTCTGCAGCGAAAACAGCTGGATATGACGGATCCGAGGGGCTTAGCTGTACAAGGCTGGCGCTGTGGACCACCGTCTCCATGGCAGCCAAGGTTTTTGGGCAGAGATGGAGACAGACAGGCTGGCTGGAAAAGATCAAGGCATCTTATCCCGATGAATGCGCGCAGTTCACTGCAGCTTCCATCCCACTTTGTTTAATGACAGCAGAGATGGAAACATTTCCAGAAGTCTCACTTGCTAAGCGGGCGCTCTACCCTTAGGTTTCTTGGCTCCCTCTCAACCATGAAAGGGGACATTGTGAGGGAGGGGACAACAGCCACAGAGAAGGACACACACATATATACAAACATACACAGGAGAAGGAGACTGAGTGCAGCACAAGTAGGACCTGGAGAAGCGAAGCTATATATTGCGCCATTTGGCAGCCGAAACTAACGCCTGCCTAAAAATACTTTGCTTGGGAGGCCGTCAACTTTAAGCTGGGGTCAGAGAGAAAAATAAGCGTGTGTGTGTGTGTGTGTGTGTGTGTGTGTGTGTGTGTGTGGTGTTCCTTTTATGAATAAGATGAAGCCGAAAAACCACCAAGTCAGCTGTTCAAGTATTCTTGTTTTGTTTTTATGGAGTTGTGAAACCGCTTCTTTTACCCTCATAATTCAGACACACACACACACACACACTCACAGGCAGCCGTATCGCCATCAATGTCCCGTCCTTTAAAAAGCCATCCATGGCGGTGTGAATGACAGTGTGGCGTGTGCTTCCAATAGTTAAGATTTGTTATCGCTGCTCTTTGGTTTTTACATTACTAGCATTTCTGCTCATTCTGCCACCAACTCCTGTAGCTTGTCGTCGAGTGTGTTTCCATCAGACGTTGCCGGAAAAGTGCCTTTGAATAAAAAAAAGCGCCGTGTTTTGAATGTATCGAGCTTAAGCGGGGGGAATTAATTAAAATGCAGAAATCAAATCAGCACACTTGGGCTTATCTTGAAAACACTGGTGTATGACAGCTTCCAGAAATGACTGAATCTGTGATTGAGTCTTTGTTTTCTCAACAACCCCATCCCTCCCCATTAACTCTGAGAAATCACTGATATTAACACCATTCCCTTTTTAACAGCTTCAGTCGAACCCTTTATAGGGTGGGATTGGCTCTGTGTGATAGGCTACACCTGGAAGGGCCAAAGGTCACCGGCAGGGAATCCTCGGTCGGTTTCCCTGCTTCCCCCAGACAGCTGCTGTAAAATGCAAAGGTCACGATGGGATCAGGAGGGAGGAGTGCAAAAGGTCCCAGTCACTCAATACTAATGTTTTATTAATGCCTGGCTGTGAGGGCCACCAGGAGCAAGCAGAATGGGGCTTTTATTGTGGCATCTGTGTACAACCGCAACACCCCTTTTACACACAGTTAGAGGTAGCACGTGCACACACACACGCACGCACACTTCGGGGTCCCCTGAGTAATCAATCTGGGACATTACAACCCTTTGGCACGGCTGCTCCGATTTGCATAAACCTAATGGAGTTTTTATTGGACTTTTCCCTGAGCTGCAAGATACAAAAAAAGGGAAAAAAAAGTGGAAAAAGATGCTTAAAATGGCCGAATAATAACCCAGACTAATTTGATTAGGCCCTTAAAAAGAGACGCGCTGTCATACAGTTACAGGGGCCTCTTGAGGAAGCCAGCTGGCATAGGGCAGAGTGTGTCTGCTTGGTAATTAATCTGAGTTATGTAATATTTGCACCTCTGAAGTAGCACTGAAGTGGCTGGTATTCACACACAGAGACCCTCTTTGTTTCAGTCTTAAAGTGAAGAATGTTTCCGCGGGGATCGGTCGAGACGTCGGGGTTCATTGTCGTGCGTCCCGGCATCCCGGCGTTTTGCGTCCTCCGCCGACAGATAATGAAAAGTCATGTAAATAAAGGGGCCGTGATTCATACGTGGGTCAGCATCGCTATATTATGGATTGCGGTTTGTAAAGGCGGGGTTGGAGGATACATGGGAGGGATTATTAGAGGTTTTTGGTTGGTGTTACCCAGGTATTGGGCATTCGTCGGGCGCAAACGAACCCTATTACAGTATAATAGCAGTCAGAAGTGCTATTGGTTTGATGAATGCGGTCATGAGTCCTACCTAAGCTCGACTGCACGTGTATTCTATTTTTTATTTGTGCTCGCCTGAAAGGAATTGTACTTTTTTTTTTTGGATCGATACACCTTCAGGGATCAAGGAGCGCGTTTTTATGAAGTATACGTAACGCTTTTTTCATTGAGATGGTGGAAAAAAATCTGTGATTCATAAGTTGATCTTCAATAAGGTGATTTATAGAGAAACCACTTCAATCCAACTGGACAAGAATAAACCGAAAAATTTTCCATCATCGCTCCACTTCATCACATCTTGAAACAGACTCAACCCGTACTGCTCAGTGTAAAAACTATTTATAGGCTTTATCCAGAAAAAAGCAAGTCTGAGTGTGATTGGACTCTTGAGGATTCTGTAACCAACCGGCAGCGCCGTCCAAAATCCACAACGAGTGACAGCGGCGCTGTGCTGACGTCCACCGTGCGACCGGACTGCAATGAAACCGCTCGCCGCCGGAGATGCCATGTAACACAAAGAGACGCCAAACAAAGGGAAATGAAGACACCCGCGCTGTCGGCCCGGAGAAATTACCGATTTGGCAACTTTCTGCTAAATAAGCCACTGCTGAATCCACGAGCACCCCCCAAAAAAAAAAAAAAAAAAAAAAAATCGGACACAGATAATCTCCGAATGAGAGCTTCATGTGTGAAAGTGTAACAGCGGTCTGCGTCTGGGCCTCATTTCAGTCCATTGATTGGCATTAGGAGGTGGGTGTGTGTGTGTGTGTGTGAGTGTGTGTGCGAGGGGGTTCCCTCTCTTGTTTAATCCCTGTGGTACGGCGGTGGTCGTGTCCTGCTGTTCTGCCTCAGACAACATATTCACAATCGTACTTGGCCTCAGCTGGTCTTGTCAATGTTCGAAATGAGAGCCCCTATTAGTTATCCAAACAAGCCCGCGAGCCGACTCCCGCTCCGAGTCCAACCCCCGTCCTCTACCGATCAGCATCTTCATCTTCTTGAAAAGCGCAGCCATCATCAAAAATGTACTAATCTGAGGTTACCATTCTCGCCAAATTTCCAGGGTCAGACGCCGCCGTCTCAGCGGGGGCTGATAATTAGACAGGGAAGGAATTTTTCAAAACCGCACCGGTGTGACGGCCTGACTGCGAGTGCGGAGAAAGATTAGCAGACGTGTTATTTTGTAATTGTCACCCCGTCCTCTAAATCGAGAGAAGCTTAATTTTTTTTCAGGAAGGAGTCGAGATATTTATTCCCGAACCGCATAGCTGACTTGAGCGGCTTAAACCCACATGCCAGGAGGATTTTAGTTAAATAACACCCCATCCTTAGGTGTTATTAACGCTATGTGGGCAAACCGGATAAAATGACAGTGTGGAAAGCGCATGTGTAGCCCGGAGGACTGAAGTCTCCGCATTCCGCGCTGCTCCCCGAGAATGTCCACCCCGCTCTCCCGTCATGCGGTGGCCTTTCACGGGACCCGAACGTTAACCTCTGTCCCATCTCTCCCGCCCCAGATCGGCGTCTGGTACGCAGGTGTGTTTTCGGAGGACTGCTGCGGCTCCACCCGGACCGATTCCCAGCATCTTACCCCGACGTCCCAGCGATTTAAAGGCCCGATTTCCGGAAGCGACGCGGAGGCCGGAAGTCCCGTCGTCTTCGTCGGACGTTCTGGAATCCGGAATCTGGACCGGTTGCCCCGCCGACGCCGGGGTCTTCGCGGTCGTTTCTGCACCGGCGACCTGCAGGGAGGTGTGTTTTTTGTTTTTTTTTTCTCTCTGGAGTGACCGCCAAACAGAAAACCTGCAGACACACACACACTGATGTAAACACTCCATCACCAAAACGTCTTATCACAGAGTGATTAGATAGTCAGTTTAACTGACATGGTTTGGATCTTTATTCAAAGAAGAACATCACCCGACCTCGTGACCCCGGCCCCCGCACCGGCTGTCGACTCAGGTTGCCGATGGGCCAAATTAGACCTCGATATTGCCAAACACATACGGGGGTTGGAGCGAGGACATTCGGGGAAATGTATGATTTTGTGCACAGAAACAACTTTCCTGTTTGTATTTTTAGAGCCTGGACTTGGGCTTCCCTCAATTTTGGTGAGCTAAATCTGTCTCGTCCTTTTTAACCCAAAATACAAGCAAGCAAGAGAGGAAAGGCTTTATTTTATGTTCTGAAAATTTGGATTTTTTTTTTTGCTTATTATGCCATTTTTATTTTTGTTTTTTTTTGTTTGTTATTTTTTTGTCTCAGGGTTATGTATAGCTCGAGTGGCTGTCTGTACTTCTTCAAAATAACCTATTTGTCTCGTAAGCTGTTTTTTTTTTTTTTTTTTTTGTGGATGTATTTTACAGTGTCTCGTCTTAGAATAAGTATTTGCATCGTTTTGGTGTTTGTTTGTAAAAAAAAACAAAAAAAAACAAACGATCGCTTTTCATAGCAGCCATCATATTGAAAACATGAAAATTGCCAAAACCTGAATAGAAGCTAAATAGGTTTAAAACAAATGCTAAGTAGTTCAAAAAAAAGAATATTCCTAGTGATGTTTGTTCATTTTAAATATGTTTGGTTATTGACATTAGAATTTGACTCCTGTTTGTAAGAAGATGTTTGTGTATGCATTTGTATTAGCTATTAATAACTGAAGTCTTCTGATTTGCACAGTTCTAACAAAAACATCTCCTTAACAGTCTTAATATTGTTTTATTATCTTAAGCCAGCCAGGGTAGTTCTCAGCCCTTTTTTTGAAGCAAATAATTTACTAGTTCTTCTTTCAAAGAACACAATCCGAAAGTCCGAAATACCGAATAGATTGATGTAACTGCAGTTCACATTTGTCAATAAATGTAATGACTTTGTGAATAATATTCGATTGTTTGTCTCCTTCCCCTTATTTTTCCTGGTAATGTCCAGAATTTGCCATCGATGTCATGTAAACACACAGATTGTCTCCCCAAAAAAAAAAACAACCCAAAAACAAGCACATGATGCACGTGAATGTCCAGTGGGAGCAGGATCCCTCGACTCTGACTGCATCGAATTTTCAGCAAGAACATTTAGACCTTGACATCTTGTTTCGGAGCAAACGTTAGGCAGCGGGGAGAAGCTACGCGCCCGGAAAATGCCCGTTTTGTAGAATAAAATTATCAAATTATTAACCATTACAATTTATCACTGGTGTTTCGGAACCAAACCTAATATTTTCAGAATCTTTTCCGATTCCTATTCGAACGGCTCCTTCCTGATTGGGTGTTTTGCAGCTCCCGACAACAAGCGGACGGGCTGTCTGGATGGTAAATGGCCTCCACTTAGAAAACAATTTCATTACCTTGCAGTTCCTAAACGTTTTACACCAGATTGCATTCACCCATTCGCACGTGCACTCACGCAAGGATTCTGGCGGCGCCGCCACGCAAGGACACCATTGAACCGCCAACGTTCTCATTGGAGGGGGCGCTGCTTTACCAACCGAGCCACAGTTGTGTCCCCAAATGATGAGAGAATATTTTATTTTCTGTCGATCACAGAGCTACATATGCAGACGTACAACCGTCCGTTCTCTCATTCACATGGTGAAAATTGGCAATTTAGGGTCTCCAATGAACCTACGGTGGGAAGGAACTAGAGAACAATCCAAATCTTCACTACCCCTCCTCTGTCCATGTCCAAAATCAGCTCAGTCTGACTTCATTTCCAGAACATCTAACATGTAGTGCCTCTCTGATGGACTCATTCCTGATCCTACCAATCCTCCTCACGCCTAAAGAGGATCTCAGCTTCGTCATCTCCGCTACCTCCTGCTCAGCTTCCCGTCTTTTAATCCAATCCACTGTCTTCGAACCAAACGTCACGAACCCCCATCTTGTACACCGTCGTGTATCGAAAAGTTATGAATGAGATTCCGCTGTCCCCGTCTTTATTATATAACATTTTATTAAAAAAAAAGTGCAGCATCAAACAGACACTATCTCTGGACATCTGGTTGTACTTAAAGGAGCATCTCAGTTGATCAGGATACACAGTGATTCTCCTGGCGTTGGCGGCGTCAAAAACACAACAAGGCCCTCAACCTAGATATTCCAAACTCTTCTCTTCGTTGATTTCAGCCAGAATACACAACAATCTTATGAGCTCACAATCTCCAAATAGACCTACAGGAGGTTCTTGCCAACTTAGCGTATACAGTATAAGGCAATTTGGAGACTTCGACACCTTTCCTTTTATTCTGCGCAATACACTTTTGTCACCCCTGACTCTTTGTCTCATTTGTTCCAACCTGCTTGCACATGTTTCTTTTTTCCACCCCCTCCGATGCTCTGGACTAATGCCCACGAGTACTTAAAATCCCCCATCTTCTTTATCTCCCCTACCTGTAGCCTCACCGTTCCGCTTGAATATTCACACTATATTCTGCCCTGCGGTGGCAAACCTTCATTCCTGTCCTTTCCGGCGCAAACTTCCACTCTTCCACTTCCGCTCTAACCGCGGATCGCACCGACGTACTGAATTTGAGCGACAAATCTGCACACGATCTTGAGGGTACGCCCTAAAAACCAACATTTGCGGTGACATTGTTCACTGTGTTTGTGTTCAGGCCTTCAAAGACCCCCCCCCCCCCCTCCCCTTAATTAGACAAAAACAAGAGGCTGCAAAAACCCCCCTCTTGTGCCATGGCGTTATGGATGTATAACAGTCCATGTTCAGTCAGGCATGTGAACACGTTGGTGCCAATATGGGTACAAGAACTCATCAAAGGTTAATTTATGGATTTTTAAATACAAAGCTGAAGTGCATAAAAAGATGAAACACCCCTTCTATGAATGAAGACTTGGCAGCAGAGAGCGGGACGAGCAGGCCGATCAATGGCTCCCATTGTGATGCAAAATGTGCAAAGCGAGCAATTTCAAACGGATCTCGCGGACGAACAATTAAACCGCCGCGAATAAAAAGACATTTGAAAGTCGGCCGGAGACAAAAGAGTATCAAGAGGCCGCCAAAACAAAAACAAGAGGGAGGGAGGGAAGACGGGAAGGGGGGGTGGGGGGGGTAAACTGCCATAACAATGCCGATGCTCGACTGAAGTGTATCTGGCGTTTGTATGTACATCTGTGACTCTGAGTGGGGTATTGTGTGAATGAATGAATTTATGCTTCATGCATCAGTGTGTGTGTGTGTGTGTGCAAGAGGTGGGGCAGAGCGGTTACAGCTTCTTGCAAGCGCCTAAGAAAGGAGGCAACGAGGTGGAACAGACAGGGAGTTTTCAAGCTGCCGCTCCACCCAAATATCGGCATGAGTCTGCTGGCAGGAGATCTGCAAACGCCCGGTCTGGAAGAGAACAAAGATAGTCAACCGTAGTTAACCTCCACTCACCTTCCCCAGGGGTCCCGAGGGAACCAGGCTGCAGGAGTCCTCAGATAAGCCCCGACGAAAGGTCAGATCAATATGAACCTTCTGGAATGAACTTTATTTGAAGACGCAAAAAAAAAACAAAAAAAAACTGCATTTACTCCTTGAGCTTGAAAACAGAATGAAACGAAACCGATGTGACATACTTACGTTTTCTTGGATGCGCAAAACCCGGTTCCAGGCCCGAATGTGACTGATATCCACCGACAGGGAGGAATGTAATAAAAACAAAAAATAAACAAACAAATGAATGAATCAAATAATTACTTAAAATGAATTAATAGATAAATACGAAAACATATGATAAAATATTATAACAAAGTATAAAATAGAATGAGATAAAACAGTATAAAATTTTATTACATTTGCATTTTTAGAATGACATTTAAAATTTGGTGAATGATATCCACCGACAGGGAGGAATATAATAAAAACGAAAATAAACAAACAAATGAATTAATCAAATAATTACTTGAAATAGTATAAAATGATCATTTGATAAATACAAAAACATAAGATAAAATATTATAACAAAGTCTAAAATAGAATGGAATAAAATAGTATAAAATTAATTACATTTGCATTTTTAAAATGACATTTAAAATTTGGTGAATGATATCCACCGACAGGGAGGAATATAATAAAAACAAAAAATAAACAAACAAATGAATGAATCAAAAAAAATACTTAAAATAGTATAGAATGAAACATTAGATAAATACAAAAACATAAGATAAAATATCATAACAAAGTATAAAATAGAATGGAATAAAATAGTATAAAATTGGATTACTTTTGCATTTTTAAAATGACATTTAAAATTTGGTGAATGCCCAAAATCCTGTTTTAAACAGTTTTTCCATATAGTTACATTTTGCATTCCCTGTCAGGGGGATGAAAAACAGACTAGACCTGCAAGCCCATCCATCCATCCATCCATCCATCCATCCATCCATCCATCCATCCATCCATCCATCCATCCATCCATCCATCCATCCATCCATCCATCCATCCTTTCCTGGAGGCGTGTTGACTGGGCTGATATATCTGGTATTCCATGACTACTTATTTCCAAGGGTCATTAAAGTTTTTATTCATCTTTTCAAGCAAATATTTAGTCCAGACGGTCTAACCCACTTCAACTGAGGCAGCCGACTCCAACAATAAATTGCTTCAGTACCATCGGGTAAGTCTGTTCATCGGCAGCCAGTCCTCGTATCAAACTGGCTCCTGGGATAACCGGCTGTGTTGGCCGGTTATTCACAACCACCGAAAAATGAAATGAACGGGAATTAGGCCAGAAAGATTTGCAGAGAGAAAATTAAAACTGAGCTTGACTGCTTCGGCGGGCCGCCAGACTATGAGTAGGTGACATTTTAAGGATTTTTAATATGGTAATTATATATTTTTTTCTCCGCAAGAATCCAGTAAGTAGTATTTTGTACGCTGGAATACATGAGTGGAGGGAATATTCATTGGCGTTGTAACCACTCAGTGGAAATTTGAGACACAAGACTGCACAATTAAAATAACGGCGTCAAGAATAATAAGAGAATTCAGGCGGTCTGCTAAGCCGCATTTTTGCCCTCCTGTGTGGCGACGCCGGCCGGGGAGTTCAACATTGCATATCTGGCTGTGGGCATCGCTCTGCTGGCGGCGGCTCCGAGTGGAACCGGATAAGGACAAGAGGAGTAAACAGAGTGTGAGATGGGGAGCCAGCCGGTCAGACGGCCCGACCGCTGTGGCGAACGCTGGGTTTGTCTCATCTCCGCTTTGCGACTGTCACACAATCCAAAACAGGGATCCCAGAGAGAAGCGAGGCCGAAAAAATGTGTAATATGAGGGTTTGATACCTCATGTATTAACTGTATCGTAACAGACTGGGGGAAAATAACGGCAAATCGTCACGGTGTATCTAGAACAACTTTGAACATCCGTGTATATAAATGCCAGTTTGCGGGTCTTTTCGTCTCAGCCGTTATATTTTTTAGTTTTTATGAAATAACCTAACCACCAGGTGATGAGATCCAATGAACATACAGGACTGTCTCAGAAAATTTGAATATTGTGATAAAGTTCTTTATTGTCTGTGATGCGATTAAAAAAAACAAAAATTACTTTTTCATGATATTCTAATATTTTGAGATAGGATTTTTGACTTTTCTTAAGATGTAAACTATAATCAGCTATATTAGAATAATAAAAGGCTTGTAATATTTCAGTAGATTTGTAATGAATCCAGACTGTATGACATTTTTGTTTTTGTAATTGCATTACAGAAGATAAAGGACTTTTTCACAGTATTCTAATTTTTTTCTGAGACAGTCCTGTAGATTAAAACCTTTTCTTGATTTGCTCCGTTCTCTGTCTTGCCTTCGAAGCAACCAGTTCCGGTCGATGTTTGTACATCGGAATAATTACCCAGAAAATTAAAGAGGGGGGTTCAGTTTATAGCTCTGACAGTCGGAGTCGACTGTTCAGCTCGCAGGCCCTTTGATGAGCCAGGGTTCATTTGTGGATGCCTCGCGTTCGCGCTCAGGCTCTAACATGCAAACACACACATCTTGTTATTTTCCAGCTATTTGCATTCAGATTCAAATTCTAACTTGCCGGAACTCAAAGAGAGCCTCTCTTCTCCGGCGACGGTAGCAAACCGCAACCTACATGAATGAGACGCTGGCCTCTTCAACACATGGCATTTTTAAGATGCCTCTCAACTCCCATGATCTCCGGAGGTGGGTGAGTATGATTTGGAATATGTAGTCGGTTAGAAGAGCCATTGTGATCGATTTCATTCAGCAGAGAAGCTCACAAAAGCTCTGTCTAGTTGGCTGCGGCTGATGAGCAGAACTATGGGCAGATCGGAGATGAGCCAGCGGACATTCCATTCGGGCTCGGCATACTTGGATCCATGTGGTACAGCTACGTACATTTCTCTTCCTGTTAGACAAAAAAGCCAAACAAAGCCCTTTGTTTTTTGCAGCAATTGAGACCCCCCCCCCCCCTCCACCAAATCTGACACTTCCTCTTTTTTCTCATTAATAAAACATATATATTCCCCGTAGGATTGGAGTGAGGCTGGAGGAGGGGGATGATGGAGTGGCATGAAGGGGTTTGATATGTTGCCTGAGGAGACAAATTTATACGCATGCATGCTCTCTCCCTCTCTCTCACACTCACCCCCCCCACACACACACACCAACACACACACACTAACACACACTCTTCCAAAGCTCCATGGCGTCTTCAATAAAAAGAAGAATTTCCACTTGAAATTAAAAGAAAAAAAAAAAAAACTTCAAAAGCACCAACCACAGCCGATGAGGAGTCCCTCTGAAGTGAGTGTGGCAGATGTAAACTCTCTCTCTCTCTCTCAGACAGACAGACATTTACACACACACACACACACACACACACACACACACACACACACATAGAAAGGCACACCAAATGGAATTATGCAGATACAACACGTGTGTTTGTATGTGTGCATGTTGTGTGTGTGTGAATGTCTGTATGTCCATATACCATTCATACCACATGCAGTGGGGATGTAAACGTGCATACACATTGAGTGATTTAGGGTGGTGACACTGCGTGCATGTGTGTGTGTGTGTGTGTGTGTGTGTGTGTGTGTGTGTGTTCATGCACCAGGCATTTTTGTTGCTGTGGAGCCTAAACCTGCATAGACATTGTGGGGACACTGTTTTTCAGAGAAGTGATGCTGTCTGTGTATGTGTGTGAGTGTGTGTGTGTGTGTGTGTGTGTGTGTGTGTGTGTGTGTGTGTGTGTGTGTGTGTGTGTGTGTGTGTGTGTGTGTGTGTGTGTGTGTTCATGCACCAAATATTCCTATTGCTGTGAGGACCTAAACCTGAATAAACATTGTGGGGACACTGTTTTTTAGAGAGGTGATGCTGTGTGTGTGTGTGTGTGTGTGTGTATGTGTGTGTGTGTGTGTGTGTGAAGACCCCTTCTGTTGCATTGCGTCCAGCTGACCACTTCAGATGAGATGTGACATCGAGGATGAATTATACAATAGAGAGACACTCGAATGTGTCAGCAGCATCTGTCCCCAGCCGCGCTGACGTGTGTCGTCCTGCCTCTCTTTCAGAGCAGAGCACAGGAGCTTATACAAAACTAATGAAGCAGATATATGCTGTATTAACACACACACACACACACACACACACACGCACACACACACACACTGATTGAACAAGAGGACATGATGCCAAGTGGCTGCATTGTGACCTGCATTCATCCCAGATTCCTCAGATTTTCCCTACAAGCCTTCTTTTTTTTTTAAAAAAAAAAAAAAAAAGCTCAGAATTAAGATTTTTCATCCAATCAAATGTCTCCACTGGCGTGTGTGTGTGTGTGTGCGTGTGCGTGTGTGTGTTTGTTAGCGAATGCCAATCAGACTGTAACACTGAAAGATATATAGGCCGGGCGCTTTGTGTAGATGTGACAGCGAGGAAGAGTTTGTTGTTGTTTTCAGTTTCAGGGTGACGGCACGTTGTGCAGCTGCATGACAGATGCCGTTTTCCTCTTGGCTAAGTGGGGGGGGGGGGGGATGTTGGTGGGGGAGGGGTTCAAATAACAGAAGGTAACAGGTATAACAAACAAAAGACAGGAGGAACGGGAGAGAACACTCGCTCAAGAGCGATGACAGAGGCAAAAAAAAAAATCCAAAATGCATTAATTGCCTGAGAGAGGAGCCAGAGGGCAAGAAGAGAGAAAGAAAATAAAAAAAAATATAACTATAATGGCTGAGCATATTTTGGCCACTGATGTGTTTTGGATGCTTGCGCTCTGCCCTGAGTGCTTCCTCTGGAGCCAGCGAATAGATGCCTCTCTGTTCCGTAAATTGAGTTTGTTCATTTTTGCCGAGGATGAAAAGCAACTCCATCCCCAGCTGACGACCCGCGGTGGAACCAGAACCGGGATAGCTCCGATCCCGATGAATTTGATTAAACTTTGCAAAAGTATCTCTCAGAATTGCTGGTAGAATCATAGTAAGTTTCTATCATTATGAATAAAAACAGCAAATGGATCGCAAATATATATATATGTACTAAAAAGGAATCCATGAGTGCAACAGATTTTGACTGGTGATAAGTATTTCTACAACAACAGTAAATTTCGATATATAAAGGTATGTATTCGAATATCACTTATGTGTTTAATCTGGGAAAAAAACAAAATAAACAAACCCCATATGTAATGACTGGCATTTCAGTGAAGGGGCTGAAAAAGGGAATCAACAAGTGGTAACAGCTGTTTTCACGCAGATATGTGGGATTCAAAGGTCTCGGGGATCGGAGAAACATCTTTCCTCTAGTTTGCAACGAACATGTTTTTTCCCAAAAAAAAAAAAAAAAATCATCACAGCAGTGAGGGTGTCGCAGCTGTCAATCAAAACATCTATTTAAAAAGCTTTGTGCTAATGATCGGTTATTAACAATTTTTTTTTCAGTTTTCCAATACCGCAACGATGTGTCCCTGAGGGAGACGAACGGTAAACAAAGTCATTCTCTCTTTCAAGGCGACGGGAGTCCCTGCTGCTTTGTCTGTCTGCCTGCGGTGTCTGGTGTTTCAGCAGTTAGTGGCCTTTTGGTCTCCTGGCAGCGTCTCACCGCGTCCCCCCGCTGCCCCACCAGCACCAAAACCCCCCCCAACCCCTCCATCAACAGTGGCCAGACAGTCTTTCGGCTTTGCCAGCTTGGGAGGGAGGCTGGCGACGGCTTCGTTTCCAGGTCCAAAACCAGTGCGCTTGTGTCTAGACCCCCCCCTTATGCTTTCTTCCTGTCGGAGCGCCAATACACTTGTGATGAGCTCCCTTCTTCCACCCCGCCAGAAAGAGGGCAAAAGAAGTGGTGCACTATTATTCCCACCAGTTTGTCAAGTTTACTGCTAGTTTGGGGTTCTTTAGGGCTTAAAAAAAAACTGTTTATATTATCCCCTGTGTCCTTCATTGGCTTTATTACAAAGAAAAAGACCGGTTGGGGGGGGGGGGGATGGATGTTAAAAGTTGCTGTAAAATTGAGCACGGACAGTGGCTGCAAAACGTCCGATTTAAAGAATATAAAAAAAAGGGGGGAAAAAAAAAAAAGAAGCAATTTTCTTCGGTTTGTGATGATGCTGTGAGAGTCCCGGCGAAGTGAAAGTGCGCTGCCTCAGGCCGTGTTCTTGGAAAAGAACAACAAATCCTGGCAGAGAGCTCTTTTGAGGGGGTTTGAGTGCACCATCAACAAAAGTGCATCTGCTTTCCTTTACAGCGAGAGGCTACGCTTTCATTGTGCTCACTTCAATAACTCTATAATGCCACGTGGATTCTGTCTCCATCTCTCTGACTCCATAGACATCCGTGTATACATTCTCCATCTCTTCGCTCTTATCTCCCTGAGAGCAACATACACACTCCACACATTTTCCCCAAATAACTTCGATATCGCTGAGAAACTTTTTTTTTTTTTTTTTTGAACAAAACCCCTTTCGGCTCCTTCCAGAGAGGTGGAACTTTAAAATTGCCCACATCTTCACATTCTGAGGTGGGAAGGGTTTTCCGTGCTCGCTGCCAGGAATATATTTGTCTTGGCACAACTAGTTTTTGACTTTAGGTAAAAAAAAAAAAAAGAAGTGTGTATGTGTGTATTTGTGTGAGGGAAGTTCTTTCTACCTCGCTGAAAGTGCCGCAGAGACCCCCCACACTGCACCGGCCTCCAACAATACTGCTTCCTGGAACACAGATGGGAAAAAAAAAAAAAAAAAAAAAAAAACAAGGCTGTGGACAGCTGGCCACAGCGCCTGATATGGTTGCTGGACAGACAATCTCCTTATAAAACATTAATGGGGACCTTTTGGCCACAGACTTCATACAAATACAACTCACCACCGGGTCGGGCTGCATCAGGTTACACAGCGGCAGGAGGGAGCAGCTGCGAAGTATGAAATTCTCGCTGCTGATACGTGTCTCTCGCTCCCACTACATGTGGAAAATTTCATTCGATTTTAGAAAATCGATTACTCGAGTGTGTGTGGTGGTGGTGGGGGGACACACACGCTCTGAGTGAAGGATAAGCACCATAGGTGATGAATGATTTACCTGGTAAGATAAACTTTGTTGATCCCCATAGGGGAAATTCCTTTGTCACGGCAGCGTAACAGTTATGTCAAAAAATAAAAAAGTAAAATAAATATGAATATAAATAGAGAGACAGAAGACATCCATGAATAAACAGACAGCAACAACAGCAACAATATCAGGGATAACAATGGGCAACATAAAGGAACAGTATGGGCGAAAAATACACAACCAAAACTAAACGGCAATATAAATAAAGTGACAATAGCAATGACGAGAATAAAATAGACAAAAATAGGCAGGATGCGTGCAAGCTGGGACCAACAAGTATGAGAAAGACAGCAGAGTCAGGGCATGACATGTGAATGGGTGAGGTAGGGAGGTTGTGGTAGCACGGTTGCACCTCAGGACGGTCAGAGTTATTGTACAGTCTGATGGCTTTGGGCGCAAAGGAACGTCTGAAATGTTCAGTTCTGCACGGGGGTGGGATGAACCGTTGGCTGAGGTTCAGTCCCACCAAAGAACGGGCTTTCCTCACTATCTTGTTGAACCTACTGACCCCACCAGTCGTGGCACCGCCCCACCAGCACACTATACCAGAGAAGAGCGCGCTGGCTGCCATAGACTGGTAGAAGGTCTTGAGGAGCTCGCTACAGACACCAAACATCTCAGTCTCCTCAGGAAGAACATCCTGCTCTGACCATTCCGGTAGAGTGCATCAGCGTTGTGTGACCAGTCCAGTTTGACAATGTGGACCCCAAGGTACTTGTAGGAGTCCACTATCTCCACTTCTTCACCCTGGATGGCGATCGGTACCGGTCTCCTTTGATTCTTCCGTAAGTCCACAACCACCCTCTTGGTCTTGGAGATGTTGATGTTGGTGATCAGACCTCTTTACTCCTCTTTGTTGTCATCGTTGATGCATCCGACGATGGAAGAGTCATCGGAGAACTTCTGGGGTTGTACCAGAAGTCGGAGGTGAGGAGGGTGAAGAGGAATGGAGTCAGGACGGTACCTTGAGGCACTTCTGCGCTGCACGCCACGCCCTCGGAAACACAGCCTTCCACCCTGACATATTGCGGGGTCGGGGTCAAGTTGCGTACTCAGCAGCTCGTCCTTGAGGAGGATGGGTTACATCCCGTTGAGGGCACTGGAGAAGTCAAAGAAGGTGACTCTCAGAGTGCTTCCTGCACCCTCAAGGTGGGATAGTTGAGGAAGATGATTGCATCCTCCACACCCATGTGCTGCCTGTACGCAAACTGTAGAGGGTTCAGGGAAGCAGATAGCCGGTCTTTCAGGTGCTGGAGTACAAGCCTCTTGAACAACTTCATGACGTGTGATGTTAGCGCCACCGGCCTGGAGTCATTGGGATCATCCCTTCTTGGGTACCGGGACAATGCAGGAGGTTTTCCGGAGATCGGGCACCTTCAGTAACCTCAGAGAGAGGTTGAAGAGGTGCTGGAAGACCCAAGCACACATCTTAAGGATCCTGGGGCAGATTTTGTCCAGCTTTGCTCTGCCTCAACCTGGAGAACTCCCTCTGCACCTGGCTGGAGGTGAGGGTGAGGCCGTGGTTGGGGAGCGAGGGTACTGACCGGGGGAACTGCTGATGGGCAGGGGGACAGGGGAGAGGCTGCTGTGTTTGTTAATGCTCCCGTGGATGTAGTCGGGGCTGGGGGGGGGGGCTGTCTGTGGAAGCTTCCGGTGGGCGGTTGTCCGTGGTTGTGTTTGTGTCCAGGTTTTAGGAGACGAGGAGGCGGGTATGAGGGAGGGCTGTCCTTAGAAGCTGATACTGTAGATATAGGCGACAAATCTTCATATAGGAAATCATCATGATTTTAGTTTGCAAAGATACAACCCATTTACCGCTGCATGGAAGGCTCACTTATCAACAAGTTGCATGAAACTGTAAAAGTGGTAGTTATAGTTGAAAAAGAGAATCCTTGTAATCGTTAAGATTGCTCGGTCTAAGCAGGGGATCCTGCTTTGACCTCGACCGACCGATATGGAAGGTTTAGGAAAAAAAAACCCCTTTCATAAGAGTGAGAAGGACACAGCTACATGAGATCCAACGTGTTTACATTTGATCAGTCACAGTGGTGGCATTCAGCCCTCTTCCTTTCCCCTCTGAGTGGAAAAACAACTCCCGATGGGAACAAAATGAACGGTCAGCAGCCTGAGCAGAGAGGCTCCAAGGGCGAGTCAGCATGGAACAGAGGAGCCACTGGAGACTCTTTACACGCTACAAACCAAGAGCTGAAGTTCTTCCGGAGGCGGTGGAGATGGGATTGATTACCATCATCACACCTCTGTTTTCTTCTTAACCTTCTCTTTACGGTCTAAAGCGGGTGCCAAACTGCCGGAGCTTTTGTCGGTGGGGAGATTTTCAGCCGCTCCCTTTTGTTTGATGCAAGACGGAAGATCGGTCGGGCAGGATGGAGGAACAAAGAGGCTTATTCATCCACAGGCACATCTCTAAAACAGACGGATGATATCACTCAACAGGCTTTGCAGCTGATGAGAAGCATCTGCTGTCCGAGGACACACACACACACACCACACACACACACACACACACACACACACACAACCTGCAAAGCTAAAAAGGCAAGGCCTTTTTCTGGACAAACTCATCTCATGATGAAGGTTTTGCAGGCAGAATCTGTAGGGGGAAATGAGAGATGCGTTTTACTGCATGCGACCACCTCAGGTGGAAGAGGACAGAGCCGGCTTTGTGTTGTTTTGCCCTCAGCGAGATCTCCGTGTCCCTCGGGAGCTACGCCACGACTCCCAGAGATAAGAATCCATCAAGAACATTCCTTTCGTAACATAAGATGCAAAGCACCTGGTTGACAAATACCTATCTACCCAGCAGACGCTTAAAAAAAAAAAAAAAAAAAAAAAAAAAAACGCAAAATGAGCAGAGCGGCAGATGGAATGAGACGAAGACAGACAAAAACACGGGGCGCGCTGCAGAGGGGAAACGGCATGGAAAAATAATCGTTGAGAGGAGACAGAGGAAAGCCACTAATGACCGGAGACAATAAAAACTGGGCGCGTGCGCGGTGTCTTCTCAGCTACAAAGACAATAACACAGGAACCAGCCGCCCCGCTGTCAGACGCAACTACAGAGGGAATCAGCAGTCAAAAACCGCGGCACCTGAAAATAGAGCTTTGTGTGGGAATGTACTGTTATTAGGTCGTCGGACCGCACGGTCATTAACACCGTCACTGCACCTCTGAGACGTGGAAAAGCGGCCGCGCCACGAGCTAATTGGGTGGTCGGGATTATTTTGATGAGCAGTGGACAGAAAGCTAAACAATGACAGAGAATTATAGGATGCGCTGAGACAAAATACAGAAAAACAAAACAAATAAAAAAGAATGAGTCAGTTTGGAGACAAACTTGGCTGAACTAAAGTTTCTGAAATGTGCATTGCACCAAATGATAATTACGTAGGCACTTACTTCCTGTTGGATTTAAATAACTTTGCAATTAAAGGAACAAAAATATATTTGAGAAAAAAAACTATGGCGACTGAAACACAATGGATTGTTTTAAAAATTGAAAACTGTTTGCAGCTATGTTTTTTTTTTGTTTTGTTTTTTACATTTTTTTTTTTTTTAATGGAAAAATAGTTGTCGCAAAAGCTCAACCCAAGCAACTATGTAGCCAGTATTAATTCTTTGGAAAAATTTACTTGTGAATGGTAATGCTTTGTCTGCTAATTCAAAAAACTGCTTGATTCTGAACTTTCTGCACAAAAAACATTTGCAAGTTGAGAGTATGAACGGTATTTTCAGGATGGCTAACAAAGCTGACACAAACTGTTCTCGCAGAACGACTGAACGCAAACACATTCGTCCACACAACTATTCAGAGGGGGTTTTATTGCTAACATCTTCTAATCCTCTAGATCAACAGGTTTGTGTCCACAGGTTATTCTAACATCTTGCAGTGAATAAAATAATATAGTACAAAAATCAGTTTTGTTGTGTGCTACAAATGTCAAGACAGTTCTTGGTAAATACACGTTCACAAAAGAGAAGTATTATGAACATTCAGTTTCCCCTTCAAGTATGCAGCTATCCAAAGTGACTAGTGTAAAATATCTTCATGGTTATTTTTTTTTTACAAATTAAAGGTCCAACATGTCCATGACATTTGTATTGAGGAAAAAAAAATAAAAATCAAACACACCTGGATAGCGGCTATACATTTTGTTGTGTTTTGGTGGTGAGCAAATACACATATGACAGACACACACACACATACAGTGATGTGACACACTGGCTCCAAAAACTTGAGGAAAAAAAAAAAGTCAGCTAGTTAAAAAAAATTAATAAAAAAATGTAAGACTTGAACCAAACAGTGGTTGAGCTTCCCTAAAAGCAGCCAAGTGCTCCACTTTCCCAGCTCTCAAATGTCCATCAATCACAATTACAGGAAAACTGACACACAGCCGACCGTGAAAATCTATTTCAGCTTCAGAGGCAAAAATTTAAACCAAACAATCCCAACTCCTTCTGAACCGTATCGTACAGTCTCTGCAGTTGTATTTAGTTTCTAATGTTGTTGTGGCACAAAAGCTAAGTGGTCGTCATGCGGACTTGTGATTTGTGCCTTCCTGCAACCTCGTGGCGACGCATCGCATCTACCATTGATGGTGACAATGTTTAAGACTATGTTTGTGATGTTGAATTTTTGTCTCAGCCGGCTTGAGGGGCGTCTAGTTTGACTGACTAAAAGGCCGCTGAGCCTCGTACACAGCCGGCTGTGTTGGGTTGGAGGTACAAGGTGACCGGAGAAGAGCAAAGATCACGCAGGGCCGGTTGGGATGCTTACTGCTATGGTAAAATGAGATTGAATTTGCTGTCGGAAAATCTGAAATGAGTAGGTGAAAACGAGGGGACAGGAATACTCAGATTACTTTAAAATGATACTCAGAATAAAATTTCTTTTTGTCAAATAAATCATGTCTTGATGGGGAAGCAGAGGTTGGACTCAATAGAAATGACTTGTGCACCCAATGATACAACTGTCTCATTTAAATTGTTTCATTATATTTATAAGCGCTTTCTCCCATTTGTCAAATGTGATATTTCGTGACAAATGTGACATAAGTAAAATTTTAGGACTTTATTAATTTATTTATCTGTATTTTGGGGAGTTTTGGTTCAGATGTCTTGAGGCGCTTTCCTTTTTTTGATCATGTCTTTTCTCAGGTCACAATTTTGCGGTCTCTTGGTATGTCAAGTAGTTTGCTGAAGTGACTAATTGTCAATTTCCTCGCAATTTTGAAAACAACAAAATTGATTTGTTGAGGAAAAATGTGACCTGGTTTTATGCAGTAAACTTGTGAGTCACAGTTTAATGTGTAGAGAAAAAAACAAAAGCGATACCAGATCAGATAGATATTCTAGGTCTAAATTGCCCGTCTCCAGATTAACTAATGCTTTCTGTCCCATCGAGTGGTAGGTGGAGCAGATCTGGTTTTCAGAGTAACTCTGACCCTTATTTGAGGACACAAGGAAATCCACGGTTGTCCAATCAAAACTGAAGAAAGTTGGCGTACACACCGGCCGATTTCCTGGTTGCATACAAGTGTAGTAAGGGTGGTAGATGAATGTCTCTTTGGTTTTACCGATTGAACAAAGCAGTTTAATGCTCTAATCCTGACGATTCACGAAATTCAACAGGAGGGTGTCACAGGGGGAGAGGGCGGGCAGGGGAGGCACTTGACTTCAATGCTACAGCAAAAACTCCATCATCTTCAGATTAAATATTAACACCTTCCATTAAACATCTGCATTCAATGATTAGAGTTTCCCTAATCAGTATTAGTCCACTCAAAAAAGGTCGACGTTTGTGAAACTTTACAGGTCTGATCCATGTAAATATAAACAGACAGACCTTGTCTTTTGGATCCCAATTAATGTGAGATAACTGTTAACAGAATACTACAGAATACTGTAGGTGTGAAAATAAGGGCAATTGTAATAAGATCACATACAAGATCTCCATGATGTACATAAAGTCAACACAAAAATCTCCTGTGTGTGATCACAGGTTCAGAAAATCTTATTTGGGTGAAGACAAAAAGCACTTCGGACACGCTACGAAACATTATTCCTCCTTGTACCGCATATTTTAAAAGGTATTTCAGCTCTACATACACCAGCAAAGGTGGGATGGCCGTTTCTATATTTCTTCAGCGAAGAAGAGTGACGTCTTAAGACAACAGCTCATAGCCGTTTACGCTACACAACCCTTCACAGTACCGTTTGCATGGAGAAGAAAGATCATCAGCAAATAAGGACGAGGTTTTGAACATCTCACGCCTAAAACATGAAGAGTTACAGATGTGGTTGGAACCGGTTTCAGATAAACCTCAAACTTCTTCAGTGTTCCGCAAAACCCAGACCTACAGGTTTGTACAGGTTCATACAGTGTGTCACCTGAGGTAGCCTTTGTCTATTTCCTGCTGAACTTGAGATGAAGTTTCTTGACCAATTGATGCAGAAGGAAGGAACTAGTCATGTTCACAAAAGAAAATTTTACCCAGTGACTCCTATTTGAACAAACCGTCTATTTCTTGGGGATCACACGTCAGGAAAACCCGAAGGAGAAAAAGGATTTCACCTTTAGAATGACATGTATGCCAACCCGCACTCCCTTCTCCATGTCCATGTGATCATGATCCAGATGTTGCCATGTCTAGTTCAGGTGGAATAGTGTATTTTGGAAGTAAACCATAAAACTTGTTAAGAATGTTAAGAATAAGATGTTGGATTGTTTACAGAAAATTCACACTGCAATTTACTGGTCTTTGAATTCTTGATTCAACAGTGTAATATCCACCTGCTGTGTCCATAGAAAGCGTTTTCAGGGACCGGGAGGGTGCAGCACCAGTTTTTAAGAGGAATTCCTGTAACATAGGAACCGGGTTGACGTCATTTCAAAAAACTACAGACACGAAAATGATGTTCCTGCATTTGCCTGCGTTAGCCGGAGAGTCGGGGCGACTGAAAAAAATATTAACACTTCATTAACTGTGATTAAGCCCCCTGCCCCCCAACCACCACAAAACCTGTTTTCTAATCTGCTGACTAAAGTTAAACTTTATGTCCAGCGGCCGTCTGTAAGTAGCATAATTAAGAACAAAAAGTCACAAAGTGAATCAGACCATCACAAGATCGACAAACTGTACAGCCAAGCACTTTAGTCTATAAATGTTCATTCAGTCGTCTGGAATGGTGTATTATTCTGTGCAAGTGAAACGTCAAGAGTGTTCATAAAGTGTTCAATCACTGTTAAATCTACAAGTAGAAGAAAGGCCAGGTCACCGTCGCTGCACCTCTCGTGTCACCGAGCCGGGAGTCTTTCTCCCGTCCCCTCCGCTCTCATGGCTGCTGTCTTTGGCTTGACAGAACTTCATGTAACTTTTAATGCTCAGGTTATAAGAAGCCTTTGCTCACCAAATGGTCCCTCTCTTCACATGTGCTGTCCTCTCGATTAAAAAAAAAAAAAAAAAAAATTAAGAAAACAAATAAAATGACAATTCAGAAGCAAGGTGGTGGCAGCGGTGGTTAAAGTTTGCTCTCGCTGTGACTGCTTTGGAATGGACCACTTCAACAATGACAAGATTTTCAAATGCCGTTCTTCCCCAGACGCGCATCAGACGTCAGCGGTGGCGCGTCGCTCTTCTCGCCAAGGCTCTCCGAACGCAAAAGCTGATGACTTGTTTCAACTGCTGGCAGCTGGTGTGATGACGGCAGACTGGTGTTTAGAAGAAGATGACATCCTCCTTGTTGGGGTCCTCCGTGTTGATCTTATAGGGTGGTGGCATGCTGTGGCTATGGCTGAGTACATGGCTCACGGCCTGGGGCTGCAGAGGGGGCTGGAACTGTGGTGGCCCAGCGCTCTGAGCGTGGGGTGGGAAGGCAGGAAGCTGCATGCTCGGTTGGGTGGAAGGTGCCGGGGGCTTCAGAACGTTTGGAGAGTTGGAGCTGACGGTGGTGGAGGAGGACAGGGCGTCTGGTCCGACATTGTCTGGAGGACTTAGCTGATCTGTTGAACACATATCATTGAGGATTTTTGCAAAAAAAAAAAAATCATAATCAAAAATACTTATTTGGTCGCTTTAACACGTAAATCTATTTTGTCGAGAATACAGAGCAGGATTAAAGTGCTGAAATGTTTGTCTGCAGTCCCGCCAGCCTTTGATAACAACGGGAACCTGGTAGGTGTGTGCACAAGGCGAGACAGTGAATGAAGACTATCTTTAGAGAGGAATGGGCGGGGTCGGGTTTGTCGAGAGGACGTGTGTGTCCAAGACAAACAATAATGTGGTCGGTAAAGAGGAAGGAAGTGGGACTGTATGTTCCTTGACAGAGAAACCGTGAAAACTGTTTGGAAGAAGGTACCTGTGGGGTGAGGGAGGGCGGAAGGCTGTGAGGCGGCCGGCTGCTGGTGGGGGCTGACGGACCGCTTGGCCTTGTGCGTGTTGTCGTCTCGGGCAGACAGCTTCAGAGGCAGAATCTGCTTCGTGTCCACTGAGGCTGAGAGCCACGGGGGAGCAGTGGAGGGAAGAGCAACGGGCAGGTGAAGATAAAACTTAAAAACCAGACCACAGAGCATGTCGTAGTGTAGAGGATCCAAAGTGGACTACTAACACGAAAAATGGAAGCCAATTGATTAGCTGCCTTTTAACTCTGTTGTAAAGCACAAATCAGCTTAGGCTTGACAAGCAGTTAGAACTCATGTTTGTGATTAGGCATGGCAAATAGCCAGTATATCAGGAGATTTTAGCACCAGTGGAGCCCATGGCCACCCACGTACTCTGTGAAACTAACTGTCTTCCAGCTCCTTACCCGTGCTGTCAGTGCGATGGGAGGCCTTGCCGCTCTTGCCACCTTTGCCTTTTCCACTGCTGAGGGCTGCCAGCTTGGTGGGGATCTGCTGCTGCACCCCGGCCACTTTGTGTTGTTGATTGGTGGTGCTAAAAAGATGGAGCGGCACCTCGGTCTTTAGCGGCAAGGTGGAGGAGCTCGTCTCCCGCCGCAAAATGACTTCGGGGCGTTCTGGGTAGTCAGCTGGCGCGACGGACAGGCTGGCCCGCACCAGGGGCTTCTGGGGCGGCGGCAAGTCAGAGGAGCTGTTGGAGCTGATAATGGTAGGGGACATGAGGAGCTCCCCATTTAGACCGCCTGACAAAGGAGCCACCTAGAGGAGGAAGGACTACATGTTAGCGGTTGTGGTGGCGGACGGCTTCTTTCATTTGTTGCGAATGGCATTATAAGACTTCAGATTCTGTTTTCAAGTTCACAAAAGGCAGCTTTCCAACCCCAACCTATAATTATTCATATCTGTGGTCAAATGCAGTTTGGAATCAGAGCAGTGGAACATCACCCTTGCATGTTGAGTGTGCTTCTTAAGGGGAGAAGACACACGCACATACACTCAAAAGCGTCTGTGTGACGCCATGCCGTTGCAGAAACACAATCTGTTGGGAAGAAGTATATTTATGGGCTAAAGAGGGAATCAGAAACACATGCTGCACTTTCTGCTGAGCAAACAGTTTAGTGAGTTTGCTGCAAGCGTTTGATGTGTTCCAAGAGGGTAAATGACAATGCATATGCACACACACATAGACACACACATACACACCCCTTAATAGGTTCCATGAAAATGAAGCCGCGTCAAAGAAAACAGGGTTGTGTTAAACATGCAGAGAGGAGCAGAGGAATGAGTAACACTTTGTTATGGCAAGCCAAACAGACACTGTCCACTAAGCAACTAGAGTTACAGATGATTTAGTCATAAGGAAATCGTCATCCTTTAATCTGCATTGACCTGAAAGTTTCTGTAAAAATACCTCGTATCAAGAGTTTGCGAGGTGGGCATCAGGTGTGTTTCGACTATTCTTAGTGTTGCCCCCCCCCCCCCCGCAAAAAAAAAAAAACATGAGCTGCATCTGTGATTATCTGAACGAGAAAGGAAACAAATGTAATTTGGATTTCTTTCGATATCTTCAGAGGACGACAGGAAATGAGGAGGGCCCTAGTGGTGTCCCTGGTAATAAGTATGGAGAAAAGGTATTCTCAGACCAAGAAGCGTTTCAGGCAGGGATACCATCTTGGCAGGCCAACGGAGGATCCGACAGGTAAGGCCTAGTTCCCTCATCAGAGTAATTTATGATGCTTTCCTTTCCCCAATGAACCTGCTGGTATGATTTAGCCAAGACCAACACAGCCCAATTCTATGGGAGTGCCGATGGAAATGCCTGACTCAGCTTCAGCTTTCAGGCTTTAGAATTGTGCAATACACAAGTGGAGAAAACCAGCCCTGCCTAGATATGGTGGCTTGGTTCAGCAACACCTTGACTGTGACCTGGTCCACTCCAGACCTTGCGGCGGAAGGCAAAGATGAAGGCGTCTTCTCCACATCAGGATGAAGATGCGACAGCTTTGTTTATACATCTGCTGTCCTGCCTTCAGAGGGGAATAAGCAGAGCACTGAAGGCCTGAGAAGATCTGGCTTATGGGTCTGAGAAGAATCTCTTTGGCTTCATTTGAGACAGAGGAACACAAACTGGAGAAACATTTTGCGCCACTAGGTAAGGTGGAGGGGGTAGAGAGGAGAACTACCTGCTGCCGCTCAACAACCAGGAGCCATTCTGTGATTAGCCAAATTATTAGTGATCTTGTGGCCACTATGATGCAAAGTTATACCCATGATGCTAATAGATTTCATACTAAGAATCTCTCAGTGTCAGCTTGGACTATTCAGTACAAGTACTTTTCAATCATTATTATTTTTCTACCTAAAGAAGCTAATATATAAAAGCAAGTAATTTGTTTAGACAGGTTTCACCACTTATTTCACCATCTTGTTGAGATGTTTTTTGTGTCCAAATTTGAATCGCAGCAGTGTCGACAAGCCTTCGAAACGTGACACGGTGAAAGAAATACAAAACAAAACCGCAAATCCAATAATATAATAACTATAATCACGATAATTCAAAAACTAAGGTTTTGATGTCAAATTTTCCATCCAAATGAACATGCAAACACTTTCCAAAGAACTGAAAGTGGCACAAATTTGACCTAAAATTTCAACTTCCATGAACATTCAGTTTTTAAATGTAGTGCTAACAAACCTTGACTGACGCAAAATACTTCGTGTGGCATCGCTGACTACAGTATGATGATATTTTAACAAGTCGGCAGCTTGCCCCTGCTGAAACAGCGAAGAATACCAGGACGAGCTAGGCTAGCAAGGGGCCCAACAGTGGGGAAAGTCACACCTCCCTCCCCCACCCCCCATAACATCGTTTTTCCCTTTTTCAGCACTCAATTCATCTTAGCACACAGATGTTCCATTGTTCCCACGACAAGGTGATCTGCATCACGCAGCAGGTTTTTGGGACGGTTAACTGTGTGGAAGCTGCCGAGTACAAACAGCCCTGAGTGACAGCACATAAACAATTAACACTGGCTGCCTTCCAGAAGCATTTGCTAATGATAGGCTTGGAGTAGCTAATTATACAGGCGGGTTTCTCTCATCTAGAAAACTGCCTGGATACTCCCATATCACACAGAACCGGCCAAGCGTCTAAGCAAATACTGTACAATGTGTTGCTTTGTACACAACGGACGGAGGTACCGGCCAACGTGTCTGACCTGGAGCAGTGACTGACAAATCTGACGTGAATGATGTCTTGAGGAGTTTCTTTGGGTCATGTCTCTTCGATACACGCAACTTCTTGACGTCAGGCCAAGATTAATGTGAATCTTCTACACTTATTTATAAATGTAACTCGGAGTTAATGCGAGTTTTCAGATGAGACCGACATTTATTAGTCAGTCAAATGCTTCCTCGAAAACAAAGAAATCTCATGAATAGTTGCGTATTGGATCGAAAGATTATTCATCAACATTACTGAAATAATGTGTTTTTATTCGGTTGAAAGATGTTCAAGCGTGCTTTATCGAATGAGATTTGTTTTTTTGGAGGCCAAATGTTTAGGAGATTAAGGAAAATCATTTCCTC
This sequence comes from Fistularia commersonii, assembly GCF_037954325.1. Lineage (NCBI taxonomy): Eukaryota > Metazoa > Chordata > Actinopteri > Syngnathiformes > Fistulariidae > Fistularia > Fistularia commersonii. The sequence goes on along the minus strand of NC_141299.1, from coordinate 12,030,534 downwards.
TGTTTTTCGACATTCAACTGACTATACAATAAAAGTACTATGGAAAATAACCCAATTCATCATAATCACAATTGGCCCTTGTCACACAGAAAATGTTGCCTAAATCTCACAATACACTTAGACACACGCACACCCACACAGAAATATAACTCATTCCCATATGGATTGTTTCAGAGATGATGATGCCAGAAGGGATAATTTATAAGGAGATAATTTCACCCTTAACATGGTAAAGCTGTTTTGCTAACATGTTTTCTTAGGAGGTGACATAGGGCTTCTACTGGATAAAGGAGGCGCAGCTGCACCAGAGGGCTACATCTACACACACATGGGTGACATTATTCCCCTTAAATGGTTTGACCATGTTCCTCCCGACTGCGGGTCATTGGCTTTTTAAAGAAGTGACAAATAAAGAAAGCAAGGTAACCTTGTCTTTGAAAAGTATTCAAACAGTTAGCTACTTGTATGCTTCAATTCAGGTCTCATGTGCAATGGCTGTCTTGAAAAAATGACCTGTCGAGTCCCCTGAAATTGCATGACCGTGATTAATGAAAAAAAAAAACATTTATACATTTTGGATTTTCCCTCACTAATCAAAAAACAAGAACTAAAAAAAGGAGAAAGTCAAATGCCAATGAAAATGTTCAGACAAAATTTTGACATACTAGAGTTTTGAACTGAAAATGCTAAAACATTTGAATAAAGTAAAAGCATTAAAAAATATGCTGCTCAGAAGCTGCTTCCAGCTGATTAAACTAGTCTACATTTGCAAGATGGTCATGTTGTGGATGGGTAGGATCATATTGTTTGGTAAAAGTTGTAAATCAGAGCAGGAGATAGAGGTCATCATTTTACAGCAGACAATTATCGCTGAAGGGCAACATAATAAAAGAGATATAATTTCTCAGAACATCTGAAAACTGAACCCTAGATTTTTCTGCAATGAGTCAGTATTGTCCTTCAGTGTGCTGGCTGTCGAATAAGATATGAGACGCTGGGAAATCTTATCCACTGACCATTATTCAGGTTGAACCTTGACCATGTACATACAGTATTTTTAAACTTCATTGAATTATCATGCTGTCAGACTTGAGCCTATGTCTTGGAATAGAGCCCACAAGAAGCCTGATTCCAATGCTTTCTTGAAGGAAGGACGTTCCTCTGCAGTCAGGGCAAGCTGCTACTCATGCAGTCTTGCTCACGTGCGTTCCAAGATGCACACAAACATGCAGAGAGGCATATCTATTTAATGAAGTCTAATTATAGAGCTATGGGTTTGCTGATGAGTCCTAATGTTGGTGTGGTAGTGATTAGATGGCTGATGATATCAGACTGGCCTGGTGCCTGAAAGACATCATGAAGTCAAAGAAGATGAAAAGGCTCCTTGATGTTTTTGACGAAAAGGCGCAACTAACCACTTTCATATCCCAATATATCACACATGCAACCCCGGAGCAGCATGTGCACAAAACACACAGAGGTCCTACCAAACCAATCTTAAACAAATATTGTGGGCCTGATTTATGTGGTTAAATGCTGTCAGGGTCTATGTTTTTCTTGGTCCAGGTCTCTGTTGTCAATCATGTCACAAAAAATAACAAAGCTCAAGTGCAATCTCATTCAAAAAACATTGCTCTGGTAACATTGCTTCTTATTACCAGACTCCCTGACATTTAGGTCTAATCGATTAAGAGGCTCTTTATTCAAAGAGTCCCTGGATGTTTGTATGCATATGTTACAATTATTTTTATTTTTTTGCAGGAATTAGATAATTGTGATGATGTCCCCTTTTTTCACTCACTGGACTTCGCTTTTTAATAGCAATCTGCAAAAACATATCTTCTACGACAGCAATAACTATCAAGAAGACTTTCTTTTTTTTCCATCACATCACAAAACTTTCTTTTTAATACAGATTGATCTTAAAAATGGGACAAACTGACTCCCAGGGACAGTAGAGCAGAAAAGTAAGATTCTGGTACCAAAAATAGGCCAGGACACAAATAAAGCTGTTCCCATGTAATGCTATCAAGTCGGCACACGAGACTTCATCTGAAGAAGCTAACATTGACAGTGACTCACTGACCTTCTAAATGGCCTCCTTTCAAAGAAAAAAAACAAAAACATCAGAGGGACTTAGGCCCTTTAGCTCCATGAACAGTTGAAATTTCTCTGCCGCTCAAGGTACAAAATTCTGTAAAATTAGCTGCCGCTCTTCTAAAATTTTGCGTTTTGTGAAGTAAATTCAATAGTCTGATTAGACAAAAGGTAATACAGACAAACCGGAGGACAATGGCATTGTTGAATATATCTTATTTTACCTTTGTCTTTAGTTTATCTGCATCATCTTGGCTTATCAAAAGTCTGGTCAATGAGAATGCCAAATTATCAAGCTTGGATGGAAATAGAGACAGTAAAAAAAAAAAAAAGATTAACTAAGTTTTTTTGCAGCTCCTTGACAGATCTTTGGTGCCAGGCATGAAATTACAGTCAGTGGATCGTCCTAACAGTTCCTCGCCTATGAAACTCACAAACAATGCACCCCATTGTGCTGCTAGGAGTAATAGAAGAATTGAAGTAAGGACACACAAAGAAGGGCAGAGAGAGAAGTAGGGGAAGCCAACTTGCTGTTAAGGTGGATTCCTGGGTTGAGTTTGAGAGGACAGAGATGAATTTGTTTGGGTGTGTGGATTCATGCCCTGGGGATGGGATGATGGAAAACTAGCACCAAAGGAGGGTGAAACAGGGAAAATGGGAAAACCCCTACTTATTCTTTATCTCGCATGGGCTTTTCACTAGCATCATTAATGCTGATTTTAACTTCACCTCCTTTTCACACACATCCTTATTATCCTCCGCCTTACACAAAACTTATTAAAGGATTTATAGTTTGAATACTTTAACAAGTTTGGAAAAACGTATGTTGTTTCTTTGTGGAAGGACTTGGCATAGAAGTCATTAAATGAGGCTGCTGTCTGATGCAAGCCTGCATTGTATTTCTGTAGTATTAAATACTATATTTTAGGAAGCGGCTGTAGGCCTCTTTAATAACATCATCTTGACCACAGTCCCCACCTCAATGGTTTTCCTCTTGATCTTCTTCTGGTGTTCTAGGCGTTCCTTCTCTTTCTCCACAGCTCTTGTTGACTCTCGCAGCCGCTCCAAGCCCTGCTGATACGTCTCCCTTTGCCTCTCAAGCTCCACCCTCTCTTCTGCCAGACGGTCCTGCGTCAAAAAAAAGGAAAATAGGTGCGATGAAAAGATTTTAAAAGAGTCTTCTTCTCCTTTCGGCTTTTCCTCTCTTCCACCAACTACCTTCAAATCCTAAAAGACTTTCAAGAGTAAACTGCAGTATTCTGTTTTATTACAAATGAGCTGGGTTAGGGCACATCATCCGCAGAACTTGAGTAGAATCAGGGTCTTCACCTCAAGCTTCCTGCATTCCTCCTCCCTCTGACGGAGCCGGGCCTCTGTGGCCTCCACTTGCTGGCGGTGCCTCTCCCGCTCTTTTTCCCACCTCTGCTGCTCCTGCCGATGCTGAGACTGTCGCTTGTGGAAGCTGGCCAGCTCCTCTCTCTGCAGGGCCAGAGTCCGCTGTTTCTCCTGCTCCAGGAGCACGTTGCCCCTGTGACGTCCAGGCAGAGATGCTCGCTCTGTGAGCAACACTCGCTGCAGCTCAATTTGACTGTCCTGCTGGGATATGATGGCCTGAAGGAGCAGAGATAAGATGAAAATGAAGACGCAATTTGAATTTTAAGAGATTTAGTATAAATACAAAGCAGAAAGGCGGCAAACTTGTGTGAAAATTTTGTCTAACACATTGGCAAATATTTGTCTTGGGCCACCTAAAAAGTATGGTAAATAATCCCTTGGAAAATAAACTACTATTTTTACTTCAGATATTTCTGAAGTAGAAAAGTGGTAATAGCATGCAGCCAGAATATACTCCAAATAGATATATATTTAGCCAATGCTTGTTTATTATGTACATACTGCAAAACAGGTGGATGTTTTGCTGTGATAGCTGGTAAACAACGTTTTTATAATTAGTGGTCACTGTTTTCTGAACTCTTCAGTCCAAGGTGTGCATTGGTTAACAGAACTGTGGGTCGGGACATTATTTATCGATCATCAATAAATGTCATTATATCACAAATCCCATTTCTGTTCTGATATTTTGGCCAAACAACAGCTGAACTCCTCAATTATGCCTTTGGATTTTTTTTACAGCTTTAAGCATTGCCACATGATTTGTGAATTAAATATTCGCATGAATCTGATATTGTGACATGAGTGAATGTCAATTGACAAATCATGTTACTTTTGCAAACCACCTTGGAGGGTTTGTTCATTTTATTATTGCATAAAGTTACATACAAATGTTTTAAGTACTGTTTGACTAAAGGATCATCCAAATGTGAATCTATATAGGCCAAGCAATTCCAAAAGACAAAAAAAAAAAATTAAAAAACAGGCACAGGGCAACTGTACCTGCAAACTGTAGAGCCTCTGGGAAAGTCTAAGCACACCATCAAAGAACTGGAATACAAACACAAACAACGATATGATGATTTAATAAACACCGGTGGCATCTGTATATTAATTTGCAAGATTCTGCAAACTAATGATATGTTATCTTATTGCAGCTCATCAGGGGAGTCTATGAATATCATAATGAACAAACCTCAGCCTCAGGAAAAGAGTTTGACCAGATGCGGTTCCACTTCGCAGGAGGGAAGTTGCCCTCATCCACCTGAGAAACAAGAAGTCATGCATCATGTCTTTTTCGACAGACAGTTGTTTGATTTCATTTCTTTATGTCTTTTTGACTCAGCAGAGACAATAGTTTGTGCTGAAAGATATTCTCCTTACATCCAAGAAACACAACTTTCAAGTAAAACACCAAGCGTCCATGCGTAATCATGTGTTTTCTGCCCGGCTATTCTGAAGGTTCAGGATTTCAAAAAGTAAATTGATGATCCCAATATTTTCCAGGCTTTATCTACAGCTTGTGTGTGTGTGTGTGTGTGTGTGTGCTCGCGCGCACATGCACGCACACTTGCTTCCCATACCATCTGTTCCAGCGTGTGGCTGCCACAAAGATCTTTGAGCTGAGGGTCAGAGCTGGCTCTCTGGCTTCGGTCTCTGTTTCTAGACTCACCAGAATAGTTTTTCTTCACACTGCCATCTGGCAGAGGCACATCAATATGGACAGACACAAACAGTAACACAAAATTAAAAACAATTAAATCAAACCAACTAGGAAAACAAATACATTAACAATAACACATGACACAGAAATACAAATGTATAAAACTTTCATTTATGTTTTCTTCTCCATGGTTATTGTCAAGCAATAAATCAAGTCAAGATAATCAAATGGCTTTGAAATTTTTGAAATTTTATTCATGTTATTCTTTACAAAATGTCCACTGATGTACAACTGCAAACAATTGGATAGAAGGCTTCCTCAAGGCACAGTAGTGCTGCACTCACTCTTACTGAGGATCGTAGGGCTGCTGTCATAGCCCCCAAAGGTGTCTGCTCGGCGTGGCAGAACCCCGGAGCTGCTGCCCTCATCTATCCGTGATGGTGAGGTTTCTTCCCACACTCCAGGCTGCAGCAAATTCTGGAGGTTCTCCACTTAATTGACAGAAACAGTGAGGATAAGAGTTTGTAGCATGACTTGAACAGAGAGACAGTCAACAAAAGCACAATTCTATCAATTTCATATTCACTACAAGCCATCATGATAACATGCAGCACTCGTGTCTAGTTGTTTTGTTTGTGTCTCTAGATGCAAGAACAGAGTGGTGCTTTTCTACCCTCTTTGATGGCTCCTTTAAGCAGGGTCTCCCCCTGCTGGAGGTCTGAGGCTTCTCCTCGGAGTAGCAGTCTGGAGCGAGACATCGCGTCCTCAAGACCTGCCACAGACTCGGTCATGTCTGCAAAGAGCTGAAGCTTCTCGGTAAGAGCCTGGGTGATCACTGCGTCCTTTTGGCTCAGCTGCTCTATTTTGGAAAACAAACCATTTTGAGAAAATGTAAAATTCTTTTCGATATCAGTAAGAGCTTAGTTAGTCATGGCCTTACTTCTCTCTCTGCCCTCCACACAATAATAAACCCAGGAATTTTTAAAAGGTTTTTTAAAAATCCCTGTGCAAAATCACTGTTTATGTGTACTGTTAAAACCAGAAAAAAAAAAGATATGGTTTGTAACCCTGATCAGTTTCAAAAGGATCAATATCTAAAAATTCGATGAGTCATTGTTTGATACATTACTTGACGTTCCAAAATTAATAATTTAATCAATTAATATCCTGAATGTAAATAGATCATCAACCGACTGTAACGGAACGGTCTTGGGAGTTGTTCGGCTAAAACAGATATGTGAGCACACTCTAGTGGTGGGCCAACGTACGTCTCTGGTGTTACCTTGAAACTCTTTGAACCTGGAAACTTGTGCCTCTTCCTCCTCACTGAACAGGCTCTCTTCAGTATCAGGACAGCTAAGAGGGTCAAAGCAGAATTTATTACAAGGGTAACAAACCTGGATGTAAAAATACTGCAGAGCTTTGACTGTTATATCACATTAAAACATACAAACACATGCAATGTTGCACACTGCCACTTTTATCATTGGCATAGTTTTAGATGTTTTTTGTTCCCCCTGGAAACTTTCAAGGTTTTTTTAAAAAGTGTGCTGAACCATAGACAAAGGGTGCCCCCTCTGAGGAACTAGAACTACCTTTCAACAGCTTGCCGAACGTGCGTCATCCAGGTGTTTCTTTCCTCCTTGGAGGTGGTGTGGATCTCGTACATCTCTGGCTCAATGGAAGAAGCGCAAATAAGAAACATGGCTTTTTCCTCGTGGGCGACTTCTCTCACAATCAGCTTCTGGAGTGAGATCACTGGGGGCTTGTTATCCTGAGGGGGAAAAACAAACAAAAAAAAAAAAAATCATGAAGAATGTGAGGAGACAAAAACGTAATGTATACTGGAAATAGAACAATAAAAATTACATTAAATATACACTATACTCATTACTCTAATTTATCTCCTTGTATGGATGTATTTGATGAGATTACAGTGATCTACTTACGACTGTAGCAAATATATATCTCTGATCCTTGTCTTGAAGCAAAAGTAAGACATCTGATAGAAGCACCGCGAGAATATCTGAGGACACAAATAACTGTTTAGAATTTCATGCTGAAAGAAAAGATTAGAGGTGAAAAACAATTTGGAGTAATGATTGTAAATGTAATTATTTTTAAAGCGTATTTTTTCATGGTAGAGTACACTGCCTTGTAGCATCACACCTTTGAGCCTGCCAGAGGCAGCTTTCCAGTAAACTGTGCCCTCATGCAACAGGCGCCTCCTCCCTTGTGCCAAATCTTCACGGCGAAAAACTCTGCCATCTTTGATTTTTCCCAGAGCCTTTGGCTCCATCCTAGTGTGTATGTCTCGAAGGCGAGAGTTCTTCTCATGGAGACTGACCAGCGTGTCCACCTGGACAATTGTGTCTTTGATTAAACCCAAGGCGCGAATCAGCTCCTCATGTTCTTCTGAACCCACTGAAAACAAAACAAACCAAAATGCTCAATATAAAACACCAATGAAATACTGTCCTTTACTTGATACATTGAAGCATTAAATAAGGATATGAGTCATATAGTAAAATTGCTTTAGATAAGACCTTCCGTGTTGTGCAGTATGCGCTCCACGAGGACTGGATACTTGGTAATCCGCTGCGTGACCAGTAGAATACACTCAGTCACACCCAGCCTCCGCACAATTGAAAGGTTGTTGATTTTCTACCAAAACAGAAAAAAAGGAAAATATGTTCAGGTACAATGCCACAAAGGCTCGATGGATATTAAGTGACATTAGAAAAGTTGAATAGAAATGTTTTACCCGGATGATATTTTGGAACCGTTTGTTGTTTTGCAGCTGTTCTTTGTAGTAGTTGACGGCCTCTGTATGACGACTACAGAATTCACCGTAGCTATCCTTCATTCGCTCTCCAATTTCACCTGAGAACTGTCAGAGGCACATTTGTGATTGTTACATACGACATTAAGCGCAAATATAAAAAGGTGTGCCATTTAAGCAATTAAAGCGTCGATGACGGTCTCCGTCTTACCTGGGAGATCAAAAGGTCTGCTACTCGGTTGATTGTGTAATTTCTTTCACTGTGAGAAACAAAGTTTTCTCGCCGTCGGTCTTTGAGCCGAGACAGGAAACATGTGTGAAGCTCCAGGAGGTTTTCCAGGCGGGGAAAAAGACAGTCCAGCCTGCTCAAGTCCATCTGGAGGTTCTCCCTCAGCTCTCGCACGTACACATGCAGCATTATCTTCAGTGTTCGCACATGATGCATTTCAGTCTGCATCAGCTCTGCGGGTACATAATGCAGCAGGTTAAAGTTCAAACACACTCATGTACAATGTACACTGTGACATGAATTACCGTTTATTTTTTCTGTCATTCTAAAATTGCTCAACGGTAGTGCCCCTTATTTTTTTCCTACACCATTTAACAGTTTCACGGACTAAGAACCCTTACCATATATCACATCCTGTCTCTTCACTGTCTCTTTAGAGAGTTTCTTAACATACTGCGAGTCAACCGCCAAACTCCAGGACTCCACCTCCAGATCCTGGGCATCAGACTCCAGATCAGCGCGTATTGCTGCATAGTAAGCATCTAAGAAAAGGTGCAAATGGATAAAAAGCATTTGAAATTAAAAATAACATGATGGTAACACAAATGAGAGCATTAAAAAGGGAAAGTTCGATTGCCCCGAGAGGGTCAGAGTAAAAGGTCAGCAGGACAGCAACCATGGAAGAAAACATTTCATGCAAAGGATTTGACCAATTCCCATCAACACTGAAAACAGCTCGAATTTAGTTTTTTGTTCAAGATCAGGTGGGATTATCTCTCAACCATGCTAAAACTGACAAAAAAAATTCAGAGATTTGGAAAAGGGGAAATACGGTTATTTCATGAATCACATGCAATTTCAGAAATTTATCGGGTCATATTTTCAAGTTAGATTAATAAATAAGCCCATATTTTTTGGTAAATGCGGGAATACACTGGAATCGTCACACCATTATGCCAGTATAAACAGGTAATATCTGGAGATTTATATGGAAGACAAACTTTAATCCTGTAAAATAATTCAAAACTTGATAAAAGCTTTCAGGGATGAGGCCAACTGTCTAGCTGCTGCTTAATAGTAGAACCCACTCTCAATAAGACAGCTTGCTGAGATCCAGGCTAAGTTGTGTGAGAAACATCCTTTAAATTATTTGTGAAAAATAGTGTTGAAGACATTCACTTAAATGCGTGACATAAAAGAAAAGTACAAGGTTAAGTTGGACTGACTGACGCTGTCAATCTTTTGCAAATACTTGTCAGCAGTGGAGATAAGCGCTAGCGCGGCTCCTTTGGAGTGAGCACTGGCATGGCAGATCTATCATTGTCAGGGTGTGTCTAGCAGCTAGGAAAAAAGATGTTTGTGGTGAGCTGGTGCCCAGTTAGCCCGTGTCTCTTCAACACAGGCCAGCTTAATGAGAGTGAATGAGCAAAAAAACGCTTCAAATCTCCTCCCTGTATTGAAGAAAACTCCCTGAAGACAGACTATAGAGAGCTCTTAACAGCATTAGAATAAAGTAGCAAAAACAGAACCATCGTTAACGCCTCCAAAATAAAGAATGAAACCACTTGACAATGAACGGAAGCCAACTCATTTAGTCAACTTACCTTCCACGATGACAGACTCGGCGGTAGAGGGAGCAAGAGAAATGGCATCTTCGTTGCAGCGTTTGAAGCGGAGAGCATCAGTCTCATCCATCTCCTCAGGGAGGGATCTGAAGGAAGACAACCACCGGTCCAAGGTAGGATGCATGCTGATTCCAGTGTAATTAAATCATAGTCGTTGGTAGCAATTTTAACAAAAGTGAGCATTCTGTGATACCGGTCCACACTGACAGTGGCAAAAAGCTGGGGGGGGCATCAAATTTCCCTTACATTCGGTTCAAAAAGGCTATTAGAGAAAGTGGCTTTTCTTTATATGTTAACTACAAATACACGTCTCTGAAAATCACAGAAAAACAAGACTTCCTTCAAACATCTGCAGCAATTGAGATTTGAGAACAATCTTACTGGTTTACATAACCCTGCAATTTGGGGTCATCATTGGAGGAATTTCGATTGCAGAGTAGAAATACCGACCCTGAGCTGTTGTGATGATGGAGGACGGAAGCAGAGGCAGCAGTAGAGTTGCTGTTATGGGCTGTTGCTGGCTGAGTGCTTGGTCCCCGCAGACTAATGGTCATGCCTGGGGTGCTGGGAAAGCCTGGGTAGCCATTCGATGTCTGTGATGAGGCTGTGCCTGACGGCTCAGGCTCTCTGTCCTTGTCTTTTAGCACTGTTGAAAAGGGATGAGAGACAGATGAGTGGGGGGAAAGGAGAAAAGAAAGTTGGAGAAGAGGGAATAAAGGGTAAGAAGATTCACAGAGGAATGCAGAAGAAACAGGAATATAGTCTAGAGTCAACCCATATATGATTTCTGTCAGGAGACGGGCAGGGATCAGAAGAAAAGGCAAAGGATCAAGCTATAGTGCATCAGCACTTGCATGCCGACACGTGCAGTCAGACGGCATGCTAAGAAGATGAGGAACATGTGGTTAGTTTAATAACTGTGAAGCAAGTTTTTGATCCCCCTGGCTTAGCACACTGATTGTTTTTGTCTCTAAATAGGAGGGTTGGCAGAAAGACAAGGGTAGCAAAAAAAAAAAAAAAAAAAAAAAAAGATACAATTCATTGGTAACTGCCATGGTATCAGCAGTAATTACTGCGACAAAAAAAATTAACTTCAATAAGCTATGACATACAGCCAGCAGAGATGTTTGATATTCAATCAATCAGTCATGTCAACTTCAGGAAAATCAGCAAACCTTCCTGCTTTTCAACCTTTGGTTCTTCACCTTTACGCTATTCACCTTGACCTCCCCTTCTTGACCATTTGTCGAGTGGTTTGATTTTTGACTACTCTTAAACGTCACCTTTGGCCAGAGCCAGCTGGAGCCGCATCTCTGAGGGACATTGAGCATTTGTCTTCATCTGCACCCTTATATGTTCTCCATCCCAAAATTACACAGCACATAGGGAAAGATTTCCAAACTCAGTAAAAGATTCAAAGGTAAGATGTGATCTGGTTCATCTTTTCAATCCTCTACAGACCATAAGACATGAAGTATTTTACATCTGATTGAACCACCTTCATGTTATTCAACTCTTAAAACTATATTCATTTATATTGTGGCCAGTGGCATCAATCATAAAACCACAAACACCTACCGAGGATGGGAGATCCAGATGTGGCCGTCCTCTGTAAAGAATCTTTCTATTAGGAATCAATAGAGACAGATCATACATTTTAACCACATCATAAAAACATGCAACAAGGACCATATATGTTGATATAAAAACACGAAAAAAGAAAAAGAGATTTTTTGTGCAAAATCTTAACAATGAACTGTTGCACTTAACCGGCACATATGTGCAAAAAATTGGCTCACACCAACATTTTTTTTCCATGTACCTTATTCTTGCTGCTGGTGCACTCGCCCAGCAGAGACTTGCAGCTCTTGTGAACGTTCACAGCACAGTCTGAAAATCAGCAAGACAAGAACCATGTTACCACTTACGGACTAGTTACACTTCGTATACGGAGTATAGAGCAGTTTTGGGTGTAAGCTTGAACACTGTAATATGGTAATCAAGCCAAAAAAACACATTTCAAAACCGACCCAAGGGCTCCTGAACTCAATAGTCAAAACAGAAAGAAAAGTCACATCTAAAAGCCTTGACACATACATTTCAACACTGGGCGGGGGTTGGGGGGTGGTGGGGGGGGGGGGTGGTAAGTGCTATTAAGTTTTGCTGTTCATGTTGCTCTACATTAGAGAACATGAAAACATCCAAAACATAACACACATAAGCCTGGTGCTTGGCTTTAAACTGTATAATTTGAGCAACAAAACTCAGCTGGCTATGCAAAACCAGGTCCCAACCCAGTCACTACTTTGCTGATTTGAAAAAGGAAATACATGCAAAAAATTCATAGATATACAGAAGTACCAAAAAGGCATGGATGAAAAACAAAGGCAGAGGCTTCTCAATGAAACACAGCGATGGGCAGTCTTTGCATGCCTGAGAGATGGGAGTCAATTGAAAATAAAAACTGCGAAATAATGGAGAAGTATCAAATACTGTGCAGGTCTATGAGATTACTCAGTGGTGTTGAAGAATCCATAATCTGAGAAAATCTTGGAAATTAGAAAGAGATTTTAATTTGATTTTTCTGCTTTTATTTCCCATGGCTTTTATTTTTCTTATCTTCAATTTTATTGTTGAATGAATGTTTCAAATGATCATATTTTAAAAGGGATCAAAATATACAATAAGTTAAAAAGTGAGCGTGTGATAAATATATAACCTATTCGTATCCCTTCACCCACTTCGGATTGTGGAGTGGCAAATGTTCTGTTGCGCTAGTCTGGCGTCAAAGGGAGCATTACTGTGCACAGCGTAAACACAACCCATACCAGCAACTTCTACTTACTTCTGTGCAACCCACAATAATGGCTTCTTTGGCTTATTTCCCTTCTGTGTACAGCTGCTATACAATGCAAATACAAACACAACCAATGAGCAAACCTTTTCACTCGCTGTTGCTTTGGCTCACATCGTCCTCTTCAGTTTTGAAAATAAAGGCCAGAGGGAGGTCACCCATAGATTACTTACTTTTTATTGTTTCAATCCTTGGATTAAAAAAAGTTTGTAAGAAGTTAATGTTTTAAATAACACTAACTGGCAACCTGGCTTTAAAACTAAAGGCAATTGAAGCAGAACAATATTTGAATGTATAGGTCTACAGCAAACAAACAGACCGACCATGCAAAACTGAGTTTCAAGAGTTGCTAAGGCGAGGGAATATTTACAGGACCATCATAGCTAAGCAGATCTGGAAGGAAAGATAGCCATGTCATTCGACAGATATCAGAGAACCCTTAAGTAAGCTATTTTCTTCAGAGTTTGTAGGGGCGCAGGGTATTTTACAAACTGTATTCAAAAGAATTTTTGGTCTGCTGAAGTAAAAGAAAAACCAAGATAAGTAAGTACACCATGTTTGCAGTCAACTGATATCATAGTCCTTATCATCTCTGATTTGTGTCAATGACTGACCACCACTGTGTCTACTAACAGCATGTTTTTAGTGACACCAAAAATATACCAGTATGTTTCTATTGCAGGAAACAAGTCAGGACAACAGACACACAAGAAATAAAGCGTTTCTATCAGCAAGCCAATGTAGGTGACTTTCAACCGACTGATCAGCATCACAAGTTTCAGTTTCCTAACTTGTAAGCAGTTGATTCACGGTTCAGCCACTATTCAAACTGTTGCCACAGACAACATGTACTAAAACTTCGCCTTAAGCACACAAGCATTCTTGTTGTATACACCCCGCACAAGTAATTCCCTCCAGTGAAATGGTTATAATCATTGACAATATTTTTGTCAATATTCTTATTCTTAGACAATATTCTTTTGTCACAGGATGATGACCGTCTGACAAAAATAAAGGTTTCACAATTACACATACATACATACTAATTATATACTTTGAACTTTAACAGATATACCTGTAAGACTTCAAGGAAGTACAACTGGCTCACTATGTCTGGATTTCCGAACTGACGGTTATAATTTGATATCAACTTTTTTTCGATAGCAGATCTCAATCCCGAATTAAATTACAGTGCAGGAACTTTGGTAATGAATCTTATGAATCTTACAACTGTTAGAATTTACAACCCAAGTTATGACCTATTTTCAACTCAAAAACTGACAACCCTAGAATAAGGATGTGCCACTTGCCAATACCATAAATTCCATTATATCTTAATCTATAGTGCAGCCATCATTTGCAAAAACACTGGATATTTTACGAGTGAAATATAAGAAATGTGTCTAAACCAACATAGTTGATGCGTAGGTTACGCTATTTTTGTGGTTTTATGGAACAAACCAACAATGAGTTAAAGGGGCTCCAGATGCAGGTGTATTTTCTTACACAACAGCCAAAACCTGACATCATCGGTTAAATGTGCATGACTGCATCAAAAAACATCAATACTTAGAGCGAATCAGACAAATAACTCCTGACATCATCTCATGAAACAGCCGGAACTAGGAACGGATCCAACAGCACATTTCTCAACAAATTGGTGGGTCAAAATTTGCAAAATAAAAAAAAGAAAATGTATCGATGTGCAGCGGCTCAATTCATAAAGTCAAATAAATTGGAAGTTTCCAGAGTACAAAACCGACCTACTGCTGACCCCGGGTCGACTTGTCTGAATTACAAGACGTGAGAGCTTATTATTGTATTCATCAGTGGAATTTGGTTTCCAGTATAAGAGGGGAAAATACAATCGGAAAATACATTAGTTTCAAACTGAGTGAAATAAAAGGGTCTTTGTTCATTCTTTACTAAATCTATAGTTAGTTGACAAAAATCCCGCCTCGTATCAGTACCTGGAGTCATTAGGAATTTGATATATTTTTACACCTTAGAAAAACATCTGAACTAGAGTTTGGGGTAAATAACTGAAGTGCCTCTCAGGTGCTCTGCTCATGTCTCGTCTCCTCTCCTGCACAGGTCACTCACTGAGACCCTCAGAGGCCAAACTGACTTCTCGGTCAGTCTAGGGAGAAGTAACATCAGGAATTAGGCATTTGTGGAGACGCAGCGGTGCTCAGTGGACGACTGTGCAGACCAAGGTGAGCTGGGTGAGAGCCAGCCGCTGCTGTTCTGCCCCACAGCCCTGCCAAACACAATTAGCACCATGTGACTCAGTCAGATGAGAGTAAAGAGCAGGCTGAAGGGTCGCCCTCTGCCCGGCCCGGTCCGGCCCTTTCCCTCTTGCATGATGCCTGCATCAGAGGGCATCGTCTGCTCGGCTCAGGAACGACAAGAATTTCACACTCGAGGGGGAAAAAAAAAACTTATTTCAGTCAAATCCGGGAAAGCCAGGTTTTATCGGTTGACATTAGTTAGCTCTCTAAGTCAGTTCTTTGGGAACACCAGAGGAGTGACTTCCATGAGACAGTTTCGCATTAGATGATGTTAAGACTCATTTAGAACTGGAAATGAATAGGAGGAAAATTAGGTCGTTTATATTCCCTTTCAAATTGAGATCAACCATCCGATCCCGCCATAAATGTGTAATATCTCATGGGGGAAGCAGCATCTCACAGGCTAACATCGTTAGCGATCACCTGTTGAGCTTCATGTCTGACGTGACAGATATTCCCCACAAAAAAAAAAAAGTGAAATTAAAGGCAAGTCGTGAGATTTTAGACGGGAGCACAACAAAACCTGAGTGGAGTTTCCTCGGGATTTCTGAATAATAGTCTCCCATTGAGCGAACTG
Source organism: Fistularia commersonii (assembly GCF_037954325.1). Lineage (NCBI taxonomy): Eukaryota > Metazoa > Chordata > Actinopteri > Syngnathiformes > Fistulariidae > Fistularia > Fistularia commersonii. The sequence goes on along the minus strand of NC_141299.1, from coordinate 12,015,024 downwards.
TAACCAAATATCCAGTTTTCCAAAGGCAATTGAAAGCAGAAGCTAACGCGCTAGCCTTAAGTGGCTAGTTAGCGAGCTAGAACGGTTGCATTAAGGTGAAGTGGGTTGAATTAGGACCGGGAGGTATTAAACTACACAAGGTCACTTAAGAGGGCTAGTTTATATCAAATAACCCCCGAGAGGAGCGAGATGCAGCGGCTGAGTGACAGCAGCGAGCCTTTAGCTGGCTAGCTAGGGTCCGAAAAGTCCATTGAGCGAAACAACGGGAGTTATCCACCTGATCCCGCTGGAGCCCATCGCCGCCGCGGCTGTTTCTTACCGTTCCGCCGAGAGCCGCTTCAAGTTGGATAAGCTGCGTCCGCGGGTGGAGAGACCGTTCCCGTGGGCTCAGGTAAAATCAGCTCGGCCGCTCAAACCGGCGGCGACAAGGAACCCGCATTCTTGGTTTTGTCCAGTTTTGTGTCCTACTCTCCACTGGGAACAATCTCTGGCATACAAACGACGCATTCCACAGGCTGAATCCCCACAGGGCTCGCTCCAAATTAAAGGGACACTCACTTGTTTTCTCGCGTCTGCGCAGGCGCACGCGTGCGCGTGGGTTTTTGTGCGTGTGAGTGGAGATGGGTAAATCACTTTGGGCTGAACACGAGTGGGTCTGACAGGTAAACACTGCGGAAACTTTACGTGGGAATGCAATGGGATTGTATGGCGTTCTTGCCACTTTTCACACTTTGATTCGAGTTTTGAAAGAAAAACGTTAAGTTGGATGTAATAAATTGCATTTACTTTTATTTTACTCATTGATTTCGTTGCAAATAGTTCACTGATACTAGCTCACTTTTATCAAATATTCAAATGTAATAATAGTATATATGTGGTATATATATTTGACACTGCTTTTTACTTTTTACATATTTCCTTGCTTTGATTCTGGTTTGCCAGTCTTGTTTCATCCCTAATATTTATACATTGGATTAGTTCAAACCTTAGTGACCCATTTATAAAGCCCTTGAACTGTATTCTCATGCTGGAGTTTTTGGTTGTTTTTTTTTCTCTCTCTCTTTCTCTGAGCTCCACCTACAACTGCCTGCACTATGCTTACAGTCCTGGATGTTTTTCATTAGCTATTACAGAGCTTATCAGCTGACTCGAATGATTCACGGGTGTGCCGAAAGATGAAGGAAAGAGGAGCCGAACACAGTTGAAAATGTCCTGCACGGTTCTACTCCTTGAATGCACACAATAATTTAGGACAATTGATATGCGCTAAATCCAACGAGCACAGAAACAGAATTACACACGCATTTCAGAGAACGGTGCCGATGCATTAGAAAGCCCGTGTAAAGAGCTGAGTTGTGCAATGCCAGGAACCACAGTGATGATAAGAAAAAAATGCAGTGAAGAGTTGCAGACAATGTGAGTGTAAATAATTCACAAAGCCAAAGGCTTTTAAGGATGAGCAGCACTGAAATTGCACACTGTTTTCGTTTAAGAAATTGGTGACTTAATGGGACTAATCTTTTCTTGTTCTGACATGCCGTTGGTTTTGTTCCAAACGTTAAGTGATATTTTGCCATTTTATGAATGGCTTGTATTCCAACAGCGATCGTCGATCCAGCGGAGCATTCATCAAGTGTTACACCCAAATACAGTATTTACGGCTAAAGTCATCTCTGTGTATTTGTTTGTGTGCCCTGGCTTGTTTAGATGAGTGTTAATAAGTGTGTTAGTGAGCAGGCAGTAGGATGAGTGTAAATAAGCTCAAGTTCGCATGTGTATGTGTGTGCGCGCGCGTGTGTGTGTGTATGTGTGTCAGCTTGACAACAAACGAGAGTGCATGTGCACTCGTGGCTTTGGTGTTACTCACTCATGCACTGCAGGCCATGCTTTCTCTGCAAAGTCTTGCTACACAGTGAGCAGGTGGCGCAGCTGGAGAAAGCACCCGGCACCAAATGATGCCCATTGCTATTGTTACACTTTTTCTCTCTCTCTTTGACCTCCCTCTCCTTCTCCTTCTGCTGCTCTTTCTCCCGGTTCTTACCCTGCAGAGGATCAAAGAAAAAGCAAAAAGAGAGGGACGTTTACACGCACGCTCTTCATGTTCATTTCCACTTCAGCGCTTACCAAATGGTATGACACCATATTACCGTGTGAGAGAGGATATGTAACAGGGGTAAGGAGATTAACGATGCGTGTGCACGGCAACAAGCACGCTAGTTAACTGTTTACTCTTGAGGATTTGCCCTGGGCGTTATAGGTAATGATCATGAAGGGTTCTGCGGTTAAAGGAGCAAAGAATATCTCATTATTAGTTTACAGCAGAAACATGCATTGGAGTTTACCTTGTCTTTATTAAAGGAGCCGGTCATCCTGTTCCTCAGAGAGCTGAGAGTCCTCTTTACCTTCGTACCTTTCTCTACCTTCTCTGCACGATCCTCCTCCTCCTCATTCCTCAAAGAAATTAAAAATAAATGACATCAAGTCACTCCTATCGGGTTTTACGAATGTTTAGTTGGATTTTATTTTACTTTTGTTTGGGCCTGCTATTATCAGGGGTGAAAAAGTTTGGAGGGAACACTACATCCCCTCTCCGAAACTGTACACTGGACATGGGTGGAGCATGAAGCGCAACACAATCACAAAAAAATACAGTGTCACACACAATCAATGATCTCCCATATATATGTATACAAAAACACATTGACACACATACATATAAATATGCACACACAAAACCCATATTATACACTGCCCAAATAAATAATGGGAACAATAAAATAACGCATCCTAGATCTGAACGAATGAAACAAAATCCAACAAAAATGATCAATGGTTAGCAAATTTATTAACCCATGGAGGTCTGGATTTAGAGTCACACTCACAATTAACGTGGATAAACACACTACAGGCTGGTCCAACATTGATGTAATGTCCTTAAAACAAATCAAAATTAATCAGCGTTGCTTCGTAAGTGGACGGTTTGATTTCACAGAAGTGTGATTGACTTGGAGTTACATTATGTTGTTTAAGTGTTCCCTTTTGAGCAGTATATACACACACACACACACACACACACACACACACACAAATATAAATATATATATATATATATATATATATAAATCTTCCTTTGGTCTTCCTCTAGACCTCGTGCCTGGCATCTGCAATTCCAGCATCCAATCCGTAGACCAATATATTCACTATCGCTCTTTTGTATATATATGACCGACCATCTGAATATATATATATATATATTTACATAAATATAAAGGGTTAAAACCAAACGTTTGAGCTAGACACAATGGCCACAAATATAGAACTTACTCATTAGAAAGGAACTCGTACCATGTGACATTTCCCACATCCTTGGAATTTGATTGTTGTTGGTTGATTTTGTTTCTTTGCTTCTCTCTGTGGATGACAATCACATTTTCATCGTATGGAGAACGCCGTGAAAACAGATGTCACGAAAAAGTTAAATAATCACATGCTGGTTGAAGAGTGTGAATATAGGCAAGATTCACTTGGATATACTGTCATCAACTAATGCCGGAAGGAAAAAAAAAACAATTTCATCGGCGGTCTTGTATTTCCGAGCACAATGTCACCCTTTGGCAGCGCACAAACATACAAATGCCAAAACCGTGCATATACACGGCAGCAACCCTGGCGCCAATGCCCCGTTCCCCAAATCCACTTGTCATGATCTGCTTTGCAGTGACGGATGCTGTTTGAGGAAGGGTAGGACTGAAAATATCTATCTCTCCTGTTTACCCACCCATGGTACAGCTTTAGCTCCTGTAGAACTTTCTGTACCAACAGCCTAAGACAAACAAGACAGAGGCTGAGTGGGAGGAGGGGAGGAGAGGAGAGGAGAGGAGAGGGGCCGCTAGCGCTGCTAGATGTTAAATTAAAAAGGAGAATCATCTACCGCATTTACACAACCATCAGACACACACACACACATGTGGTCTCGCAATCTGATACAGTACACAGGCACACACACTGAGGGGCCATCTAAGGAGCTGGGAGAGAGGATGGTGGGAGGAAGAGGTTGCAGACGCATGACATGGAGCAGAAATGTCAGGAAGGAATGGGGGAAGCCTCTCTGTCTGATGGCTTTACTGCACTGTAATGATTTACAGCTTCAGAACAGTGTGCGCGCTAGGAAGCGGTGGCTGCAGGTACTGTTACCGTCGCCTCTGACATAAGAATTCTGCTGTTGATCTGACCGCAGCATCTTCTTCCCAAAGAAGAAAATAAGAATCATAGAAATACGGGACGAGATGTAAAACCATCCATTGTGCCAGTATGCACTTACATGAGGTATGTATTGACAGCAAAGAGAGAAACTATCAGAAAGTAAATAGATTTTGGGACACATCACCAGTAGTGCGCCTTGGATTCATAGGGGGTTTCGGTCATTTTTAACACCATACACCCTCCTCAAAGGTGGCCTTCTACAGGTTGATCAGGCCTGAGCTTGTGTCCCATGTCATTACAATGCTAGTTACTGAATGGTTCAGCTCTGTGAGCCCGGCACGGGTCCTTCTGTTTTATCCATATCCATTGGCTGCTTCTTTCAGCCGCTTCAGAGATGAATCTAACTGTCTGCCGAAGAGCACTTTCTTGAATATCACGGTCTTTTAGCAGCCTGATGATGGAGGAAGCCACAATCCTCTACATCCCACCTCGACAGGACAGACTTTTGCATCCCATCCTTACTCTCGAGCGTCCATTGCCAGCTCGGTGTATTGCAGTTTCTTGCGATTATAGGCCTCTTCAACCGCGCCCTCCCAGAAAATATAAAGTTTCATGATGTACACAGACTTTAGCGATGGGGACCAAAGTACCAAATCTGGCCAAAGGGTAGTAGATGCAATTTCTGGGGGAAAAATTAGCTGCTGGCCAATGTAAACCAACATTTTCCTATCTTGGGCCATGGCTAGCTGTCCAGGCCTGAGTACGGTTGGAGGATGGTTGGGCTTTTTCTGACCCTCTCGAATGAACGAGGCTGGCATGGTGGTATTGGTCGCTCTCAGTGGTAAGTAGTTAACTACATTCCTCTTGTTCTCCAGTACTACTGCCAGACACCTCACCACCTGGTTGTGCCTCCACGTATAACGTACTTGTGTGAGGCTGGTCTTGCAACTGGTCAGAATGTGTTTGATTAGGTTGGTGTTTTGGCACCTCTTTCTACGTTCACTCCAAAGCGCTGTTCTCCATCGTGGTAGACTATTTCGCCGATTCTTTCCAGCTTTCCAGCTTCTTCTCTTGTTGTTCTTGGATTCTTGTTAGATCTTTGTTGACAGTTTCCCACTCTCTCTTCTCAACAGCTTTGGGCCACCTCACACACGGTCTGTGCCTTGTGATCCTTTCCCCAGGAGGTCTGCATGGTCGGGGCCGTTCCTCCACCTGCATTACTGTGCTTGCATCATCTTCCTCAGAGATGAGGGTTCAGATGCTCTGCGAACTTTGGGTTTGGTCCGGTCGCTGTGCTTCATTCGACAAATCTGACCTATTGGTTCGAAGGAAGTACTGGTCGATGCGAGGCCCTTTTCTCTGCTCTCTCAAGCGCCCCCTCTTTCCTTGGTGGATCTTCAGTCCCCTTGCTGATGTTATTTTCGACCATCCGCCGGCACACACTTGAAGTGAGTGACCTTCTGCTGCTATAGTTGTCTCATGTGCCGCCTTCTTGCTCATAGTCATACGTGTTCCTGGGTCTGTAGCCATGTAGTCAATCACTTAGCCATTTTGCACCCATGCTCTCACAGGCTCTAGGGGTATGTTCCTTTTGTTGACTCTTGGTAGCCTTTGGCGGTGTACCCAACAACCTGAATTAGTGTCGGGGACTGCAACCATGGGTAGCTAGCCCAAGACAGCCCCATGGAGGTCTATTACCTCCAGTCAGCAAGTCTTCCCAAGCTGTCACACAGACTTTCCTGTGTTGTCAGCTGTTCTTTCACAGCGGTCATTGGATAAATCCAGATAGTCAGAATCGGAGAAACACAGGACAAGATGTAAAACTGTCCATTGTGCCAGTAGATGGTTTGCACTTACATGAGGTATGTATCGAGAGCAAAAAGAGAAACTATCAGAAAAGATATAAATTTCGGGACACGTCATCAGTAGTGTGCCTCGACTTACATGTGGCTTTGCCCTTCAGTAGAATGTAAGTTTTCCTCTGGATCGAGTTCCTCAGCTGCCAAAATAAAAGAAGGGAAGATCAAATGTGATTTTAAAAAAAGCTCCCTGTACAACTCTCTGTTGAGTGTCAAGCACATAAACTACCAACCCCACCTCTTGCCGCCCTCTCGGCCCGTTTGGATGTCTGCACTACAAGAGAGACGTGTGCAGCTCGAGGGCATTCAGTGGTGTCGAGGATCTGTGAGCGCGGGTACAGACATCTCTGAGGACAACTGGTAGTCTGAAAACAATAGGAGATGAACACAAACATGTTATAAGGAAGTAATCACACATAGCCATCATCTGGTCCCTTCAGTTGCTGCAATACCACAAAAAATAAAATCGTCTTTTCCCTTCGGCTTTTCCCCTCAGGGGTCACCAAAGTGAATCGACCTTCTCCGTCTAACCCTATTCTCTGTATCCTCTTCTCTCACAGCAGCTAACTTCATCTCTTACTACTTTCATAAATCTTCTCTTCTCTCTTCTCTGCCTGGCAGCTCCAATTCCAGCATCCGTCTACCAATATATTCACTATCAGTCTGTTTTCGCTGACCTTTTCTCCAAAACATCTAACATGTCAACATCTTCATCTCTGCGACCTCTAGCTCTTCTTCACGTCTTTTCACCAGTGTCACTGTTTCTAGACCATACATCATCGCTGGTCTCACCACTGTTTTTTACACCGTTCCTTTCATTCTTGCTGACTTCTAGTCTTCTATCTATTAGTCACCTATCGCATATTACACCTGACACTTTTCTCCACCCATTCCAACCAGTTTGAACCTAATCAAAATCTTTAAAATTCAAGTCTACCATTTGATTTGTGGTCAAATCTCATCTCAGCCTAATGCTGCTTTTATTAAATGTGAATTAAGCTTCCGTGAATGACACTGTGATTGAAACATATCAACATTAATATTAACACAGCAATAAATGATGAAAACAGTTATAAAATCCTATGAAACACTGGCATTGTCATGATGACTTTCTGAGAGATGTATAAAAAAACACATAAAGTGCATTTATCATTTGATATTGTGAGTTGTTCCTCACAGAGTTAGTGGACAAATGCAGAAAGATTAGAAGCATTAACATGAAATTAAGATTTATTACATCGCTAGTGGACCAGTCTCTGGCGCTGGAGACCTTCTGCCTGGAAGCATCTGTGTCCTCCCCAAAGGAGGCCGCGGTTCTTTGCGGTTCCTCATGATCGTCTTTCTCTCCATCGCTGTCAGTCGCCATGGTGTCCAGACTCAGCCTGGCGGCACAGCAAAGCAACGCGTATCGTCAGAAATCCAAGCAAAACAACCGGAGCTACATGCTAAATGCTACATGAGTATGCCAAAAACATTTTTTCTTCCCATAAAGATGTTCAAAGCAAGTACCTAGCTTAACTGAAAACTAGTTGAAGGTGGAAAATAGATAAATAAACATGTATTCCTCCCACCTTCTCCCCAGGTTTAGAGGGGACACGGGTATGCCCCAGCTGTGCCTTCGAGATGTCGACATCGACCGAACTAAAGTGGGGAAGCTGTCCAGGTCCGACTCTTCGTCGATATCCATCGCGCGTTGCTCTTCGTCCCCTCGAGACCCTGTTGTTGTTTTCACTCTTTCAATTGATTCCAAAAGCTCAGTCACATTAATTGTCAAACTGAGGCCTCCTGTCACGCATGCCGAGCCATCGCTGTCGATGACGCGGTCGGATGGCGACTTTGGGCCGAGCTGAGTCACCACAAACCTGCCGCGATGTTCTTCTGCAGGCTGTTTACGGGACGGGGCCGACGGGGAATCGATCTGAGAGATTGTCGGGCTCGGGCGTTTGCGTTCGGGTTCCACGTTGAAAGTATGGTTTGTGTTTTGGGACGCCTGCAGGCTGGAAGAGACGCTTTCCTTTTCTGTTAGCGTGATGTCAGCGGGGGTCCCTCCTTGCAGGTCTCGGAAATACTCGGAGTCTCTGAGCGCGGAGCCGAAGCCCAGCAGATCCTCCACGAGGCTGCTCACCTCCTCGCCGGTGCCACCGGAATCACTGACTCCTAAACCCTGCGGGGCAATTTGGGAGCAGCGGCAGAGGGGTTTTAATTCATTTTTCAGTTAAGTAAGTACGTTTTAGCACAAGAAAACGGTTGAAATGATAAGTGACGGAAAGCGGAGGACGAAGCCTCTTACTTGATCGTCGCCGGCGTCACCGAAGCAGGTGCAGTTATCGATCGACGCCGGTGAGAAGGACGACTCTGCACGGGAACCAGGCTGGACGCTGAGTTTGGCACCGGGAGCTGAACAGGGTCGTCCATAAGGTTTGCACTCAGATGCTGAAAAATGGACAAACATAGAGATTTTTGAACATCTGTAACAGCCGAGAAGAAAGATGCGTTTCGAGGTGAGCAGATGTGAATTGATATGAATGATAACATTTATGATTTAAGCCAACAAGGTTCTTTACGTTCTCAATCACTGCGGCTCACGAAAGAGAACCAGACCACAATTAATGTGATGATTTATCCCTGCTTTTAATTACATTTTGAATACGACTGAAAACACAGAAGTCAGTTTGGGTGACTGTGCTCCCTGCAGCTCCCTCACAAGACTCCCACCAAAAAAAAAAAAAATCCCTATTCACATTTCCATTGCATAAACAGATTCCTCAATTCACGATTTGCCACAAACCGCCGTCGCTATTGGCAACAGCTCGGCGAGGCGGCTTTGGGCTCCATGTTAGTGGCGTGCGGCCATAGATCAGTCTCTCCGTCGCCTCCAGAAGCGGTCCATTCATAAAACAACTAATGAGCAGTTGTAAATACCATTACCATGTAAATGCATGGTAACTGCGGGGGCTGTATTGAACTGTCCAACAATGGAGCCGGTTGGAAAAGAATCAATAAAAGTATTGAAATTCCTTGAAGGTGTAGAAATGTGAACTCCACCGTGTTTTGCAGTGACACAGTGAGCGTATTAGACCGAAGTAAGGCGATCTACAGCCCAGATATCTGACATCAGTATCATTTCTGTAAAGCCCGCCCTCCCCCTTGAGCCTCACACGTTTCCCAAGCCAACCTTCTGCTGGAAAGCAGATTCCTTTCTCCGCACGAGGAAAAAAAAAAAAAAAAAAGGCTACGACATCACTGTTTTGAACCCTGCCAATATGTGATTTGTGCAAAGAAATAAATTCAGGGGCAGATTTCGGAGGGGGGGGCGACATTGACAGACAAGTTACAGCTGTTTGGACGCAAATCCAAAGTTAGCACTCATATTTCCAAAGTTCTCTCAGCTGCCTCTGGAAATGTGTCTGGGCTCTGCAGATGCTAAAAGCTCCAGCAAATTTCCCACTGAGTCATTAACTTTTCTCCATCCGGCACATGGTGTCGGCCAGGCTGGGCTGCTGTGGGTTTTTCTGCGCTTTTTTTTTTTTTTCCCCAAACTTTCTGCGTAGATGAGGTTGATTGGGAGCATAAAGTACATTTTCTGGTATTAAAAACAAAAAAAAAAAAAAAAGTGAGCTCAAAGATATTTAAAGGCAATCATGATCTTGAGCCAAGGTTAACAAAAGGGTCTTTCCTTTTTTTTTTTTTTTTTTTTTTTTTTTTTCACAACACGTGACGGTTTTGCACAGCAGCCAGCGGGCGTTTGATCAGTCGTCAATTGGAAAATATTGGAAAGTGTGACCTCATGAATCGAAACGTCGTCAGCCCGATTATATATCGATGGTAACGTGTTGGAAATGTGTAATTTATGTCTGCACTAAAGAAATAATTGGGCAATATATTACTGTTTGAATGACATGAAGTGATTTATATTGATATAAGATGTAAAAATATAAGATACATATAATTTGGTAGAGTAGACGTTCCTCCAGTTCGAGGTTGGTTCGATCCCCGCTTTCTACTGTCCTCGGGCAAAACGCCTCAGTGTGTGTGTGTGTGTGTGTGTGTGTGTGATGAATGCACTTATAGCAGAGACCATTCAAGTTCACAGTATATTGTCAAAATATACTGAAAAAAAATGTTTACATCTGTTTTCAAAAAACACAAAAAACTGAGCTATATGTTATGCGATATATTGAGGAGTTGATTTAGGCAAAAAAAATGACTTCAAAATAATAAATAATGACAATTATTTTAAGGAGGTGAGGATATATAAGATAAATGAAAATTGTTTGAAAAATATTCTTGAAATCCATGAAAATATCTTTTTTTTTTTTTCATGACGATCTTGGCGATAAAGTGAAAAAAAATAATCATAGTTTGCAGACAGCATCCAAAAAAATTACTACTTTCAGATTCAAATCAATATTCAACAAGACAGTGGAAATCTTACAAAAATAAGTATATATTTTTTACTTATTACTAGATGAATCTATCTAGGAAACAGCACATGTTAGATGTTTTGGAGAGAAGCTCAGAGAAGCCAGAATGAGATGGTTGGGTCATCTAGAGAGGAAGGATAGTGAATATATTGGTAGACGGATGCTGGAATTGGAGCTGCCAGGCAGGAGGTCTAGATGAAGACCAAAGAGAAGATTTATGGATGTAGTGAGAGAAGATATGAAGTTAGTTGGTGTGACAAGAGGATACAAGGAATAGGGTTGGATGGAGGAGGTTGATTTGCTGTGGCGACACCTCGGGGGGAAAGCCGAAAGGAAAAAAAAAGTAGAAGAAGAAGACGAATGAGCTCGAACGCTATTTTCGTTTGACGGAATCCGAACACTGCATTTCAGAGAATCGGCACAAACACCCCAATGCGTCGAGGAGCTCCACTAATCCATTTCCACAGATCGAGTTGACTCGTGCATCCGTGTGAAGGTGGACGTCGCTTACGGGTTTTCGCGCGAGATTAAAACGCAGGCCTGCTCTTCGTCCGGATTTCGGACCCAGGGAGCATCTTCTCCCCTGCTCGTCCCGACAGCCAGAGATGCTCATGTGTAAACAAACACACAGACGCACATCTATTTTCTATTGCACTAAATCACCGGCTGAGGCGGAGGGAATGGCGGCGTCCCCACCGGAGAGAGAATGTGTTTGCTTCCAAATCCCACTTGTGCGAAGTGTAAACTCAGACGTTCGGTGCAGACACTTGATGCTGTCTCTTGGTGCTGCCATAACCTTTTATGGCTGTTTCTTATATTTGCAAATCCATCATACGAGCGTCAGTGTGTGTGTGAAGCATCTGTGTGTCTATGTGTGTGTGTGTGTGTGTGTGTGAGGGTGCAGGTGTGCTCGAAATCAATCAGTTTCGAGGCTGCAGCTGACAGCTCTGTTCCCCGCAGTCTGACAGCTGCCGAACCATCCCAGAATATATTTTGTCTACGCTGTGTTTAAAAACACGAACTTTAAGTTTCTCTCTATTATCTTTTTTAATCTTTCTTTATATTCTTATTTTCTAATTTCTCTTTTCTCCTCTCACCTTTTCTGTTTTTTTTCTTTCTTATGATTTCCTACACATGACCTTTGTGTGACTGTGACTGCATTAGAAAATTTTAGCAAATACTTTTTTTTTTTTTTTAATAAACAGATGCTATATTGTGAAATTACAGGAAATAATGTTGAAATTTAAAGCGAATTTGTTTTTATTTTTTTATCCCTCCATGTTACAATCAGTGTTTCCCAATATTAGAAACATTTTTAATCTTTTTACAAAAAAATTCAGGCAACTTTGATGATATGGGTATTTTAAAACTAGCACAATCGTGGGAACAACCTGAAAATAAACAGTGAAAAATAGATATATTCACAGAAACTGAACATTCGAAGAAAACTAAAGGCTGCTTGAAAATGATTTGACTTACATTACGTGACGATAAATATAACGTTACAGCCTTGGGCTTCTAGTCCTCAAACAATCCCGAGGAAATGTTTTAAACGGTATTAGTATTTTTGAAAACATGCCATATTTCCTCCTGGTAAAACGATCTCCAGTGGTGTAACACCAAGCTGACGGTTATATCAAACAGAAAAATATGATTAAGGGACGATTAATAAGACAAACAATCAAAATGGGGAATAAAGATTGATAGTAGAATTGGCCGATAATGAGAAAATGCCATCGGGAGGAAAGAAAAGAAATCCCATTGTTACTATAAATCAAATTCACAAACAGTGTAAAGACGACATTGATGTCGGGTTGGGTTTTAGACCATTAAAGTTTTTTGTATTTTTCTCTACACGTCCCTCTTGAGGTCTGAGATCATTCTATTGTTCGGTGGGTTTTGAGGAAACGTTGGAGGATGCTTCTTCAAAATGACGAAAAGGGAAACACGGGCACGGGTTCGCCACTCAGCCGGTGCTTTTCTACACGAGGGACCTCAGTATCATATGATTAAATCACTTGATTAAAAATTCCAATCGATTTTGTTTTAAGTATTGTTGTGTGTTGCGGATGACTCATATTTCTTGTGAGTTGACTGATCAACAGGTGTGTGTGTGTGTGTGTGTGTGTGTGTGTGTGACAGGTGAAAGGAGAGCACAGAAGCTTATATCAAAACAACTGTGACCCCGCAGACCTCTTTTGATCAGAAGTTCATCCGACTCCTGCTGCAACAAGCAGAACTACACACTCAGACCGACGAAAATAAAAAAAAAGAGAGCTGCACCCTACACATCCTGTTGTCGTCTAACTCGATATTTCCCCCGAGAGTGTGGAAATGCACATTTCAGTTTTCCGCGTGCCATCCAAGGGAGAAACTTTATTGCCCCGTCTACATATTTATTCTACATCAACATCCGCACGAAGCATTACTTCTACATTTAAACCCGCTTCTTACTACTTCATTTTAATATCGTGAAATGGCTCATAAGAGCCGAGTGTCAAGCGTCTCCGAACGTAATAAAAAAGCCCCCCCGGCCTGTCAAAACGGTTGATGGCTTTGTTAAGAACTGACTTTAAAAACAAGAGAGAAGAAAAAAAACCAAACCAAAACCACAAGTTGACAGGACTTCCTGAGGTTACTTCTCATTCACATTCACAACCGGTTGAAACGTCTCTCTTGGTTCTATCTATCTGCCGCCCAGCGACCCAACAAATGCGAAACCTCATCCTTTGGCGAGGCGGTCGGACCACCCTACCTCTCTTGAAGGACCATCTCTTCAACCAGAGTTTGGAGAAGGAGGGCCAGGAATTGTTGAGGGGAGAGTCCGCCATACGAGCAGCGCGTTGGGGAGGCCAGATGGAATAATGAAGCTGCGGCTCGCTCGCGAAAAAAAGACGAGAGGTGGGGGCAAGAGCCGAGAGGGAGGGGTTGAATTGTAGGAGGGAGAGGCTGAGACTGCTGGTTGGGGATTACCTCCCGAAAGACTACGGTCCAAAAAAGAAGAGGGCAGGGAAATAAAAAGTGGCGGAGAGGACGATCGCTATCAAATGAGAGTTGAGCCGCTTAAGAAATAAATAGTTGTTGTTTTCCTTTTTACACCAGTCAAGTCCCAAGTCTCAGACGAGGCCCAAAATCAGAGCGAGGGAGAGAGAGAGAGGGAGAGGGAGTGGAGATCTGGTGCATCACTTAAAAAAAATAAGCGATTAACCAAGGCGACGGAGGAATAAATTAAAAATAGTAAAATGTTTTAAAGGAAACAAAGCAACGAAAAAGAAAAAGAGAAGGAAGTGTATGTCATGAAAGTCAAGAAGTGTTTTTTTTTTTTTTTTACTCTTGATCTGAGAGAGACTTCTATTTCCTTTTGTTTTGAAATGAGAAAAGTAAAGGAAGTAAATGCACATTTAAAAACCACCAACCCGACTGCTGAGAGCCAAACTTAAAAACACACCCTGACAATTGGTACGACCGCAGCGCTTTTTAATTTGCACAAGTGTAAGCATGGATAACTGTCAAGTTCAGCTCACTGCACATCAAATGGAAAAGTCTTCTAACTTTCCCACAGGCGAGGAAGGCAAAGCGCCGGCTGAGAAAAAGAAAAAGGCAAAAATGTCTTTTCTGCTTTTTTTTTTTTTTTTCTTTTTGAATAAACCCAAAAACCTTCCTTTCAGGTGGGTTTGTGATAAAAATGGCAATTTTAAACTCATATTCACCTGTTTAGTTGGTGGCAGGAGAAATTCCTCCGTCTTCACAAGGAGCCAAAGAGAGCAGAGAGGCTGCAGGTCTGACGGTCCGTGTAAAAATAAACTTCTCAGTCACCCTGCAATCGCCACCCGCAAGATCTTGACATCGCTTCCTTTTTCTGCAGTTAAGAGACAGTTGTACAACACAGACGAGATGCGGTGACTCATAAACAAATCCCAGTCAAGTGCAGCCTTACTTTTGAAGTTTATTATCGTGGCGACCGACACACTGACGAAGGAAATGTGTTGTTTGTGGTCTGGAAGGTCACGACACCTGCGTGAAGAAAAGGGTTTAGAGGGCTTGGAGTGGCTGCAGTCACAGCAGAGGGGCGGCAGATGCATCAAAAGGAGACAGTGAGTTTGCATGAAAACACTTTACCCTTAGTGCCACCGAGACAGAAAAAAAAAACATCACTGCACACGCAGGAAAAAAAGTTCACATGAAAAAAGATATTTTTATCTTTGCAAGATATGCAAGATATTATTCCTCTAATAGTACCGCATACGGAACATGCTAAGTCAAGTTTGATCAGTCGTACTCCCTGCTTTACATGGCACACACTCTAAAGGGTTTTTGAGTGTCTTTACTGTTGTGGAAAATTCATCTTCAAAGAGTTATTTATCTCGGTTCATTTTTTTTTGTGTGTGTGTGAGATGCATTTGCTTAGTTTAATTAAAAAATAATAATAATTTTGATTTGCATACTTCCGGCGCTGTCTCGGGCAGCTGCCTGCCAGAGTTTCTCCTCACCTTAGTGTCTCTTTTTCCTAAATTTTCTACTTTTTTTTTTAATTCTATTTACTTCTTCTTGCTTTAGTAACAATTTTCAACTTGTTACTTAGACACTTTATAGTTGTATTTGTATTTCTTATTCTCCCCCCCTTTTTTTATACTGTTTATTCAATTTCCTACGATTATTTATTATTGTTATGTTTTACTTGAAACTCTGGCACAACAATTTCCTTCAAGATAAATAAAGTTGTTCTTATTCTTATTCTCAAAGTGCACTTGGGTGCACGAAGGTCAAAACATTAATTTTAAAATGCACGTTTTTAAACCCGAGCACGGAGACGAAGCCGTCCACCTTCCAGCTCTCCGTAGACGGAGGAAGCGCTTCTCCTCCTTCTGCTGTTTCCACTTTTGCACTGAAATAAACCCAATCAGACCAGTATGGATGAATGAGTTAATGGAATTACTAAAATGAACTAAATCCTCATGAAATTAGACCAAATTGTCATACAATAATTTCTTACAACATGTTTTTTGTTTTGGTTTTATTTATTCTAAACTGCAGTTGATGCTGCATTCAATTGCACCAGACAAACGTATTCTTAGGTGGTAGGAACCTCACACCTCTTGACTTAATTCAGTGGTTTAAAAGTACATTTAACTTACATAACGCATGAAACACAATGCATGAAAAAATTTCTCTGATGCTCCAAAGCCAATGTCTAAAAAGTAAATTAGTGACATGTGATATTATTTTCTAGTACGTCCTATCACAGTGGCAAAAGACGAAGCAGTAAAATTATTTGAAAACATCCTGAGGGACAATCTTAGTGAACCCTGACTATTTTTTAACTTTTAAAAAGGTCAGTAGTTTTCCAACGCGGAATTAGTTGGAATACAATAGTATACAATAGTATACAATAGTAACATTGTTATTTAAGTCACGTTTTAATGCATGTTTATTAGTGGCAGGTTATTTCCATCCTGTGCTATTTGTAGCTAACAAAAGGATTTGGACACTTTAAGTCTGATCATGTCAAGCTTTAGATAAGTGACCCCAAACTACCAACAACCTTTCACTGATGGAGAATTTGTCAAGAAATGTTCGAATGCTGTCGCGGAGGAGGTGAGTCCCGAGAAGAAAGATATCTTTAATGTTGTGAGTCTTTGGGAAGGACATAGAATATACATTTAAGAAATGTTTAGACACCTCTGCAATCGTCACACATTTTGTTACAAACTGGCCCGGCCCCCCCGTCAGAGCAGGACAAAAGTTATTTGGCCCTCGCAGGAAAAAGTTTGTTGACCCCTGCTTTAGACCTTTCTGTAATAAACAAGTAGCGCATACCGCTAAATGCAGCATTTCTGTACATTTCTAGAATGCACAATGGCGTCTAAATGGATACATGCATCTGCGTGCAAATAGCCTTTTTTTATTTCTGTACTTGCTAAATGAGCGCTGTCATGTAGTTGGAGGGGCTCAAACTAGGTGCAATGCTTGAATAGTTTCAACCTTCACCTTATCTAGGCTTTCAGTACATTTCAGCCTTTGTCGTCATGCGTGCTACACTGGTGACACGTCTAAGGGGGTTCCTACATGTATGTAGAAAGGGGGGGCGACAACTCAGTTGTATATCTGAGACCTGGCTTGCGGGACTTGCTGTGCGTTGAAGAAGCATGAGATGACACGTATTCTCCAATAATTTTATTCATAATTTTAATATAAACAGTTAATCGTTGAATAATTTACACACAGCAAGATTTTTATTTTCATATCATTGCAACATTTTCTGTACATGTCATTACTTGGCTCTCCTTTGAAAACATACAAAAAATAAATTGTCAAGCGTTCATTTAGTCATGGCACATATTTGATCCTGTACAAATATGCATGTTTTTTTCTGTGTCTGTGTGTGTGTGTGTATGCATGTAAGTGTGGTTGTGTGTGTGTGTGTGTGCAAGTGTGTGCGTTCATCATGTCGATATATGTGATACATAAAGATAATGGCACATTTGGATCCAGTGTGAGGGATGAAGCGATCTTTGTGGATTGCGGGCTGCGTTTGGACTGTAGATACACACATATACACCTGCTGTCTGCATACGCACTGACGTCTCAACATAACGTATACACACCATATCCCAAAATTAATACATCAGCATATCCATCGGCAATAAATGACATTAATAAAGAGGTATCCTGCGACACTACACACAGCATTCTAGGGACCACCTATGTGCACCGAGGAGGGAGGGGACAAAGAGAGAGGAGGAACAGCGAACAGAGACGAAGAAAGCCTCGGCAAAGTTTTCAACCGAGGACAACACAGACACAAATTCATCAATTTGAACGACATACAGCACACGGGACAGCATAGAGACAAATATAAAGTACTGGTGTGTAAACTGGAGCAGACCACTGGACAGACAGATGTATATTCAAGAAGAGGTTGCATGCATTTCTTTGGGTTTGCCAACATGCAACGCCCCCACCGTCTGTCTTTGAAACAGTGGTGTGTGTCGAACCCGAGTCGGTACAACTGTGAGGGGATTCGTCATCACACTTCTGATGAACAGTACTTAATTCACTCAGAGCTGAGGGGCCCTGGGACGCCTTCGGCTTTACAGTCTCGACTTAAAAATTGGTAACAGAACAGAAGTTTCTGCCTTTTGTTTGTTTGTTTGTTTGTTTGTTTTAGCTTATTCAGGATTTCCTCAATCGTCTTCCTCTTCTTCAAAAAGGATGTGCAGTGGTCTCGTCCAGTTTCCACAATAAAAAAATAAAATAAAATAAAAAAAAAATAAACAAACAAACACACGTTTGCAAACTCAACACACCTCTCTTGCCAGAAGCAATTTTCAAACGACATCTGTGATTGGTGATGTGTTTGTGACACAAAAAGGACTTCATGGGTGGCATGCCGCTGTGGCCGGGTGACACGGTGTCGTCGCAGCCGACATTCAAGAACATGCATCGGATTAAGAGCAGGGTTCATTGCCAAAAAAAAAAAAAAAAAGAAAAAAGAAAAAGGTTTCAGGCCACAAACTGTCTATCTTGTTTCACAGGGTTTAAGCCCTCAGACTGGAGTTCTGCTGCTCATGTTTAATGCACGGTCAGACTCCACTCTGCTTTCTTGTATGTAATGGTTGTGTAAAAAAAAAAAGAAAAAAAAAAAAAAAAAAGAAAAAAAAATCTGTTTCTTTAAATTTAGAATAAGAAAAGTTATATACACATTGATAACAATGTTAAATTCATAATGTACAAGAGTAGTAAAAGTTTACAGTCAGAAAAGGTAATTGTATTTGCCCTCCCTACTTTGGCTAAAAAAAATAGAAATCATCATCTCTAAAATGTAATACTTTTTTCTTTTCTTTAAGATAAAACGACAATACATACAATGCTTTGTTCTCACCCTGCACTGCGTTACAAGCATGCTCTGTTCAACCCCTTATTAGGTCTTCAGAGATCCACAAAAAAAAAAAAAAGAAAAAAAAACAAACAAACAAAAAAAAAACCCTCAGCTTCCCTAAATTGAGTGCTTTCGTTTTCAGGGGCCATAAGGTTCCACTGCTATTTACAGTTAAGAGCTTATTATCTTGAAAATCATGGAAATAACTCTGGATGTACTTCAAATGGAAAACTCCTCTTAATGTGTAATATATTCACTTGTTGCTAATCATTTTTTTCCCCCATGTGCTTTGGGTCACCGCTGTCAAAGACAAACCGATGAATGCTGCTGAGAGGCAAAATCAAAAAGCATTAAATTATCAAGCTGGTAAATAGGTAATTCATGCATAAAGCAAGCCAGCACTTAGCAGAGTAGAGACACAAGTTGTTTTTTTTTTTTGTTTTTTTTTTTTCTTTTTTTTCTTTTTGCTTTTGATAAAAATCAGTCATATAATCCCAAATTACAGTATTCTCTCACCAAGAAGCTTGAATGTTTTTTTTTTTTTTTTCTCTGCAGTTACAACTTAAATTAAAAAAAGGAAAAAAAAAAAAAAAAAAATCATACAAACAATAATTACTGTGTTTTCATTTCGTATTTGGAGGTCCTCTTTAGTGATTCATGGAGACACCAGTTCTAGGGAAAGGGAGAGTGGGAGGAGTCAGGTTGGCTGTTAAGTCTGAGCAAGGCACTGTGGGTGGGGGCCCTGTTTGCTTTGCCATCCTCGACCTGCGACACCCCCGTCCGGCCACCAGGGGCCGGTCCAAACCACATCATATCAGTGAGTGGAGGATTCCTGATTATCTTGAAAGGGGCAGAGAAGATTTCATACTGGGGGGGGGGGGGGGTTGTTGCTGAAACATCATCCTTAGGGCTTATCATCTCCATTTTTCTCGCGAGGGTGTAAAGAACTTGCACTTTCAGTCAGAGTCGATAAAAGGTAGCACTTCTTCACCCTCATCCTCCAACCACGAAGCATCAGGCCGCCTCCCTGAGACGAAAAGTTACAATCTAGATTTCATGTCTGTAGAGAGTTCTTATGGCACACAGGATTGTCCCAGTCCAGCTTTTTCCTTTGCAGAGGTGCGGTCCTCCTCTTTACAAATGAACTAGTCCGGGCGTCTCTGTCCTGATCATGCGAACAGACCCAATCCATGGCATTGACGGTAAATAAAGGTTCTCTCTTGATATTCACAGTAGAAAAAATATACATACAAAAGCATCAGAACAGAGAATGAAACGACTGAAGGAACAACAGCAACGACGACGACGACAACTGGGGAAAACACTGGATTTGAACACTAACTGTTTTGACCACGCAGAGATAGACACTGACAAACTGAAGAAGAGGAGTCAGGCTTCAGGTTAGTGGAGATTATCAGGGCTTCACTGCATGTAGGTGATAACAGATATGCGCTGAGTCGTAAGACTTTAGATTTGTTTGACTCGTGATACTGTTGCATCCCCGGAAACCAGTAGTGTCTCGACGACATACAATTCAGAGGATTACTGTACGGTGAAAAAAAAGGGGGGGGGGGGGGGGGGACGACACTCATAAAGCTACGCCGCTTCCTCTGGGACCTGAGGGAGCCTCTTTCATGAACTGTAGGAACAATAAAAAGGGACAGACCACCTATGACATTCTCCCGCTTCTAATATTCTGAAACACTTGGGTGAAAGGAGAGGGATAAAGCTTGTTCTTAAACAATGTACTGATTATTGTTGTAAAAATAAAATAGGAAAGGCAGTGCTCACAAAAATATTCGCAGAGGGTCGATGAGAGTTTCCCCGTCGGGACACGAGAAGAAGCGAAAACAGAGACGACACACCGAAGCAGAGGGATTTACAAGAATTTGCCGTTGGTGTTTGTGATGTACTGAGAAGTGACGTTTCAAATTGTGATCTCTTGAGCGAGTGATGGGGGCAATTCTGAGTCTTTAGACCGATTCCTCCATATGCACTGAGGTAGACTCTGGCCAAACACAAAGACAACAATAACTTACTTTCTAACTAGCATTCCTCTTGCTCACCACCAGACACCGCCTGTACAATAACAAACTAAGTTTCACATCGCTTCGCTCTGGAACGCCTTAAAAATGCTCCACTTTTAAACTTGTGTTCTTCTTATACACTGAAAATGATTTTAATAAAATAAATATCTGGTATTTCAAGGATATGGGCACCATCTTAATTAAAATTGCATAATTGTGCGAACACTACCACAAGAAAAGCAGCCTAGGGTCAAGGCAGGCTGTGTCCCACATTTAGACTACGTACTAATTCTAACAGGGCAACTAATGTGTTCATACTGGAAAAATAAAGATGTAAAATACATTAACCCCTTGTATGCTAACTGCCAAAATAGATTTTACCCCGTGGAGTAATCGCATATTTTGTCAAATTGTGATACAGATAAGGTCCACCACGGGCATCTAATGTTTGTTTTTAGTATCTAAATATAATTCCCTGGCATACTTTTTTTCAAACAGTGTGACAGATATTTTACAAAGTATAAAAGCCCAAGATGTAATCAGAAGTTCAGACGCCTCTGGAAGCCAACAGAAAAGCCTCCACGGTGTCACTGCTGAAGCACTGGGTGAACTCAGTGATCGGACCTCGCGCCGAGATACAAATACGAGAACTGCCGAGACGATGCTTCTCTTCTCTTGCACGCAAGAACCTAGTTACCAAAAGGGAGAGTGACACGAGACGGAGTTTAACGGGCGCCCACGATACCGACAAGCACTAACGCAGAGAAGACAAATAAACACGGAGAGTACAGAGGCCTTTGTTTATGTGTGTATGTATGTGTGTGTGTGTGTACGCATGCGCGAACTAGCCAGTATAATTAGCCTGGACATGGCTCTGGGTTTAAGAAGGCACTGGTAAATGTGGAGGCAGATTCTCTGCTTTCTCTTCTCCAATTCTGTGGGTTCTCACTGTTGACAGAAACCCGCCAACACTTTGGCTATACTTCAAGTGCTGAATGCTGTTCGGCTACACTGGCAATCGCACTGGTCTGTACCCAGGGGAGGGAAAAAAAAATACGTCCCCCTCCGATTGGCTCCTGACTTTAGTCTCCGATCACGTCGAACGGCGTGTTCAAAGAGCAAGACGGCAGACTTCGCTGGAGATCTGCGTTTAGACTTCGGGCTCCGGATTGAGGATGTTGCAAAAACCCATTGTGAGAAGACGGGCCGAGGGTCAGAGGGCAGAGAGTATTCAAGCAGCCTGTGTCTGTTAGTTGGGGAGAGATGACAGGAATGTTTAGGGTTTTCCAGCAAGAAGGACAACAATGGTCATTCGGTTCGGGAAATTTCAAATGTAAAAGCTAGGGACGTGTCCTCCGCGGTATCTGACAGCTAATAAATACGTCAAGTTTAAGATGCAAGTCACAATGGGTTGATGGTATAAGCTTTGCCATCAGGACGGCAAAGCGAGGGGATAGGGGAACCGGCAGTTCCAACTAAATCCTGGAATGTCAGACCTGAGTGAAATCGCTGCTGCACAATGTGTTCTGGCTGCATAACTGCATGTGATAGGAGGGAAAATAATAGGATTAGCAATCCTTCATACTCCCTTTCTCTCTCTCTCTCTCTCTTGCTCGCTCTCTCAGACACACTGGAAGATAGAGACAGCCTCTCTCCAGTACCTGCTGTGGACTCTGAATGTAGCTGGAACTTTCCGTGTTTCTCTCCAATGCTCAATCGGAGGAAGAGGAAAAAAAAAAAAAAAAAAAAAAAAAAGTGGAAATTTCCACCCGGCCGTTTCGAGCAGAGGGCTCATCAGCCAATGGGGAAGCCTCGGAAGAGAACAACAAAATCTTGAGTCAGATTTGAAATTACAGCCGCTTAAAGTGCGACGGAAAAAACATGCTACCGCTGGTGGGGCCCGGTCAACTGCTTCGCCCGTGTCTGACCTAGAGCCGGTGCCGAAAGCCCGCCTCCCCTGACGCGCACTCGCACCGCCACAACAAAAACATGGTACGTCTATGGAGCTCACAGAATGATGCACAACCTTTGGGCCACTGTCTGTCTCCTTACAGATAACAGGTTCTTCAGCGGTTGTGTGAAAGACACAAAAACCTGTTAAAAAGACCAGGCGTGATGCGATTAGAGAAGGACAGCAAATACAGAGACAAACATTAGGTGCACTTTGACCTAGAAAGACCTCATTCCCCTTTTATAAAGCTTTTTTTTTGGTTATTCCTTTTTTTCCCCCTTATTGTTGTGGTAGGGTTAGCCTCCAAATATTGAGATCAAGGTTTGAAAAAGAAAGATATGCAGTGAGCAGAAAATATCTCGGGGCTTTACCCTGTCCCATCCAGGTGGTCAGATTTCGTGAGGGTGCTGGAGGTATAAGACACAGAGAGCGCTGATGGTAGATTAGTGTGATTTCAGGGGCTATAAAAATAAGAAAATTTAGAAAATTCCAAAACAAAAAAAAACTGGCAATAATAAAAACTAAACAAAGCAAAGCATTTGATGAAAAATATTACAAATATGAATTATTTACACAAACATCAATATATCATATATTATATATAAAATATTGATAGTGATACCAATATTCCATATATACTATATATCTTAAATGTATTTATATTTTTCTATACCCACTAAAATATATCAAAACAGCAGCTATTGGTCAGTCTGAGGAACTCCATTGTCCAATTTTTAACTGTTTAAATATCCTTCAGCCATAGAGTGAGGAGAGAAATAAAACTGAGAATGAAGAGAGAGATCATAACAATATAAGCAAATAAATTAGAACTATTACCAAACACCCGATGAATCTGTGTGTAGTTTGGAATTCTGCAGAACCCCCCCCAAAACAACATCAAAGAAAAAAAAAAAAAATCCAAAATTCCTCTATGAATAGATGTTTGTTCTAGGATTGAGACATCCCACCATTCCAAACAGTTCCCAACTGATAAAAAGTCATTGATCAAAAGGAAATTAGTAAAAGTGCTGATAGACACTTCTCTTTCTTTATAGGCCACGTATAAAAAGGCCACTATCTGAGTAAAAAAGATTTCATTTGGAGAAAAATAAACAATGCAAACAAATATGGAAATGAAGATTGGTGGTTGTGGGAGGAAGGGAGGTTGAGCAAAAGCAGCCATGTGGTTGTTTAAGGTTTGTTGTGTTCACAGTTTTTTGTTTTTTCCTTTCCTGTTTCCATCACAATGAATCCTGGAAACATAAACATAGTGAAAAACAATAGATAGGTAATATGATAACAGAAAGTCCAATGTGTTGTGGAGGAAGATGAAAACAAAAAGAACATGTTACACCATGTTTGCATCCCTTGCTTGCCTGTGTTTGGCAGCCATGAGGAAGAAAATTAAAAGTCCTGAGATTTTTTTTTTTTTCTGAAGGGCTTCTCCAAGAATAGGAAAAACTATTAGCAACTGATGAAATGAATATAAAGGATTCAGACAAAAAAAAAAAAAAAAAAAGAGCTGGAAGAGAAGGGAGGATGGGGCAGCTAAACAAGTTTTTTCAGAAAACAGGAAATGTTAGGAAGGGCTGGATCTGGGCAACGATAGGATTCGTCCATTTTTCTTGCCCCCGTTCATGTGTGTGTAGGGGACGTGCTCCTCATAGTTCCCCCTTAAGGCCACAGAGGGCCCGCTGTCCCTGCTTAAGCTCTCCTCTCTCTGGGAATATGAAGATGGGTCCAGGGGTATGCTTTCCATGTTGTCCAGGTCCAAGTCAAACTCCTCGGTCTCTGGGATTTTGTTCTCCTCGCTGTAAAAGAAGGAGACGTCCTGGAAAGAAGGGTGCAGGTCCTCCCGCAGCATCTCAATGATCTCGTGGAACATTGGCCGCATCTTAGGGTTATACTGCCAGCACATCTGCATTAAGTTGTGCCTGGAGAAGGGATACAACAGCGAGGAGATAGAAACAGCACTTAAAATGACGAAAATCCTTAAAAATCTAGTCTACCCTCAGAAACCAGACTTGTCAATTTGATGGATATCACCAGATGTACAACAGTAAATGTTTAGAAACACAGATGAAAATTTATATTATTTAGTTGGTTTTCCGGAGATTTACAATACCAGGTAGATAAACAAAACTAGTTGCTCGTTTAGTGACTCCAGGCCGCTGCTCTCCATATTTATGTACTATTCAATATCTGTTCAAACTGTATTTTGGGGTAGAATAACTTACCATCTGCACACTTCTACTTGTAAATTACATTCATAGTTCTATAGTGTTCAAACTGATCATTGTAAATTATTGACATAATATACCATGGACATTCTGATAAATGCATTTATTGTATTAACACGTGCTGCTTCTTTGCACTTCTGGCTAGATGCTGCATTTTGCAGCATAAACCGCATTTTGTTACCCTGTACTTGTACATGCGTAACGAGAATAAAATTGATTCTAATGTCATTTAAAATGTTTAAATCACCTGTGTTTCATTCACAAAGAAGTAAATAGAAGTTATCACCATGTGATGATGTGTGCATTCCATCCAAGATAATGTATGAGATTACTGAGCCACCAGTTGCCACACTTGTGGTTCTAGCCAGTATCTACTCACATCCTCTCAGGGCAGTTCTCAGGTCGGTCCAGGAATCCTCCGTCCATGACAAATTTCAGGACCTGCTCGTTTGATAAACCTTGGTAGGGCTGTTCTGCTAGCGTGCTGATCTCCCACAGCACAACGCCAAATGACCTGCGGGCACGCACGGACATGTTATCAAACACGACGGCGATTCTGTCGGAGCTAAAGCGGCTAATGAACTTTGAGGTGTCTTACCAGCAGTCAGAGTGGGCGGTGAACACTCCATCCTTCAGAGATTCTGGAGCCATCCATCTGACAGGAAGTAGGCCCTTGCCTCCTTTCCGATAGTAATCAGTCTCATAGATGTCTCTCGTCATACCGAAGTCTGCAATAGAGAATTAATGAAAAGATTGACAAGACAATGTTCAGGATACAGTCTTTCAAAATAATGTGAAGGTAAGAGACGAATGATGAAGAAAGAAGAGCAGAAATGAGCTCGGACACCTCCGATCTTGACGGTGAAGTCCTCTGCCACCATGCAGTTCCTGGCAGCCAGATCTCTGTGGACAAACTTTTTGGCATTGAGGTAGGCCATGCCGTCTGCGATTTCTGCAGCCATCTGGATCATCTCCTTTAAAGTAGGCGGAGGACGACCGGATGGGTTGTTCTACGAAACACACAAATGAAACTTTTAATATACTCTGCCAGCAAAGTGCAAACTTAGGACCCGGCCTCCTTCAGCAGTAGTTCATATGTGAATTTTATCACGAGCAGGTACCTCAGAGTCTGGCCTGAGACTTCTCAAGTAGCTCTTGAGGTCCCCATGTGTCATCAGTTCCATTACTACCAAAGTGGGCTGACCTCTGGACACCACACCTAGAAGACGCACCTGTATGATGGGAGATTAATCGTGTCAATATGGCAGTGGCAGCGGCATTAAGTGTGATGGTTGACACTACATGTAAATACTAGGTTATAGTGTACGGCTAGTTAATCCTTTTTCCATTTCAGAAATACATTCGTTAAAGTGCACTGCCATGACGCACCACATGGTGGCAGCTGAAAGCCTTCATGACGGAGGCCTCGTTGAGGAACTCAATTCTCTCTCTCAGGCTGGCCGATTCATTAACGGTCTTGACTGCTACACGAGTGTCCGGGTCTCCTTTGACTATGTCCTTGGCGATTCCTTCGTACACCATGCCAAACGAGCCCTGACCCAGCTCTCTGAGCACAGTGATCTTCTCTCGAGGCACCTCCCACTCATCCGGAACGTAAACTAAACACAAACAAGCAATAGGACCGAGTGAAATTCTCATGTATTATTTTCAGCCCATCACACTGAACAACAACTGATGTGACAGGAAGACAGAAATTCTTCTCCTCCGGAAACATTACGATGCATTACTTACCGTCATTGGCGCTGAGATACTCGGGGTTTGACGAAGCGATGAGAGGTCCTGTCGGCCCCTCGGTTTGCCTGAGACACAAACCCAACAAGTGCCGTGACACACTGAAATCTGGATTTAGATGCTAACATTCTAAGAACATTGACATTTCAGAACTGTCATTTTATTTGTCATGTCACCTACTCATACGTATCACATTGAACTACTTAACATTTTTTATGCATTTCTGCCAAGGAAATTAAGCATCACTTTTTTCTTTAAAAGTCGGTTGCGTATTCGGTAATACGGTGGATAATTCCGATAGCTCTTACTTTTTCTTGAAAATGAAAAAGACTCCTCCTCCCACAAACAGCAGAAGGATGAAGCAGATGACCGGACCAATCACAACCCCAATTATCCCAGGGTCCTCTGCAAGAGACACACATGTTAGCGTGTCACTTAGTTCAGTGGGCAGTGGTGCTCCCACATCCACGTGAATAATACATGACACGTGAATTATGCGAAATGAGTGATAAAGCCTGCAGCCTTACTGTTGGGCATGAAAAAGTAAGTGGTTTCTGTGAAAGAGCCATTTCCTGCCAAGGACGTGGCCCTGACCTTCACGCTGTAGTTTCCAGGGTGCACAAGTGAGAGCTTGGTGCCACCAGACTTGAGGTACGCCGGCCGTGATACGCAAGCTGTATGTACCTGTGTGACAAAAAGTCATTAAGGTCTCTTAATCCACGTGATCCAAATGATTTTCTGTCAAAGATATTGCTTTATTTCAACTTTGTTGCAAAGGTGTTACAGTACCCCGAGGCAAATTATGAAAACATATTTCATACGGGGTTCTACATGCGCTCTAAGCAGCTATGACACATGCAAATGAACATACTGAAGTAAATACACGCGTATTCAATTGTGATGCATTCAAGTATTTCTGAGGTCTGATGTGTGATTCCGCTACTACACTTAGATGCTCAAATTTTTCCAAGACACAAGGAGAAATGTGTTTTAGGATTTTCTCTGTCCCAAGATGATCCTGAAACAAACTACAAAGACTTTGTATGTATGTTGATTTCTGAAGGGATTTAGCAGAACATCTTTCTGACAGATGTGTACAAAACCTCATGATAATCGTCAACAATTTTGAAATTGTAAAAAGACACAATAGCCATGTAGTAATCTTATCCATTTTCCATGCCCACTCCAGGATAATAGCAATTAGCAGGTCTGACAGCTAGTGTTTGCATCCGGTACAAAAGCTTTTGGTTACTAGAAAAGCCTGTTGCGATTGTTTGCACTAAGTCTCTGAGCATCACTTGATTTTGCAAATTAAGTGTTGCCATTCCTATTTCTCTCAAATTTTAATTTACAATCACAGATGTTTGGATTCACCTGACCTTTCAATTCAGTGACAAGAGGCGGAGCATAACCTGTTATTGATTCTGCTATACAAAGTATGATTATTACTGAATGGTCTCCCGCCTGATAAGCCCATAATTTTGTCTGGTGTGGGTACATAGTGCTCAGGTTAGACACCAGGAGACTTAAAAGTTGTTATATTGCGGTTTCGGGTTCCAGCTCAGTTGCAGACAGGGATGGTTGTGATAAGGTCTGCCTAAGACATTCGAACACATTTCATCTTGTAACAAGACCTGACTGCAATAAGGTAGACAGACCCATTGTCCAGGTGTTACATAGACCTTATATATTTACTCCCACCATTCTTTACCAGCCACTGTATGTTAATTTAAAAGTAGTATGAGACTCAAGTGTCCTGATTCAAGACAAAAAAGGCCTGAACAGAAATCCATTGAACACACTCAAATTGGTTACTGTGTTACCAATTGGTCATTAACTAAATGAGTTACACTGCTAATTGATGCATTTGATCCTCTGACATGCTCAAGGTATCATTTAAAAAAACAGTGTTTGGGCTGCCACTGCAGTCTAGTCTTCCTTGTTGCCTTTGTCGCTATGGTAACGAAGCTGCTACCAGTTCCTAGGTTTAGGCAATGCTGCAGTGAATAGCAATGAGTGTGGAAGTCACACATTTCTTTCAGCAGGGAAACATCAACACACCTCAACATTAGGATTGTGCCTGACAAATATTAAAATGCACAGAAATACCAATACTATATAGAGGAACTTGGCAGGGAAATCCAGCACACTCTAGAAAATTTTGAGATTTAGAGTGAAGATTTCCTTTCTTCCTTTCCCCCAAAAAAGGACAACAGTCTAATCCACATAAGACAGCAGTCTCTTATTCCCTTCTCATTTGTCTCTTATACTTCAAGCCAATCCTCTTCCTCTCTTAATGTCTCCTTAAAGTTGTGTCCATTTGTGTACCAGTGTAAGCTATGTGTTCATGACTTACAGATCAAGTAAAGATAATTTTTTTATCATCTCCTTGACCTCTAGCCCACCTATGTTCTTTTAAAAAAACTATCCTGCACCCTCCTTTGTCAGTTTTTTTTCCCTATGCCCCGACTCTCCCAACCTGCAATAGTGGTCACTGACCTCTGTGTCTCCGACCTTCTTGTAGAACACCTCATAGAGAATGATAAGGCCGTTAGGCGAGGGAGGTGCGTTCCACTTAATGAAAACAGAGGCAGGTTCACCGTTCATTATCTCATGGATCACAGCGCCTGGGATGTCATCTGCTTTTTCTGTAGGTGGAACACAAAGAAGATCTCTAAACATACTGTATATAGACATTAAGCACAAAATTTAACTTTGTATTGATTGTTGACACCCTGCTGACTTTAATAGGATTACATCTGGCCTGTGCTAATGCCAGGGAGAATTTCAATGTGTTTAACTCTTAAAAAAAAACAAAAAAAAAACATATGAATATACTTTGTATTTATAGAAATGTGGGATGGGTATTTGTCTCACCCTCTGGCATTGTTCGGGCACTGACATAAGTTGCCATGCTGCAGCGCTTGGGATCTGTCGGATGGTTGCAGGCCATGATTTCTATCTTATAACTGCTGAAGTGGTGTAAGTTGGAGATGACCGTCGACTCTTTGGAATTTACCAGTAGTTCAACCTGCACCGAAAAGCAGAGAGATCCAGTCAGTTCATCATTATCTTGTTAAATACAAAGCAAAAGTCAGGTTTGAATTAACACAGTATTGATCAGGTTCTTGTGTGTTCTTGTGTCCTTGTGTGTGATTGTGAGCTGCTCGTGAAGCGGATTACCAAAAGCTCCTCTTGGGTCCTTATGATTTCAGACAAAAATAAATACAGACTTCTCAAAAAAAAGAATGCAAATTAGAGGCTTACATAGCTGAATGAAATGCCATGTATAAAGTTAAAGTAGAAAGAAAGTCAAAAATATGTGAATACAGACTCCATATTGCTTCTTTTGAACTTCGAGATTAATGTCTGAATTTCATAGGACTCTATCAATCCAAAATAAATAAAACATAAATTAAGTTATCCGCACATACAATAACACATGCAGTGGTATAGGAAATTAAGTGTTGGAGACCTTGGATCTCTTGTCGTCCTCCTCCTGTTTTTCATATGTGGTTGTGGTAGCGCCAAAGGGCAGGTTGGGGGCTGTGGTGAGGAAGAACGGAATTTGGGTGGCGTTGGCAACTCCCACTGAGCGTCGCCGGCGAGATGGTCTTCAGGAAAAGAGCAGCACATACAAAAGTAAGTGAAAGTCAGGCAAAGGGCCAAAAGTAAGAAAACCTGGAGGAAGAAGGTTTATTTTGAAAAACGGTGATTCACTTCACACCCTCCTCAAACAATATAGTCTCCGATAAGCAAACCATCTGTTTTTGTCCGCTAATCGGGGGCTGAGTCACAGCGAACTTTTACCCCGTTGACCCAAGTGTCCCTGGCCCAAATGACAAACCCTGGGTTTGCTTGAAAGACACCATAGCCAGAAGAGATGTAGCCTCTGAAAAATGTTCTGGGTCTACCACTGGGCCTGTGCCACAGACATATACCCTGCACCGCCTCTCCAAGGAGGCATCTCTTCATCAGACGCCTTTGCCACCTAAGTGGACCTCAGTGACAATAGATGAGGGTTGTGATTCAACAAGGTGTGCCAGACAGCTTTCCTTTCCAGCGCCGAACCATTTTAAATATGATTGATCCAAGTAGAACCCGAAGTGCTACCGGTGTCATGCTAATCCGCTTATCTAACTTAACTGCCATCTTACCTCCATTTGTCAACAACACACTGAGGTACTTGAACTCTGCAGTTTAGGAGCCCTTCTCTTCCAACTCAGAGGGATCATTCCACCATTTTCTAGCAGAGACCCATTACCTGTGACATGAAGGAGCTGGCACTTATCCCCAATGTTTTCATACTCCGCAATAAACCACCCGAGGGCCTTCATCGATGAGTCCGACAAGACCACATCATCCACAAAGGCATTATAGAAAGTCTGAGAACCCCTTAAAGGACAATCCCCTCCTTTTCACTTAGCCTGGGGATTTTGTCATATGTCATCTGTGACAGCGTACAGCAGACATAAATGACATTATGCTGAGAATGCAGATACTGAGAATCCATAAGTTAGACGAGATGGTTAACTTTGTTTTCTTTCTCTGAGGTAAGCCCTGGGCCACCTCTTGCTTCCCCTTTCCTGAGTGACCAGACAGTTTTCACAACCTGTTTGAAGTCGCCCCCCTATGTCTTCTTAACCTATGGCTTCTCCTAAGGTCCGACCTGGCAGGGTTGTGGTTTCGGTGACTTCAGCTACTCCGGTATTTATCAGGAAATGAAGAGCATCCCTTGGCCAACCAGGAAAGTAAGGCCTCTACCTTCTGCCTGCTATTCTTCTTTATCAATGGTGTCGATAAACCAGTGTACAAGAAGATTCTGTTTATTATAAAGCTAACCATTGGGTCAAAAATGTTTTCCTACTTTAGCCACAGATAAAATATTCCATCTCTAATGTGCGGAATCATGAACAATAATGGAATTACATGAAAAGGTTTGGATTATTTACTCAAAGTATGTATTTTCTCTGACATTGCAGAATATTCAATTTGAAAAGGTGGGCATATAAGCAAAATTCATGACTATTCAGTTGTGAACATATTCAATTCAACAGCTTTCCTGTTTTCAGCGCACGCAAGCTTTCAAAGCTGAATGTCTTCAACTCTTCATCACTAAGAATAGACTTTACTTGAATTGGAGTCATCTTGAATTCAGCACTACTGAAATGAGGTGAACTTCTGAAAATTTTTAAATGTAAGTCAATCGATAACATTTAATTTGATTGCTGTATTAAACTGCAATTATTAGTCAAACTATTGTGTGTCTTCTTCTATGAGCAGAGCTATTTTAAGTTGTTTTTTTTTAACATGAAGTCATTTAAACTCTGGCAGATTGCCAACAGAGCAGTAACAAAGAATGAGGCAGAGAGCGCTTAGTTCATATTAACTGCAACAAAAAAGGATGTGACTGAATGTGCACGTTGCCATGCTGGCAAATCTACCAACATTGACCACTAGGTGGAACCATTGAACCCAGTCTACTTCATTCTGTACAGTAATGAACATAAACCACCACAGAGGCCTTGGTCTTGAACCACATCAGAGGCAGCCTGCAGTGCATCGCTCAGTAAGATCAAATTGATCCACTCTCTAATAGAAAAATCTGGCTTCCTTCAAAAACTACCACGACTAAGTACCCTTGAGTGATTTCATGCTGATCCAATACTTCCTCATGTAGTACAAAAATACGACGCCCCCTGCATACCTTTTGCCTGATGGAAAAGGAGGACGTTAGGAGTTTCTTGTTTACTTCAGTGTTTGTATCTGACCTTGGCAGATTCCAACATTCTGATATCAAAATCCAGCTGAGGTGTGTGTGTGTGTGTGTGTGTGTGTGTGTGACTTTGAGGGTCTGTGTGTCTAAAAATCGCAGTTTGCATGATCGCACACATGACTGGCATAAATGATAATGGGCACAGTAATCGCCCCCGTGGGGAAGCGGGGGGGGAGAAACTTTGGCTGTGTGTGTGTGTCTGTGTGTGATGGTGGGCTGGAGGATGAGGGCCCAGACAATAAGCATCTCCCACACTGAGCCCCCCCCCAGTAAAAAAGGAGGGTCTACATAAACAACACACACAAACATTGATGAACGAGACAAGAGTTGGCACGGAGCCGTTTTAACACACAAATCATTGTGACTGAGAAAAAAAAAAAGAGAACTGATCTTGTCTGGCAGGATGAGGGGGGCTCCAACGTTCTCGCTTCACTGCCACAAAAGGGAACTTACAAAGTAAGAAGTTCCTCTGGTGTTATCTATAAAACTCCATTTCATGAATTCCAAATATACACAAGATTTATGCACGAGCTAATCCAATGTTGAGATGAAAGTCCATTCCTTGGTTTTTCAAAAATGTTTCCTGACTATCTCTTATTTTGGTTTGTTTCAAGATACAGTGTCCTGTATGTCTCAGCCTGTAAAACAGTGGATCTTAACTCAAGCCCTGAACCCATATCTCAAAGTGGACGTAAGCTAGACCCCCCCCCCACACACACACACACACAACTTCCTCCAAATGGTCCAACAACTAAGCTTTTGTGTCATGACTTAACAGCTGATAACTACTAATTATATTTCCCGCTGGTACAGTATGTACTTTTTCCATTAATTAGAGTTATGGTAATAATTGGAATGTGACTGAAAGTAGTAGCCCTGCAATAAAAACTGGTGAAATCAACAACAATTTAAGGTGAAGACAGTTATTAAAAATCCCCCGAGTAATACAAGTAAACTGATAATTACGTAAAAACATACGTACCTGCTCTCGAAAACTTCATTATGGAGGTAGTTTTCAAAGGTCTTTCGGTACTCTATCTCCTCCTGCTCCTTCTTGAGCTGTACATCTGTCTTCGGGCAAGCACAGCATTTGCTCCCAATGGCGGGTTCATCCGTGTGGTTCCACTTTTGCTCATCTTCAATATCCAGGTGGGTCGGGGTACGAGACGGAAGCTTCATTCCTGTAAGGGAGGATGAGATTTGGGATCAAGCCGGTGTGCGCTTCAGATAAACTGATCTAATGGTACACGGTCTCCGGGACAGGGACACAAACCTTGCAGGCAGTAGTCAAACTTGTAGAGGTCACTGTCCTCAGGCTGCTTCCGACAGATGACCCGGTAGTGGGTGATGTTACCATTTGGACTGGTGGGGGGTTTCCACTTCAGGATGATTTGAGATGAGGAGTTAGAGGAGGAAATGGGGTCCAGAGGCACAGAGGGCTCTGCAGAGGATGGAGGATGCAGGTGAGACAAGAGTCTGTATTACACTATCATGACACAATGTAAACAGTAAGAATAATCTCCACTGAACGAGCATTTTTTATGAAAAAAGTTTTATTTATACAAAACTTTTAATCCTCTGTAATGTGCCATCAATTTCAGAAGGCCTGAAAGTCCAATATGTTTCCCAACTGATTACTGTCACCACATGGGCCTCTATCTATCACTGGCTGAATGAGACCCGTGGCCTGTATGGAGCAACAACGTGAATGACTCCCTGGCCTGTTTGCACATTTAAGTTCAGGTAACGCCAGTAACATTCCTTCCAAGGGTTTCACTCTCTTTCATTGGTATACAGTGGCTGAGAGGCAATACCTTGCTGTATCAAGAAATTAGGGGCTAATAGATGACTGCCACTGGAAAAAACACAAAAACTGTACGTGTGCTTTTTCATTGTCAGATGCAGCGGGGATTTGGGCGATACCTCCCAGCTGACGATCCGAAGCGTACGCTTTCAGTATCACAGGGTCTTGTTTACAAAACACAGCCGGCCCAAACTTTTCCAAACATTTCTTCAGTTACATATTTTTGGCATCTCCATAGCACTTCACTGTCGTCTCTTGTACATATTACATTGCTTGGGGCAGCTGTATTTAGGTCTTGCTCCAGACACATGATAAACAGAAACACATTGGTTGCTCAATATGTGATAAAAAACTATGCACTGCTGAGCTGGTTGATTGGAGGCCTCGGTATCCAAGCTGGGTTATACATCTTGCACATACAACACATCTCAGCAAGGCCAAGATTTAGATTAGGGCTTGCAGCGCATGTCTGAAATGGGTTTATATGCACATATTAATCAAAGTAACTTACTCGAGGCATCGGTGCGGACATAAATGATCTCACTCTTGGCTCCGTGGACCTGGTGCTCGTCAGAGGCAGACAATTGGGTTTTCACCATGATGGCGTACTGAGTCCAGGGCTTCAGTGGTCGGATTAAAAGCCCTGGCTCATGCTGCTCCTTGCTATCTGTGACACGGGCTGGTGGGTCAACGTCAGCAATCACCCAGCTGTTTGAGCCACATGCATCTTGCCCCTCAAACTCTGTCACATTCCTGTAAGGCCTGGAGAATATGGGATGACAGACACCACATGTGTGAAGAATAAGCTAACAATGAGGAATATTTATCAAGTTTATGCCAATAGCATTTAGCAATATGGTTATGTCCACAGGATATGGCCATTTACCTTTACCTCTAAGAATGTTTTCAACTTTATATGCTGCTTTGTGTGTTTGTCTGTGTGACTGAATAAACACTGCGGCTAATTATATATAATAGGGACTTATTATATATTTTACTAAAGATGGTGGACGGAAATTAGCTTGGTAAAAGCACTGAGGAGTCACTCAAACAAGTCACTACATTTGAGTAAGCATAACCTCTATGCTTAATAGCCTGGTCCAAAATTTCTCATAATTTCTGTTGGATACTTACGCTTCTTTGTAGAGAACCATAAAGCCCAGCAAGTCTCTGAAGTCTGATGGCCAAAAGGACTCCCATTTCACCATGATCTTATTAGATGTAGTCTTGATAAGTGTGAATTTCAGCAACTTGGTCTCACCTAAGATGCATAACAATGGAAGAATCATAAAGATTAGTAGTTCACTTTGGCAAAAAAAAAAGCAAATGTATTGTGGGATATCTGAAGTGTAGAATATTAATCAAATCCCCTGCTAAGAGAACATCTCACAAAGCACAGATCAACTTAGTACATGTATGGAATGTGCTATATTGAAATAATTTTACTGCATCACAACACTACCTCTATTTTTTTGCAATTGCTTTTTCATTCTTTATGTGATCACAATCACAATTACAGATGGGCATTTAACCAGAAGCACAATGTTCTAGTTGAGGTAGAGCTACTAAATTTTATGCAAAAACATATTGCTATCATATGTCTAATTTGGCTAATAAAGATAAAATGTCCATCAAAAGCGTTGTGTCTTACAGGAGGCTTGGTCCCCATTGGTGCGTGCAGCAATGTCGTTCTTTTGGTTGCGGTCTTTGGTACCGGTCACTCCCTCCATCTTTCGGATTTCAGACATGCAAAGTTTGGCGTTATAGTGAAAGAAGGTACGCCCCCGTTGGATGGTCAGGTTATGCTTGGACCAATCCCACAGCTCTCGAAGGTTCTGGTTGTCCAGTGCATAGAAGGCGTAGATACTGAAAAGACGAGAAAAAGATGAGAACTTGAGAACCAGTGGAGAATATACCTGTAGAGTGTTTAAATAGAAGGAGAGGAGAGGAGTGACACAGTAGAGGACTTACTCTCCCTCAAGCTGCTCCCCCCTGATGAGGCGTAGTTTCCGGAGGAAGGAGAGGGAGACCAGGGCGTAGGCTCTGCGAATTGTGAGGTAGCCTGTGATCTCCTCAATTTGGCCCAAGCTAGCCTCCAATTCAGCTGCTATATTATCTGTAAGAAAATTGGACGGATGAATATATATATATATGTATATGTTCTAGTTGTGATATACATATCACGGCCGGATATAGGCCTATTGTATGTGGAAACTTTATCAATCGAGGTTGAGATGAAGACATGTTATTGAGGAAGGGGGTGTCAGAAAGAGGAATTCTACTTGTACTCACTCCCTCCTCGAATCTTGATTAACATGTTGCCTTGGAGAACGGTGCACCCTCTCAGAGCCTGGGCTGATGTGACCGAATCAATCGTCTTATTTCCCACACATAGTTTAGGACAAAGGCCCGAACATGGCAAACAGGTCAGCCTGCACGGACAGATAGGTACACAGATGGGGACAAAGGCCGTCAATCAAACTTCAATAATCTAATAGATTAGACATGGTACCAGTCATAATAGAAGACACATTGAATCAAAATGGGACCACTGTGCTGCATACATTCCAAGGCAGGAAAAAAAACAGAAACTACAATGTTTATGAGAAGTAAACAAATTACAATAATAGTATCAGCACACTTTCAGACGTCACAGATATGTCGCGCAGTCGTGACTAAAGTGGAAAGGCACAACAAACAACAAATGTTTACATGTGCTGATATCAAGGATGGAATGAAGCAGGACTGAATGGCATAAAGGAGGAATGTTTTGTTACATTCTGGTGTGGTGTGACAGACACGGGACAAGGATGACAGAGCGTTTTTAAACAGGGCTATCTGTTCAAGGGCATTTAATGGATTTACACCTGTTACATTCACTGTCAGTTATTGCTTTTTCAAGCATTTTTTTCTTAAACATTCAAGCTTCATTTGTAGATTTGGTAACTGTGGTGTTGACTTCAATGTATAATATAAACATGTATGACAAATACATCTACAAATGTAACTGGACTTGACATTTAAAGGGACACTTTTGGTCAAATAAGCATTTTCCACTATGGTAACGTACTCTGTTGAGATATCCTTGGTAATATTCCAGCTAGATAAGTCAAAATGATATAATATATCATTTGTATTTGTAGTTATATTTGATATAACTTTGAAAGTTTACAATCGGGCTGATGACTTCCCTGTTCCCAAATCATTGTTGTTTCCTCAATGAATTTAAAAAGGCCCACGATGGAGTTTAGGTGTAAAAATAACAGGTGCCCTCTCTTCCGCTAATCTCAGTCGGTTTCATTAATTTTAGCACTTATGAATAGAGGACACCGGGTTTTCATCCCTGCTTCAGAGTGTTCTGTTGCATTTGCAACCCTCATGCACATATGAATGCACACAGAGTATAATTAAAGACAACAAAAACAATATGACTGAAACACCAGCTGCAGTTCCCAACAGACGCTCCTCTGTTCCCCCCCTCCCTCTGAGCGCTGAGTGGTGTCCTCTCACTGCAAACATGTGCTTCTGCACGTAATCACATACACACGTACACTGAGCTCTGAGGCCTTGATAGTGCAGCCTTTCAGGAAATTCATTCACAAAAGGCAGGCCTTGTCTAGCGAGCAGCCGGCTATACACCGCACACAGAAAAGGAACCAGTGCTTCATTCACAAATGAGCACTTTTTCCAAAGACTCCTTCAAAAGGACATAATCCTTCCTTAATTTTAATCTCAGCCTTGACATCCTTTACCGCAATGGTCCTGCCAGGGGTGCAAACTAAAATACTGCATTTTTGTAGTCTCTGAAAAGCTTTGAAACTACAAATTATGGAATCTCTCTTTATCCACTTTCTTGTTATTTAGATAGGTTAACTACATAAAACTAGATCATGTTCAATGTTCTATGTCGTGGAGAATAACATGTACATCTACAAATGTGAGGTGCAAAAACCTCTTTGACGACTGTGTTGTCTAACAAGGGCATTGCATATTTTGATGGTTGTTCCGATTTTCTGGAAAAGAAAAACCCAACGGGGACCAGGCAAGCCACCGCCATTAGTACATGACCAGGTTTCTATTTCATGTTTATTCAACCCCGATTACAACACCCAATCCAAGGAGGCTTTAACAGACATTTGTGCGCACAGTAGAACCAATTCACCCGTCCACTTGTGACAGTATATCATCCCAGGGGTGCTGTTTTGGATGTTTAGTTTGCATTTCACAGCCACCCTGTGTGAGATACTTGACCCCTTTCCAACCAATGATTCTCTCGGTTTCCACCTTTTGTAATAACTCAAATCAAACCGGCTAAACTGTTATTTCCCCTATATGACTTAGGACCGCGTGGAAACGTTATTGCAACATCTCTTTTAAACAACAGTGAGAAGATCCATTTTCTCCCGCATGGAAAATCATATATTGAGCTTTGCAAAAGCAACGCTCTAGTTGCAGTGTAGAAAGAGAATGTTTTGGTCAGTTGTACTGAAAAACACAGACAGACAGCCAGACAGGCTGGGTCCAAGAGCAGCTCTTAAAGGGACAGTGTTTATCTGTCCAGCTGAACTCTGTGACTCTTAAGTCCCGGGTCTGCAAGAACCATCTAAAACAGCGACAGTAGCTGACGCGAGCTTGGTCTAGGTCCCAGGCCTGGCAGAACCGGAACACACACATACAAACACACACACACATATTTATAAAAACAACGCACAGACACAAACACTCATGCACCCACGCACACCTAGTCGACTGTGGTGTCATGCCATCCAAAGACAGATGAGCAAGCTCCTTCATAAAGTAGACGGAGCGAGCTATGAAAGAGAGCAAAGCCAGAGACAACATGATTGAACATGACTTCAAAAACATCTGAAGAGAATATTTTACTCGGTTATTGCTAAGCTGCGCAGAATCACAAAGACTGTTTTGATACCAAATGTTTGTATTCCTGTCTGCAACATTCGCAATAACGCAGTGCGATACATATCGAACCTAATTTTACAGAAAGACAAACCAGAACAGTTTTAGAGGCCTGAAGTTTTGGCGGATTGCTTTTGACAACAAAAGACATTTCGGATAATAATCATTTGTTGGTTTTGCTTTTTTTCCCCCCTTGAAAACTCATTAATGTCTTAATTCTGGCATGCTTGGATTTTCTTTTTTAGTTCTTTCTTTTTTTGTTCAGGGCTCAGCCACAATGTAATCTCCCGACTCCAACTCGTTCAGAACTCGGGCCCAAAGAAATTCAAAGGAACAAGACTATTTGAGTTCAAACTTGGTGCCTTAGATCAGTTTCCTACACAATATTTATGATCCAGTTAAAAATTCTCAAGGTCCTTGATGGCCTGAAGTACAGTATATCACAGCTAGCTGCTACAGCTTAACGTCTCTGAAAGGGAGAAGATTTATTGAGAGCTGTTTTAAGTATTGGTTGACCACAAATTAGGAGCTTTGTTGGAGCCGTAGATGTTAAGAGCTGTAGGGTCAGGGAGAGCTGTCAATCATTAAATTAGGTGATTTACCAATGGCAGCAGCTGATGTTTATCTGTTAATGTGAAAGACGTTTGAGGAAAAAGTTACCCCGTGCCTTAGTGTTTATCCTTATCTGATGACGTGACGAAAAGTTCAAAGACTACAATGCAAACACAAGCACTGTAAACAGTATCTGCCTAATTGTTACTTAAAACGATAATGCCGACACCTTGGATGTATTTTTTTTTTCCCTCCTCTGGAATATCCTCTGCCCTTCACCATTCCACACTGGTGTTGATTCACATTAGTGCATTACTTGTTATTTACATGGCCGTGTAGGGACTTGCGTGCATTTTTGGATTCAATTTCTTTAAAGGGTAAAAACAATGTGACTGACAATGCTTGCTCTAGCTACAGCCAAGTGACTGCGGCAAAACGCACCTACGCGCACACATAAGCGAACACGCACACATACACACAGACACCATGATGTTCCAACTGCAACAAAAATCTAATCTTTACACAATGTACACCAGCACCATCGTTCAAGCCCATCTCCAAGACACAAAGAATGCCACTCTGCTTTACACCCCTGGGAAAGTGACACTTAATACAATGTTCTTCCCTCTTTAAGCACCTGATAATCCCCAGGGGCTGACAACATGCAAGAGTCAGTAAGCCACTTGCTCCTTCAACCTTAAACATGACATATGTACTTTATGGTTGAAATGGCCTTACCATTACTTTCCGAAAGTGCTACGAGCTCTGTGCCACCGGCTATAACTTATTTAAGACAAAACAATATATATTAAGTCTTCCGTCTGATCAGGGCACAGGGGGGGACATTCTGTTCACACTGGAACTTTAAGGTGCATGTTCTCAGTATTAGCTTGGATTCAGGGTCAAGAGTTTCACCTTCCTCGGCGCCTTTTTCCAGCCCATAAACAGAGAACAGGAGCACCTCACTCACTTAGCATCTATTAGGATGGAGGCTCACTGAGAGATCCAAAACATTATCCCAATGAGGTCATTTTTTTCAAATATATTATTCGCTTCTGTTGCACTTTGTGAGCACTGTTGATATTGTAACAGTCACAAATAGGTATCCCTATGGGTGAGGACATTCTCATGCAATTTCATTTACCTACTTTAATATTTCTGCACAAAATGTAGTTAGTTAGTTTATCCTTAAAGGGTAAACCTAATCTTGTTGAGAAACATTATAATGCCCAGTTTGTATGGATTTAGTAAGATTTGTGTACAGATAAGCCGGGATATGTGGTGATACTGAATCTGAACTGGGCCCTTGGCTCTGGTCCACCAATGTCATTCAACTTCATTGTTGGGGTTTTCATTTCGTCGTGTTATCTTGTGTCGGCGCAATTATATTTCCAACTTGAGGAGAAAATGATGACAGTAAATCTGCAATACAGTAGTTAATGGGTGCCATCATGTCTGTCGCACACTTGTTATTGACTGTGTTAAGTGACAACATTCAACTTGTTCTGTTGAGGGATAATTTGCTGCTACATTTATGATCGTGTAATGATGGCCACCATCAATAAGACTGCTGTGTTGATGGTAGCATCAGTGGTGTGTGGGTGTCGAACGTACGTTGTTGAGTTAATTGTAGTGTATCCAGAAGGACACTCTGGAATACAAGCTCCGTTGTGGATGACGTATTCGAAGCAGCCTGACTCGCGGTCTTGGTTCATCTTTTTCATCTGTTTACACTGATTGTGGAGTTCCTGATTGAACAAGCAAAGGTTAAAAATGCAATTAAGAATTAATGATTGCATCAAATGCGTGCTCGATAACCTTGAAATGAGAATTTTTACCAACCTGGCAGAATGAAAAACTAACACATCGCCAGCCTCTGAAGATGTAGTATCCAGGAGGACACTTTTCCACACAGGTGGTCCCATGCAGGAGGTTCCTGCAGGCCACACAGCTGCTAGCATTTCCTGGTTCTGAACAGCCTCCCAGGCACTGGTCATGGCAGCATTGATTCCCCAGGCTGCATGCTCCATGCTTACAATTGTCCAAGCACACTATAGAAAGGTAGAGGGAAAGGAGAACAAGAATTAAAAATGCTTGAGATCAGGTTTTATAGGTAATAGAAATCTCTAAAATCAGTCATGTTTTTGTTTTTTTATTTTAAAATCACAATTTTGATACAATCCGTTCATCAAGGTAGCACACAAGGGATAGAAAGGCATATACTGTATCTGCAAAAATGTACAACTATAATGAAAAACAAAATGAT
The DNA here is from genome assembly GCF_037954325.1 of Fistularia commersonii. Lineage (NCBI taxonomy): Eukaryota > Metazoa > Chordata > Actinopteri > Syngnathiformes > Fistulariidae > Fistularia > Fistularia commersonii. Next base: position 11,973,374 of record NC_141299.1, on the reverse strand, counting down.
ATAAAAAAACAAATCTAAATATGATACAACGAATTAAATGGTGGTTCGAGCTGTACGTAGGAATGATTCTGTTTGTTTAATAAATCAGATATTTCAACAAAAAGGGGTAAACCCTGTTGTCGAGATGGCCACCAAGTGGTGTTTGCATTGATCTGAGAGCAACAAAGGAACCATATACGCCCACCCGCACCCACAATTATTGGATAAAAAGACCGATATCCTGCACTGCCTGAAGCCAGAATATGCAGTCCTGCAAATGTAAAATATTTCTCCCTTACCAACATAAAAAACATAAAAATGCTAAAAAAAATCTTTTATAAATGTCAGACTTGTGACTTCCCTTCTTGATTCATAAAACTAATTTTGAACGAAACTTCCCAAATTACTCAGGGCAGCAATGTATAGTTACTTGCAAAAGCAGAGGTAGTGTAACTGAAATCACATCATCTTGAATTTATTGCTTACATGTTGCATCCAAAAAATTACAGCTCACACAAAGAGGTTGTGTGACCATTTTAACTTAATTTGCACAAATCGGCATGATTAAACAAACAGTAATGTAGTTCAGAAACACACTTAAACAAGCCCTAGCTGTAATTTGAATGTAAAAATGAATTTTTACAACCACGGGTCGCCCACCCTGCATCCAGGAGAGTGACCACAATTACTGTCAGCAGTAGCGGTCTGCAGCACTGTGGAAACAACCTTGATTGCTAATGGCCCGCACATTATATGTCACTGGCTCATGTCAGGTTTCATTTGACCTATTGGTAAACAGCATTTGAACAAGGACTTTCATTGTGATTGTATTAGCCACCACGTTTGATTTAAAGCCCTATAATGATCTAATAAACGGCTTGTTATTGCCTATCTGGTACCCAGTGGAGACTTATTATCTTACTCTGTATCAGGAACTGACCTTTCGACTAAATGCACATGCGAGTGGGGTGTGAACAAAATAGGGATAAGTTGTGGGGAAGCATTAACTGTGGTTTTATTATATTTGTTTATCAAGCCACTTTGATAAGGTGTCTCCCAAAACACAAAATCATTATCAGATAGCCAAGCCATTATTTCAGTATAGTGCCTTCTTTTTAAGTACAAAATAATAATAATTTATAAGTTATCCTTTATTAATCCCCGTGGGGAAATTCATTCTCTGCAATTAACCCATCATGGATGAACCATGAGAAGTAGGCTGCCATTCACCAGCGCCAGGGGAGCAGTTTGGGGTTCAGTGTCTTGCTCAACAACACTTCAACAGGAATCAAACCACAAATGTTCGGTTCCAGAGACGATTGCTCACATGCAGCACATGCAGCACCAATTAGTAGCAGCAACAAAAATACGTTAAGTGGGATTTAAATATGTAATAATTCTTCTTTTCCATGAGAAGAAATAGCAAACTCCAAAAGCCTTAATCAAATTACAAATAACTTTTCTCTAGCAAGATTAATGGCTGTCGCAGACGTCTATCTCACTGCAATATGATTAACAGGACAAATTGAACAAAGTAGTCAAAAGTTAATCTCTGTCAAATATCATACTCTAAACACACTGAGCATAATTTCACCCTTTTGCACGATAAGATGTTCAAAAAACAAGAAAAGAAAAAGACAAACAATATAGGCAATACCTGACATGATATTTGACATGTACTTACTATACGGTTGAATATATCAGCAAAGTGAATACACTGCATCTGACAACTATAAAAACCTTATTGTATTCTATTTCATAACACTGTTGATGAGCTGAAAATTCAAATGACAGAATTGTCTGCTGCCTGAAGAGGGAATGGTACTTCTATGTAGATCATATAAATGCTCGCTTCCAAAGTTACAGTTACCCGCCCCAGCATACAGGAGGGCTGCCCATTCTGCTGCCTGTGTTAAAAAAAAAAAAAGCAGATGGGACTGTACAGGGGAGAGGACAGCTATAATGGAGCTTCTTGGGTAAAGAACAATGTCTAACCGAACACGCCTTTAAAACTACAGCAATGGCTGATGTATTGTGTGGAAAAATATGTAATGGGTATTTCTAACCTTGCATTGTCATTCACTGGAGGTTGTTTAGTGAGCCAGAAGACAAACCAGTGCACACAGCTCACTCTGACCCAGAGAAAAATGCATAGCTTTCTCTGGCCCAGCCCCTCTAGTCTGTCTGTTCTATGTGTACATGCTGTGACCACCATATAGCAGAACAAGGGCAGACACGGCTCGTCAATCCAGCCCCGGCTGCAACTCCATGCCAGAGTGTTGCTCCAGCCCTAGATCCACCCTCGGCTTCAGCCAATGTGCTTGCTGGATGGGGGAAGGCAGCTATTCAATGGCCTCTTCCATGTCAGGGAGGAGAGCCTCACGGGTTTAACCCTGGCCTTGCTGGGGCAGACAGGGGGCAGACGTACCAAAGGAGCCAACATGTCAGGAAGATCCAGCTACTGCTGCAGCTTTAACGAATTAAAATGGGCTTTAAGGTAGCGGCATTAGCAAAAACAGCGAAATAGAGCTAATAAGCCAGCTTTCCGTGACATCAATTCAATATAAATACATGGAAACTGGCTGCCTTCATCACCTTTTATTATTACAAACATGCGATCAGCGCACTAAGCCACTGCTTTTAATTATTCTTTTACATTTATCCTATCCTCACCTACTTCTATCTGGTACCGGCGACACGTCAGCAGGAAGCACTACACCACTACTGCTGCAGCAATACAGTATTCCACATTCTGCTCAGTAACAGGCAACTCAAGCTAACTGCTATTGAACAACATTCAGCTCCCTCATTCATTCATCCCCTCCTCCCACTCTATTGTACTCCTCTCTATTCCTCCTCCCTGCAACAGCCTCACCCTGCCTTGCACAGCTATCTGTCTCTCTATCTGCCTGCCTTTCTAGGCCACTCTGCCCCTCCCACTTTCATTCATACAACGTCTTGTTTTGTTTTTATGCTGGAAGGATTGGGGGATGTAGGGAGGAAGCCAATGACAGAGGAATGATTTCACTCATGCATCAGCGAGAGAAAGAGGAGGTGTATCATCGTGAAGCACTTTATCGCTGATAAAGCTGAACACGCGAATGTAAACCTCACTGTGTCATTCAGAAATCTGCCTGGCGTGTTCATCCTCACGTACACAGTTCCAGTAAGGCTTTTAAATGCTGAGCATGATCAAAGGTGTGTTGTATTTACCTATCATTTGGCCAAAGCAGTAAAGAGCCCTGGCTGCTCAGTCACCAGGGAAGGAACATGGGAAAAGCTGAGCAGCCAATAGCATACAGCCACACACAGCAACACTTCCTGCTCTTAACACATAAAACCTCCCCTTTAATTGGCAGGGTTGTCTGCAGGCAAAGTGCTGGGAACAATAACAAACACGTTTTTACCCCAGAGCCATGCACGCACACAGTCATCCGACTACTTCTCTGTCACACACATACACACATGCACGCACGCACACACGCACACACGCATACACACATACATACACACCCCTTCTGGATACAGGTTTACTATATTTGGCCACAGTGGGAGTCCTCAGCTACAAAAGCTTTGCTATAAATGTTTTGAAAGATCTGATGTAAGACATTTGCTTGGAGAGAGTAGAGGAGCGAGACGGGGGTGTAAACGAAACCATACTGAATGCTAGTGGGGAAGGAGAAACCCATACTGTCATCAGAGGCATCAATACATATGCAATAAGCACATGCAGGGACAAAACAAACTAAGGCGAGAGTCTGTTTGTGTTTGTCCTGACGCAGGGTAACGGAGGACGCAAATACGAAAAAGGAAGAAGGTGAACTGAGGAGCCGAGCAGTAGAAGTATTAAGGACAAAAAAAAAAACGAAAACCATTATAGAAAAACTGTGTATTTTTTGGTCAAAATCAGGTGATTACAGAAGTTTGTAACTATTTACTACTTCTCAGGAGGTCAGAAATGTAGTCTTTATATTACTCAAGCAACATCTATGTCTTCAAGTGATGGACAAAACACAATAACCAATAGGTTTCATGGATCTGATTTAAAAGTACAGTCATGATAGGTTTCCTTTTCCTATGCAACAGCTACTCCCTCCCAATTATTGGCACACTGATAAAGAGACACTTGCAAAGCACAAGGACAAACCTAGAGGTAAGAGGATTTGTCAAAGTTTGATATGTTTGGCAGATTTAATGTATGAAACCATGCCATGTGCATTAGTAATGTAATAAGCTCCCTGTGTTTATCCAAAGTAAAATGATGAACCAATATCCTAAAGCCATCCCATTCTTAAAGTTACCTCAAGTATAAACAAAACCAACTTGTGAGCCCTTGAGGTATGTACAACAGGGAACTGTTGAATTTGATGCATACTTGTCAAAATAAAATGTTATACAATTCTGAAACTCTCTGTAAATTAGCCAGTTACAGGATCTAAAGGGTTTCCCCTTCCTGAAAACAAAATTTTAATATTGGTACCAAACTCAGGCTATAAACAGCAAAGATAACAGCAAAATTATTTTAGCAAAAATCGTTATTTGTTTATTTATCTATTTATTCATTTTCATATCACAATGACCCTATCAGCCAAAATGTACTGTATAACCGCAGGACGATAAGACATCAACACACAGACACTGTTGTAATTTTTAAGAGTATATGGTAATCAGTATTTCAGGAGAAAAATAAAATGCTTTTTGCTAACATCTAAACAGATGCTATGTGTGACATAAAACCGACAAAAAGTCTGGAAGTTTCATTATGTAGACCTCAAAGTTGAGCCCTTTTACCTGAATATTGCTTTTCTTTTATGAACTTCAAATAAACATTAAAATAGGAACACTGTTACGAGTGCATCCAAAATGAAGTTTGTGTTTTTATAAATATCTTCACATTGGGAAATAATTCCACAACATTAATTACAAGTGAAACCAAATTTCACGAAGAGAGGCAATATTGGACAGAAACACAGATAATGTAGGTTATTAGTTTAAGCTGATTAAGGTTAATTGAGGACGCTGCCCCTGTGTTCATGTAAGCTCAGGTTTTTATCAACCACAGATCCAGCAATTAAAAAGTCAGTCTCAATCAGAAGACCCTGTGGCAGCATGGGCTCAAAGGAACGAGTGAGCGTTCATGGAGATAAACAAAATGAGTGAATGTGGCTTAATGACAATGTTTTCTCCCTTCTTTGTCTGCCTTTTTATTGATCTCCTTGTCTCTGTCTTCCTCTGTGTTGGCCAGCCCTAGCCCATCTAGTTACCATGGAGATGAGTCCAGACATAGACTCCTGCAGTAATTAGCTGCATGCTCTCAACAGGCATTTTCTAAGATTCCCCTCCAGTCATCATTTATGTTTTGTCTGTTAATGATGAAGCTGCACCAGCTATCAATCCCAACACACTGATCCTCCAAGACTCCTCTTGACCAGCCAATACTGCTATGACCTGATGAGACACCTCATTTACTCATAGCTCATGAGAAATCTACTCCTTCAGAAAGAGATGAAATCTTATTACAGATGCTCAGGACAGTCCTCCTCATTACTCCTATCTTCTAGTCTCCTGAGACACATCCTTGACAACTAAACTTCTCATTCTTCCTTCACAGACACTCATCCTTCTTTGTTAACCTCCACCACATTTGTGCTCACTGTCCACTGTGCCCATCTTTTATCCAGTATTCTGTGTATTCTGTGCAGCTGCAGTGTTTGCACACGCATGCACACACGCAAGCAGAGACACACACAGTTTGAGTGAGAGACAGAGAGAGAAATGGATAACAAAAGTCAAGATTTTATAGATGAGTCAAAATTACTATTGTGGCTTTGTCATGCACGCTGATTCACACAGACAGACACACTCCTACAGAGACAGATGTCCAGCAGATTCTGCTGACTGGACTGTTTGGTGACACTGAAACTCTTGTGTCGAGTTGAGGCAGATGAACATCCATCTAGCGGGCAAGACGATGCAGAGAAATATTTAAAAAAAAAGTCACATGAATAAACTAAAGGCCCAGTAGTCTTTTTATTGCAGGGATAGCATTTCACCGAGATCAGCAACTCTTTGAAGGGTACCTTTCAATAACAGACCGAAAAATGATCTTTGACCCTAAGCTAAGACAGGCTGAAACTTTGTTTTCAGTCTCATCTGTCTGGATTCACCTAGACCTTTGATGTGCAAGTTAGTTATGAAAGGAAATTAAGCAAGAAGTTTAGAATGTTCCATCTTTAAATTGCTGTTTAAAGTCAAGCTTGAATAATTCAAACGGTGGCAAACCATTTTATTTGTCGGTAACTTCTCAACCGCACACAAAAATAAGCACAGATAGTGATATAACATATCAAACTGAACACCCTTAAGCGCAGTCTTATAGATTGTAAATGTGCCTGGTCACAGAAAATAACCCCAGTATACTGAAGTCATTTCATTGCTTAAAAAAAAAAAGAGAGAGTCTAGTCATCACTAATACATTGTTGAACCTCTAAATTTCAAAGGTAAGGATGGAGCTAGCAATAAATGTCTTGTAAGTTTCAGATTTTTTTGTCCTTTTCTCTTTCCCTCCTTATGGTCATATTCTGTACCCCTTCAGCGGCATTGTTTACCTCCTGTTTTCCTGCCCTCTTTCAATTTCAGAGGCTTTGAGGTGCTTCATTGCCAGGGATGCTACATATTTTCAAACAAGCTCCAAAGTTAGAGAAAACCTGTCTAGGATTGCGCTGAACGTTAAAACAATCTGGATTTATTCTATTTGAATCCAGCATATTTTTGGTGTCATTTTCACTGACTTAATCTACATGGCAGAAAAACATCATTTGTTCTGAAGAGAGTTATATTTGCTAAACAATGCATCTACCACGAGATCTGGCAGACACAATCCTTGTGAATAGAAATACTCCTAAGACATTAACAGACAATGACAATGAACTGCATATTCAATGTTCTGTATCTTGTACAACCCAAACGCGGTGGAATTAATAAACCTGCGTCCAAAATAGAATTTGTGAAAGTGATTTTCAATTGAGAATCATTCCTCATAACCCCTCTTTTAGTTGACAAAGACTCAGTTTGACCTCACTGAGACACATCTTTCCACCAGCAGAGTGGCCAAGGAAAACAGCCAAACAGACTGGCCAGGGGTCTCCAGGGCTGGTGTGCATGGACTGATTGTGGAGAGTGTTAGTCACAAGAAAAACAATGTAAACTCACATCTGAGCTGAAATGTGTCAAAGGATTTTTAGGGAAAATTGGGTGATCTGTGGGTCTATTGCTTCTGTTTGCTCAACTCTGGTCATTCATCTACTTAGTTACAGCCCCTTTTCCTACTGCAGTGGACTGGAAATTGTAGAAGGCCAAGATCTGGAACCAACATTGGGTACTGGTAATTTTAAGGAGAACAGGTCTTGAAATCTCAGGTTCAAACAAATAATATGCATGTAATAATGTAATAAATCATGTGCAAAAAAGGAAATATAGAGCTATTGACCCTCATTTATGAAACAAACACAGAAAATCAAGTGTGGAATTATTTCCAAGCTAAGATCTGCATTTACAAAAATGAACGTGACATTGACATAAATTTCTGGCACACACGCATGCACACCAGCTGGACTATAGCCAGCATAAATCAAGCTTAATACAACAGTGTCGGCATCTAGACTAAGCGCTTCCGTTGTTCCCACTGTCCCTTTTACACAGATGTCCATTTGGCACTCTTAAACCTCTACTGCTGCTCAGAGTTGTAAAATTCTCTCCACAGACTGTCTGTGTGCTTTGCTATATTGAATATACAGAGCAGAAATATGTTCTTGAAAACGGCTTTAAAAAAACAAATATTCATATACATTGTGGTAAGAATTGTTGAGAAAATATAATCTAAACTCCTTTGTAGGCATGATGGTTTCAAAGTTATCTCAGTTGAGTGGTTTAAAACCATTTGCCATTTGCCAGCACCTCAGAAGAACAAGTTACTATCAGATACCAATAATTTCCTTGAGACGTTTTTGTATATAAATAGGGCATGTGTTCATTTGACAGATTTGTCACCTTTGAAAAAAATCCCTCAAATGACACATTACCTTTCTTATGAGGAATCTGTGAACATGTAAATATTGGATATATGGTGGATGATTTAAGAGGTTTACCTGGCTTTTGATGCCCCAATTCAAGCTAGCAAGTAAATTGGCAAAACATTCATTGTCCAAGTGAAAACAGGCTTCTGATGTCAACCTGTGCACAAATGCATCTGTCTGCATTGTCAGGCTCAAATATCTAACCAGCGAAATAGGCAGGAAAAAACAACCAAACAATTCTGCATGACAATGCAGGAATATTCCATTGCCCTCTATTCATTCCAGAAAGTCTTTGCACACCATGGAGTTTACAAAGTCATGTTTGTTCTTAATTTGACAGGATTGATAAGTCTAGATTGTGTCTGAGTGAATGCCTACCAGTGCACCCTGTAAAATGCCCCTGTTGTAATGCTAATGCAGCGTGTGCCGTGCTAAAACCTCCCTTAATTAAAATCTTAGTTCCAATAACTGGCAGACTAAAGAGATTTGCCATAAGCACACACTATTAACTGCTGAGCAGATAATGAAGGGAGATTATGTGTGTGTGCAAACACACGCATTAAAAATACCAATGACAATATATGGGATGTATGAAAGTAGACCACTGACACAGCAACATACATTGACACGATCCAATGTAAATGAATGTGCAGTGAGCTGACCATGACATGCCAGAGATGATTGAGTGGCCATGTTTGCAAAGAATGAAGGCCAATGATAAAGCAGCATGAGAAATCAGCGTAAAACTTGCACCTGAATTCGGTAATTAAGATGTGCAGGGAAAGTGAGAGAAGCAGGCAGACTGATTGGTGAGTACCAAGACAGAGGAGTGTAAAAGAGGTGCATTACGTATAAAATATATAGAATTTGTAGAGGTCACAGGAAGACCATTACCTGGGAAACAAACAAAAAGCCATTAGCAAAGCATTGTTGGTTTCATAGATTGAGTTTTCAGCATCTTCGCATCTAAAACCGTGTGTTGTCTATTCTTTCTCACTCCCGCCAATCCCCTCCCCCAAGGCTTGTTTTTCCCCGTAGCACAGGAATTCATCAGGCATTTCCTTGAAAACCAGATTAACTGCAGGACATTTACCTAGTTCTAAAGACAGAGCAAAGAAAAAAAAGAGGAAGGTCTGATTTGTTCGTCGCCACAGTGCAATGAATGATCAAGTGTTTGCCTTTGAATCTTTGTAAGTTCCTATCAGTGAATATTACAATAAATACAGTGTAGCTGTAGTAAAGATTCACTGCAGCACTGAGGTACTTGGGGCTTGATATTTGGATGCAGCTACATCAGTTAAAACAGCCTATCTATGGAAACTGCTGGAAGTGAGATGTGTTTCTGTAAAAACAAATTGTATACAACCAAAAGGTTGAGAGCCCTGTATTTCAATCTTATGTTTAAATTCCATGTGCACGATCAATGTGGATATATGCATGTACTAAATTAATTTTTTAGGATCAATAAACTTATACGATTGTAATTAAGCTCTGCTTTTTCTCCCTCTGTCACTAATACCGCCTAACTGATCCCGTCTCTCCTCTCCATTTCCTCAACAATGTTGACAGATAGTGAGAAAATTAATGCAGGACTATGCGGATGAAAAACAAAATGGTCCTGAACAGGTTGTGGCTTAAGATAAAAATATTCAAAATCCAATGTTAATACCAACACAATGTTCCCTTGCCGCTTTTACTCATTGCCATCTAATCATGGTGTCTTCTAAACTCATATCGTGACATGAGCTTTGTATATAATTTTGACACTCGCATCTTTTGGTCAAATGCAAAAATGTATGCCATAAGCAGTGAAACCACACCATTCATTCCTGATACCTTGCACTTATTAACAGATGACATGACTTGAAATTAACAGTGTGATTGATTATCAGCATTTGAAAATGTAGGTTTAACTTGATATAAGTAACAACCACCTATCTTTCACTGCCAGTTTCACACATGGCAGCTCTACGGGCCCATAAGCAAAAGGGTGTGAGACTCTGAGGGAATCAGAGTAGTACCTCCGTCATGCATACACAAGGGTCTTATTTTAATTTTAATCATGGATTACACACAAAAGAGGGAAACTGGGGGTGGGGGGGGGGTGGAGTAGTTAGCAATCTCGCCTCACAGCAACAACGTTCTGTGTATACTTCTTCCCCTGCTCCATTTCAGGAATTGGAATTGGATCCAGCACCCACCAGCTACAGTATCCTGGGTGAAGGATTGGCCGTATAATTCATGAATGAATGAAATTAGAAACAAAATTAATAGGAAGAAACCTCAATTCAATATATTAGGTGACATTCATTTCCAGATGAGCATTGCTTGGAAAAAATTAACTTGTATTGGACCAGAACTATCAAATAGTTGAAAAACAAATGGTACAGCCAGTAACTTTGTGTGGTCTCAGGCAAGATGAGGAGAAACACCTGGATATTTTCTTCATATCAATAACACATTTTCAACTTTCCAGCAACTACACAAAAAAACAAAATAACATATCATCCTGTTAACAACCTAATAGTGGTACATGCATTCCAATATGTTATTAACATTTGTGCTATACTATTTGGCATTCACCTTGACAGCAAGGAAAGGATTCCATTGAACATGGAAACTTGTTTCCTTAGTGTGCTTATGACAATAAACACTTTGATTATTGAATCTTGAATTTGCCATTCAAGCACAGAAACATGTTTTTCCACGTCAGCCAATGAACAACCGGGCATGTGGTATATGAGCTATTTTGCAAGAATCCAAAATTGTCAGGAATGCAAACCTAACAATACATACTGACTTTGGTTTCGACGTCATAGCATGGTACCGCTTTAATTATTGACCCCTTATCTGAAGCAAAGAGTCAAAGGCCACTAGCCTTCTTCTGAAGCTTAAGTGAACGGATTCCAACCACACACTGTATTTTCAACCTTCAAATCAGTGAAAAAGTAAACCAGTCAAGCCATACATTTCCTTGCGTTTGATGCCTACTGACATCACTTCTATCGTTGTCTAATTCTCCCTGGCAGTTGATACTACGATGGATGAGGCTTGTTTTCTCACTGACAACATTCAGAAACTACTCTGGCTAAAGCTAGGGGATAATGTGGACATTATGGGGCAGAAAGGAGTGGCCAGCTCCTCGGCCAGCCTCAGTTACATGCCAAGCTCAGGCACATGGCGTCCCAACAGGGGCCTGACTAAAAAACAAACCCCAGCTGAGGGATTTACACAGCAGGGTGACTGCTGGATGAGAAGAGTCCATCCACAAAGGAAAACCCGTTTGTATCCTATGTATGCATGTATGCACATACATAATACATTTACACATGGGTATGGGACAAAAGGCTAAGGAACACAACACGTGCAGTAGAAGAAGGAAAAGGGTGTCAGGGGACTGAGGAGGCCCTGCGTATCCTTGGGGGTGCAGTTGAGTCAACAGAGGCCCTCTAGCAGGCAGTCTGGGTAGGTGGGTGGATGGCACACAAAGAAAAAGCTTTTCATTGAAACAGAGTGGCCAAAGGTAAACAGGGAGGAAGGACCACCTGAGTCTAGAGCTTTATTTTTTTCTCTTAGTAAAACAAACAAAAAAAATTGAGATTCAAATGAATTTCGAAAAATCAAAAAATATGTATGAAGTATGCGGCTATGGCTTCTCCTACCCGAACCGGTTTAGTCCTGGAACCACTGGCAACCTCAGAGTTGAGCCTTGGTCACCTTTTACGATGCAATACAACAGGTTATATAACAATTGTTTGACAGCTCCTATCAGCATTGTCAGACTCAGGTCTGATTCAAATGTTAAATAAATGCTAAATAAATAGCAACAGATTGGGTTCTAATTTGGACATGCTACAAGTATTATACATTGTTATACTGACCTACTGTAAAGAAAGGTTTGAACTGAAAGGGGGGGGGGTTTAAACTGCTCCAGGATGCATGTAGAGCAGAAATGCTTGTTTGTTTCTGCTCATTGATACTGTTGTGTGTACTAGTATTGTGTAGACGCCTCATTACAGACAGCTCAGTTGTTGGCATGCTTGTTAGAGGCAAATCACCGTGGTGTGTGAAATGACAGGAGTTAGAAATTTTGCTTGTTTCAAATAACAGTCAATAAATGTTAAAATAAAATATATATAGGAAAAAAGAAAATTAGATTATTTAGCACTAATGAAGCCGATTACACAATCTAGCAACAAATTGTACACAACAGTGAGACTAATCATGTACTCAAAATAAAGGGATGATTTTTAATTAAACATTTGAGGTTCCTAATCCAAGGGTGAGCTCAGATGTGATTTACAAAACAGCAAGCAATGACAAAAAAAAGCAGGAATTTTATCTCTTAATGGTGCCAGAGGAAACACAATGAAAATAGCTAAAAAAGGAAGGTGCATCCAACTCAGCTAGCTACTGTTTGACTGATTTATTCCAAGATGCACTGCTATGGTTTATTACTCTGAGCGTCTGTGTCTGTGTCATGAATAGAGAAAAAAAGTCTCACATAACATGAGTAGCAGGTCCTATGCAAAGCAGTCCTAATGGTCCTAATGAATTGGCAAATTTGTAGGTGAATAATTTCACTGAATATTGTCCTATGGATGATCATAATAGAACAAATAAATGTATCTCTAAAATTCTGCCCACTGCTTGAAGAAGTCATCCTGGATAAGAGTAACTGCCATGGTGATGAGCCACCTGGGTGCCTCTACTTTACCTTTGAAAAGAACCATACATTGCAAATTGTTTCACAGGAGCACTGAGGTTCTGGGCATAGCTGCTTATGTCTGGTTAGACAACCCTTGGGTAACTGCCATTGTCCAAGTCTCCATAGAAGATTTTTTTTTCTAATTTGTTATTCCACTTGCATGACATCCCAATAATCACATGAGGTTGCTTAGTTGGTTTATGCTTTTGTGACCGGTGTCTGTGCTGCTTTCATAAATCTGGACCTCTCGATGTTGTTACCACAGAGAGCCATGTGCATAAACTGCAATCCAAAACAGGTAGAAGAAAACAAACAAACAAGATCGAAAAAATAAATAAACTGTTTTATAAAATGATAGCACTGAAGTATGGTGGAGTTCATGAACACCATGGTCACCGAAATGAGTAGGAAGTGCTCTTTTAATTTGTGAAAATAAACAGCCTCAGATGTGAATCATGTATCCAGTATCCTGTGCAAGAAGGGTGGGTCATATGACAAAGAAACTGAGCCTTATTTTTTTTCCTCCCTCCATGAAGGCAAATCGAACACAAAACAGAACCGATGTAAACCAATTAGATACTGTAAATGAGCAACCCAGATAAAGCAAAATGTGCAGACCTCTTAATCATATTTAAATCAGCATACATAACTGATATGACTAAATTAAATCATCTACAAATCATTTCACAATTGGCTGAAATTAGTGAATTAAAAGAATAAGGAAATGAGTCGGGAGAATGCAGTAAACCCACGCCTGTGGTAAATCTGGGTGACGGGGTTCAAAATGAACACCGCAATGCATCTAACTTTCACCCGGATAGCATTTCATTGACAATTATGAATCCAATATTATCTCTAACTAGTTTTTCGGAAGTGACATTTACACTGATTAGTTTTTGTCCTATGTCGTCATTACTGAAACCAAACGGTCTGAACAACAGACGTGGCAGTCTTTTTCAGGTGCCTGGGTAAACGCCTATTCCTTGACTGAGTGTCTTTTATTCATACGGTGCTTTTGCTTCCAGAAAGTAGAATAAGGTTAGTTGGACAGGATGAAGGTACAAGACGGAGTACTATTAATTTACATGAACAAGATTAAGTCAGTTAGAGGTTCTAAATGCCACTTTCAATTCATTTTCTGTGAACTGCCCAACCCTAGACTGTGGTCAACTTCTAAATATAGCACTTGATTTAACACCACACTGCTGTATAACAGATGTGATTCTCTGCCACAGAACATTGGAAAAGGCAGAGGTAAACAGCCGTGTGTGTATCTTTGTAATACAATTTGAAAAAGTCGAATGAGGGCTAGATTGAATCAGTGTACAGAGACTCATGGGTGGGCAGAGGGAGAAACCTTAACAGGACGCAGTAAACAGGTATTGGTGATGGATGATATCAGCACCCATGGCTGACTCCTGGAATAAGGAAGGCTTCACTGAGAGCCTTGCTGACAGTTGTGAAAGCTACTACTCTGTTTCATGTTTTTCGCTTTCACATTAGAGATCTTTGTCTTGGAAATAGATGAAAGGGAGTTTCATTCACTAGAAATATACAAATGGATCGCTAATGGAAAACTGATGGAAATTCTAGGCACTTTTATTCGTTGCCACATAAAATTCCCAAAACAGCATTAGTTTGGCCACAGAAAATTCTCCCATGCAGATCATTGTTAGCCTGGGGCTGACTTACATGTTGTAAGATCTTTCAGTTAAATTATTTGAGATCGATCAAATTTTATGTCGTGCTGAAAATGACCAGTGGACCAAATAGTAGTATCATACAAGACTGCAACCTTTTTTAAGCCTTGTAAAGGAGTCTTGCACATAAAGTGTACATTTTTCCCAGTGCTCACTGATGTAAATTGACAGATCTCAATGGGTCGGAATTGTGAAATAAGAAATATTTTGAAATCCATCTGGTCATTGGTGCCTCCGGTGCAAATACTGAAAGCAGACTTGGGAGCCAAGGGATATCTTTGTTTCCAGCATTCCAACTTCCAAAATACTAAATCTTAAGGATGCAATCTTTATGTCAATTACATCATTCATTCAAGGTGAAAATGTTGAACAAAATCTCTTGATGAAATAGTAATTTTTTCCAATCATGCTACAGGCTGAGATTGCAGATGAAGATGTGGCAACATGACCTAAGAGCGCCCGCTAAAAAAATAGTGAGCCAATGATCTATGACAGGGAAAGAGTCCCCTTGAATCACCAACTATTTTGCGACTGTTAGAAGTGTCATCTCTGTCTGGGGTTCAGATTAGACAAAGAGAGGCGAGCACCTGTCTCAGGCCACCAAATTCTTCACATTAGTACATGCATAAGTACATGGGGTCATAAAAAGGGGGAGCAGGGTTTGTCATCCAAGTTATTCTGTGTATACATCAAAGATATGCAGTCCTGAGAACGGTCACAGAATTGTAAAAAAAAACTCATTTATTTATTCATCTCTATTTATCTATATCTATGCATATCTATGTCTATTTCGCCTATTCTGGCCAAACAGACCTGTACATTTTTTATTTTGTTACTTTCCTTGCCATAAAGTTGCTCTATCACTTGCTGTTAATCAGCCACGTTAACCCCTCCAGCACAAGTCAAACCGCCATTGATTGAAGTCCTGCTCTATTCCTCCTACAGCTTCCCATTTTTTGATCTAAGAGGAAACAAAATAAAAAAAGCAATGAAAAAATACTTTGGTCTCAACATACTTTGCCACCAAGCTTTCAGACTTTATACACTTTTAACAATTTTCTACCGTGTTCCACCCAAACAAGCCATGACCTTTGTCCCCAAATGCAGCCATCATCTCCCACTCAAATAATATCAGCTGAGGTCTGGTTTGTGTTCCCATAGAGTGGTTTAAGTCATACAACCTTTACGCACGCACATACGCACACACACTCTCGCCGGACCCCTTTTTGCCCATGAGCTACTACACCTGATTTGTTCAGATGAACTGGTCCCTCTCCTCAAATTTCCTGCCTGTACCGATTGACGCAGGCAGCAAGAACAGATAGGTGAGTGATAAAGGGGAAAACAGCAGAATTCCCCCTGGGGGTCTAAACTTTAATGCCATAAGCTATCACACATTTATTTCTTTTTTTACATACTTATTTTTCTCTCTGAATAAGTCTTCTCAGATGACTGGGACTTAATTGAAGTTCCAGAATTTTACTTTCTGTACTGAGTTATGTGTCCTTTAACAGTGTGACCAGTGGTACTCACTCTCAACTGCTATAAATTATTTTGGGTCCCATGCTTTGTGACCGTTCACCAGAAATATTGATTTGTTTGACCTAAGCAAATTATTCGGTAGTATACACTCTTCCGGCTTTCCAAAGATAGGATTCATGAGGGGTGGCTCTGAACTCATGTGCACTGCAACCCAATCCAGAATACCAGTGAAATGTAGATTGGAAAATCATCCTCATTATAAGCATGAAACTGTGTATAGAAAAGACAGGGCAGCACCATGTGTTTGGCTGACGAGCTGTGAGCAGGGAACCAGAGCAGGCCCTTTTTTAGTTGCAACAATGCCATCACAAGGCAGCAGACCCCGGAGAGAAGAGGCGGCAGCCAAGGCATTCTAAATATTAGCTGTGTTGAACGTCACTCTGCCTGGTGATACACACACAAACACATCGTTGTAAGAGAGGAGCTTACTAGCTCATAGGGTATTTTTGGATTGACCTGTGGTGCCATTCAGTGTCATCTTCAATCTAAATTGGGAGGCACAATTAATTGCAGAATTTTCTTTAAAAGAAGATATTTTGATTTGGGTGAATTTTTTTTTTAGATATATTTTGGAATCTTGGTAGCGCTTGAATTGGGGCCTCCATTCACTTCTATGAAAAGCTGCTCAGTGCTGCATGATGAAAATAATGTCAGTGTAGCTAAATGGGATGTTTCATAGCTTTCCTCAAAACTCTTTGACACCCACGTTTTCTTCCTGAAAGTCTATGGGGAAATTTTTTGGCCCCAGATGCAGCCAGAGTATTTTTAAGCTCTTGAACTTTCAGCTTTATGAATAAGAACTACTTCTCCAGCCAGGATTAAGGAGGGATGCTTCCGTACGCACATCTAGCTTGGCTAAGTTGTGTGTCATGAAGTCCTATTGATTTTTTCCACATGTCTTGAGGTGAGAAAATAAAGTGTTCCTTCTGGTAAGATGTCATGGATGAGCAGTTCTAAATGCCTTAAGTTACTAACTTTCGGCTTCATCACTGTAGATGTGCTGTATGTCGATACTGAAGCAGAGGATGTGGGAAGGAAGAAACATTCAACAATGGCAAGGGCTCTTAGATTGTCTATGACATGTTTAGCTTGTTGTGACGACGTTTGGTCTACCAATCACACGGTACAGTGAAGATAACATGTTTTGGCAAGAGAAAAAAAAAAAAAAAAGTCGCAGAAGGCCCTGTACATGTTGCCGAGACAATGAAAGAGAACAAGAGATTTAGTATCTGGTAGGCACATGGGAGGGGAATGACAGAGAGTGTTAAGAAGTTCCAGAGAACTCCTGAATCTTAAATGAGAATAAGCAACAAGCCCAGATTCCAACGGCCATGCAGCCTCCATAGCAATGCATTGACGTCAAGGAAGGAGTCAGGGATGCTTCAGATATCATGACATATGTCTTGCTGGGGTGTAAGGTAACAAAGTTAAAGCTAATAGAGGCTAAGTAAGCTGTTTTTTTTTTAATTTTTTATAGCCTTTGCCAAAGTATATTTGTTCCCTCTTCTCATTGACTTCAATAGTTAACATTTTGTGTTTGGTCAAGCATGCAGAGGGCAGAAAATTGATTGATAATAATAGATTATTCCCTTGGTCCTCAATATTGTCTAATATGTTAAGTGTGGGATTAGATGTTTTTTAAATAAGTATCTCTACAACAAATTCATGTTAATTGTCCCTTTTACTTGCTGTTTAATGGCAGTCAAAGGATAGTTCTTCCTTCAGTTACAGAATCGAAGAAGAAGGGGTGAAACATCTTCAAGTGACGAAATCTTAGTCCAGTTGCCACGACAAGAAGATTTCCACAAGAATTCAATATGCACTCAAACACACATATACTTATGCCATGTACCCTGTGGACAATTAACTATTCTATTTACACATGGACTCAATCAGCCATTATACAGACTTTTAACTGGGCGGCTGGCAGGGAGGGACTGACTTAATCTGTTAAGTGGACACTTGCATTCTCGCATACATTTCCTCTGAGAAGCATCTCAATATGCTTAGAATTTCAGCACATGTGGGATAGATGCCGTGAAGACACACAAAAGGCATGCAATACATAATTCTGGGGCAACACAAAAACAGAGCAGAACAAGAAGCAGGAAACACAGAGTTAGTCACTGTGCACTCGCACATCACAAATAGAAACTGTCTTACGCGAATAAAATACTGAAATTCATACTTTAGCCAAAAACACAGGATCTGTGGACAAACATGTTATGACCAATCATGTGGGGAGTAACTCAGATGTGCGCCAATCACAGACACACACACTGCAAATACGGCCATCTTTAGTAACAGGAGCCAGGGCTGACAAGTTTGGTCTATCATTTTGAGGCCCAGAAATTCCTGCATGTCTGCATACCACAATGTGCTGGGGGAAGGAAGGGGGAATGAAAGAGAGAGAGAAAGAGAGCAAAGCTAAAGAGCAGAGGGAGACAAGGGGAAAAAGAAACCAAGGAATCACTGAGGGAGGACCCTTAACTGAGGTGGAGCAACCAAAAGAGGAAGAGAAATGAGACAACAAAAAGACAACAAGAACATCATTTTCATTTTGTCTCATTAAATCAGTCTTTCAGCTATGTAGGATACTATTTGTGGATTTTGTATACAGTCAGATGACTTAATGTCTCAAACGCATGGTATAAACTATTCACATTCATTCCTTATATGGGCAATGCTCCATCCAAACATAGCCAAGAAAGGATGGTCAAGATGAATGGAAAATTTTACTTTTATCAATCCTGCAGCCGGTCCATTAGATATAGTCTGTCACTGTTTTGATATCAAATTTGGGTTTAGTGAGAAATATGTATAATTCCGCATCTATAGCTGTCATGCAACTTCATGACTAGAGTATACAATACTATTGAATGCCAGGGAGACATGCAGGATTTTGCATTTAATTTAACTTGACACATACAGAACCTGTCATCATCAAGGCAAGAGAAAAAGAGCAGGAGCAGCAGAACTAGAATTTCCACTTTGCGGTTGCATGCAGTCAAGTTTGAGTTTACATCCATGTCAGTCCAGTGTCCACAATCTATGCAGTCAAGACTTTGGAGGAAGTGAATGAAAGAAGACAGCTTCAGCCATCAGCTGTTTCACCAATATGGTCATTTTGTGACCTCTAGCCTCTCACGTTTACCCAAACCAGGGTTTGTCCCTTTTTCTTCTCTGTCTCAACTCATGAGCCAAACTAACTTTCACATAAACCTTTGGTACCAAATACTATTAGCCTGCTCATGTGTGAATGTAAGCCCTGTCAGCAATTTATGCAGGACATCATTTCCTGTGTCATTTCTGTGTAAATAGATACTATTGGATTGGTTTCACCGTAAATTCTTCAGTTTCCTTGTCCTACTCCAGAGTATAATTGTGTTCAGAAAGGATTTATCAGAAAGTGACTTTTTGGGAGAAATTATACAGATATGCAAATGTAACTAATAAAATACACAAAAAGTGTCATTGTTAATGAAATGCCAGATTCTCTCTTGCAGATTCTTACATCAGAAGAATTAAGAGAGTTTAACCTCCTCTGCAGAAACTCAGGTTAAAATTATATCAAGACACAGTTAACCTGGAATACTTGCGATCTGTGGTTATGAGCGGAAGAGCTTACACAGGTAATGATGGAGAAACAAGTCTCCCTGTATGTCTTTGGTGTGCCCAAACAACCGCACCTGTCCATGCTTCACACTGGCACATCCTCCCTTGCAGCTCCCATAGAATGTGTGACTCAACATGTGAACAAACACATGAGCATCTGTAGTTATGACCAGCAAATGGCTCAACGGTGTCTGGCCTCTACTGTTCTTCTTCTCCCTGACCCTTGACCTGGGTGGGTCAACCAGAGGTCACGCTCTCCAGAGAAAGCTTCCCTGCATCAGTCCTCTCACCCGAGAGAATCATATCACAATTATGGCTTTAAATATTCTGGACCTTTGCAGTTCCCTGATAAAACAGAATGATGCTTCTTTCCCAGATAGTCGACATATTGCCCTGTGAACACTATATCCTGAGCGCAGAAATCCACTCAACGGTTCAAGGAAAACATATTTCTGGAAAAGACAAGGACATGATATTCAGTGAAGTGTGCTCAGTCTGGACAAAACAGCACGGAAAGAGTCGGGCTTGGAAGCAACTTCAAGGATGGGGAGGTCAAACAAGGATAAACAAGTTCAACTCAGGAGAATCAAATATTAGACACACAAAGTCCATTTCCAGCAGTGAGTATTGAGATTCAAAAGAGTATTGGCATTTCTTCCTCCAAACACACAACTAATGTGGATGCAGTAACCAAGTACAAAAGATGGCCCAAGGAAGATCTAGCATGTTCTTGTATGTAATATCAAACTATTACCACTCTGTAAGAGGGAATAAAATGTGCAGACTGTGTACAGACCAATTTTCTTTGTTCAAATAAACAAATGGAACACAGAGTTGTACTGTTTCAAACATGAAATATCAGATGAGTATGAACTCCACAACCCACCTTGAAAAAAATCTGAACCTGTGGGAAACACAGCTTTCCCAGGAAGGTGATGCAACAAAATTCTTGAGAATGTTAAATATCCAAATATCCCACCAAAACCTTTCAGCTGAGGTGTTGTACCACCTCAAAGGCCACCCATGAAATTCCAAGAATGTGAAAAAGCATTAGCATCACATACTCCAAATAAAGTACATATTAACTGTAGTTGCAGGGTTTGTTAAGCCTCTATCAAAGGTCTGGGATTGTAAGGTGAGCATCTTTGCCCTGGCGTCACTGAACACAAGCAGCTGGCTATTATGCACATATAGACTTTCTTCCACTTCCACTTCACTACAGCTGATGTGAGATGTGGTAGCAATGTAATGGTAAAAATAAAAAGATAAAAAGTGAAAATTTCAGTAAGAGCCAGACGGACGTTGAGGGTCGAAGGATATAATCATCTGATCTTTCTTTCCTTCCTTCCTTTTATTGTCTGTCAGGTAATGCAATATTCCCTGCCCTCTCTTTTCCTGTTAGTTTTCCCCCAGGGTAAAGTTGTTGAGCTCAGCAGCAGGAAGAGCCTTGGACAAAGGCAGGAAGTAATAAGGAAGTCCTTTCAGACCGCTTAGGCCACTTGCCTGTCAACATGGTTTCCTGAACAACTTGCACACAGTTTTTTTAAACACAAGTGTATTTACACAAATTACTTCAGCAAAAGGTATTATACAACATGCAAAATCAGCGATGGATCAGCTGGACCATCAATCCCAAAAACAGGATACACAATACAACAAGAGTATGTACACAACTTGTTCCAGCGTAGTGGTATCCTCAGAAGACCTTTACAAAACACGCTAACATCCTTTTGTAGAACAATGAACAGCACTTTCCATGAGTTCTACTTGTGTGCATTTATCCTCTACTTGGCTCTGTGTGCCCATGTGTGTTAGTTGTTCATGTATCAAACTGTGTACTGTTGCACTTGCATATGCACGCATGTAGAGCAGGATGTGGGAGTGTCAATCCATTGATTGGCTGGAAAAGAGCTTTCCAGATCCCCTGGTGTGCTCGGCTTGAACAAACCGCCTACAACTACAGTCCCGGCACCAATGGAGTTGGCTAAGATAACCACACAAAGTAACATGCACATAACTGATATCTACTAATCATAGTTAATTTGGGTTTATTAACAAGGATACAAGCTGCCAGAAGGAAAAGAGTACAATTACTAGCACTCCATCTGTCTCAGTATTTTTCCTTCTTTCTCTAGTCTTCCCATCACGTACAGGTTTTGATTTTCCTTACCCTACAAGATATTCAAGAGTTTTTTAACACTGGGGACTCTGTACAAATGTAAGACAAGACATCACCGAAAACATTTAATAATGACGAATAAAACAACACCACAGAAGAGCTTAACAGTTTCTATGGCAATAAATCAAGTGACAAATTAATTATTTTTTTAAAGTAGACTCTCCAGCATGTATATTTATACTTTAGGAGTGTGGCACTATCAGGTTCAAAGCAATTGCAGCTCCCTAACTGTCTCCTTAACACAACTTGTAAAGACGACATCATGTTACCAACATTTTTTTTCATCCAAATGAACAGCAGACAGAAAAGAAAAGCGTTTATGATTCAATTAGTTAGTTTGGTATTACATTTTAATGCAGCCTCAGGCAGCATGGCCAAGCCAGAGTCTTCCTGAGCTGGTCCCAAGCCCAAATAAATGCAGAGGGTTGCATCAGGAAGGCCATCCGGCAAAAAACTGTTGCCAAAGTCAAACATGTGAATCAAACCTAATAATCTCATACCAAATCGGTCGAGGCCCGGGTTAACAACCGCCACTGGTACCGATGACCAACATGGTACCAGTGGAAATTGGGCAACAGTGGGTCGAAGAAGGAGAGGAGGAAGGTGTGTTCAGAAGCAGAGTGAGAAGAAAAAAGGCAAGAGTCTGTGAGAGAGTAGGGACTTTGGATATTGGTACTATGACAGGAAAAGGTAGAGAGTTGGTCAACAAGATGCAGAGAAGGAAGGTGTGTGTGTGTCCAGGAGAGCAGGTGGAAAGGTAGTAAGGCTATAAGCTTAGGAGCTGACTGTACCATAATGGCACTGACAGGAAGAGAAATGGAGTACTTATCTTTAAGGAGGAGTTTGTTAGGAATGTTCTGGAGCTGAAAAGAATGTCAGATAGACGGATGAGTCTGAAACTAGAAACTGAAGGTGTGATGCTCAGTGTTATTAGCGGCTATGCCCTGTAGGTGGGATGTGGGTTAGAGGAGGAGAAGTTCTGGTATGAGTTAGATGAAGTGATGCAGAATATCTCCAGATATGAGAGTGGTAATTGGTGCAGATTTCAATGGGCATGTTGGTGCAGACAATAGAGGGGATGGAAGAAGTGATGGGCAGATTTGGTATACACGATAGGACAGATGGTGGTAGACTTTGTGAATGGAAATGGCTGAAGTGAACATTTTTTTACAGAAAAGGATGGGACATCGGGTAACTTGTAAGAGGTAGACAGGTAGACTACATCTTGTATGGACGAGGTAACCTGAAAGAGATCAGTAAATGCAAAGTAGTTGTAGGTGAGAGTGAAGCCAGACAGCATAGGGTGGTGGTTTGTAAGATGACTGGTGACAAGGAAAATCCAGAGGACAAAGGCCGCACAAAGGACAAAGTAGTGGAAGCTGAAAAGGGAGGAGTTGAGAGAGGCTCTGGGTGGTCAGGGAGAGTGACCAGATGACAGAACAACTGCCGCGAATGTGATCAGGGAGGCAGGTGGGATAGTCCGCATTTGTGAACAGCAGTATGGCTTCATGTCTAGAAAGAATAGTACAGATACTGTATTTGGTTTGAGAATGCTAATAGAGAAGTACAGAGAAGGCCAGAGGGAGCTGCACTGCTTTTTTGTAGACCTAGAAAAAGCATATAACAGGGTGCCAAGCACTCTCGAATTGTATGGGCAAGTCTGGAGTAGCAGAGAAGTATGTCAGACTGGTGCAGAACATGTATGCTAGCTTTGAGACAGTGATAGGCGTGCTGTAGGGGTAACAGAGAAGTTCAAGGTGGAGATGGGACTACATCAGGGATCAGCTCTGAACCCCTTCTTGTTTGCACTGTTGATGGACAGGTTGACAGATTAGGTTAGACAGAAATCTCCATGGACAATGATGTTTGTGGATGACATTGTGATCTGTAGTGAGAGCAGAGAACAGGTTGAAGAAAATCTAGAGAGGTGGAGGTATGCTCTGGAAAGGAGAGGAATGAAGGTTAGTCGCAGCAAGACCGAGTATATGTGTGTGAATGAGAGGAACCCGGGTGGAACGGTGAGGCTACAGGGAGTGGAATAAGAAGTTGGAGGATTTCAGGTACTTGGGGTCAACAGTCCAGAGCAACGGAGAGTGAGGAAAAGAGGTGAAGAGATGGGTTCAAGCAGGTTAGAATGGTGCTGCCAGGCAGGAGGTCTAGAGGAAGGCCAAAGAGAAGATTTATGTACATGGTGAGATAAGAAGGTGAAGGTAGTTGGTGTGAAAGAGGAGGTTACAGAGAATAGGGTTTGATGGAGATGGTTGATTAGCTGTGGCGACCCCTGAAGGGAAAAGCAGAAAGAAGAAGAAGGAGTAGTCGTTTTGTATTACATTTTCTGACAAATTATTTCTTCTGAATTGGGGGGAAATCATTTTACAAAAATCGTGGCACTTGAGCTTTATCCAAAGGTGGGCCTTGATTGTTACCGGACATATAGCCACAGGAAAAACTAACATGCTCAGATTGAACCTCTCAGTATCACGCTTACGGTCTGTGTGTCAAACAGGAAGCATCCAGGAGGTATTCTCACCAGATACACAAAGTACTTTACTCATATGTTTTTAATGCAAAGGAGTAACAGTTCAACTCAAAGGTCTCTGTGAATGTGTGTGCTCCTCACCCTCAAAAGTATAACCATCCTTTAGAGGAAACTAAATATCAGTTTCTATCCACAGCATTCCTTTTTCCCAGCACTACCTAGAGATTGACAACATAGGTGAAGGATAGACTATAAATAGACGAGTAAACTGGAAGCTTTCTTTTCTTGCTTAGCTTCTTCGGTATCGCATAAGCCCTGTGGATCGCTCACAACACTGTTAAAGCTGCAGTGATCAACCGATCAAACTTAGGGTCCATTCCCATCTCAACACATGAACAGTATACATGGAAACACCTGGGCTCCTTCACCAGGGCAGGGAACCATTGTTTCTGACAAGCAGGTCATGACTCTAATCCCTACCGCTTAACATTCTGCTAACATACAATCCGCATAGAGCCCCTGTGAACCCTGCAGGAGTTGAAGTTCACATATCAGCAGGAAAGTCATTGACTACTTTTTATGTAATCACAATCTCTCTGCCTGAGTGGTTCCCAGATCTATTTACAGTGCATCCTCGCTCATTCATAATTTCTGTTCATTTGCATGCAAAATTCAAGGTTTGGACCTGTAACATTTGATTGCGAAATGGTTAGTCAAACCACTGAGAAACAGCACCCTCAAATTGGAAATGATAAACCTGACACCTTGGCATTGGCCTCTGATATACATGATGTGCAAAGAAACACAAACAAAAACAAAATATTTAAACCAGCATGTGCTGTTCATGTAGGTGACTGGCGCTTGTCAGGAAAAAAAAAACATGAGAAGAGCAGTTTTCATTGCTAGTCCTCAAAATACATTCCTGGGGACCGCATCAGTGACCGCATGTTTTTGATATAATAATTCACACACATGCACGCACAGTCAGCTAGGAAAACCATAAACATGCCACAAACACGTTGCAGTTTTTGCTTCAACTACAGAAAGTGTAATATAAACTGTCAACTCCCAGTCCATCTTTAGAGTTCTTGTTTTGGTGACAAGCCTGTTGTTATAGTCCGCCAGGACAAGAAAAAGAGAAGAGACAGAAAGGGACACTGGATGCCACCTAAACAAAGATATGTTTAAAAATAAGATGCTGGGCCAGCTAAGTGCTCTTGTTTGTTAGTGGTTAAAAGCCAACTGCACGCTTCATTGAGCACTCCCATCCTTATTACTGTCCTTTTCTTCCACTCTTTAGCCACCTCGAGCTTGGCAGCTTGCCATTTTGGCAAAAGTGTATATGTGCGTAGTTGTTGAATCTTTGCCCGTGTGTGTACCTGGGAGCCAAACTTTGAAAAACACCGCCATGTTTGTTTTGCTCTATTTATTTTGCTTTGCCCAACCCCTCCATGTCACCTATTGGCCTCTTCATTCGACCTAAGCGTCACCAGAAGACTACCTATTGCATTTGAATGCAAAAGACAAAGATTAAAAAAAAATATATAATAGCCATAATGTGTACGGTAAAGATTACCAGATGAGGTAATATGAAACAATGGCAGTGGGTTATGATGTTTAACTCATGCACAAAAACAATTAAGTAATAAATAAAATTGTAATACAGGCAAAAACAATTACGTAATACATTAATTAGTAATACAGGCAAAAATTTAAAAAATTTGACATTTTGTCAGCATGTCTAGATTCAATTTTATATCAACCAATTATTGTCTCCATGAACAGAACATGAGCTTTCAGCTCCATGTCAGTATATCCCTCACAAGTTGAGTAATAGGGACAACCTCCTTGTCTAATCCATGTTCCACGCTTCAGTATCTGTGTTGCAAAACCATTTCATATGACAGATGTTGACACATTTAAAACTAATTGCCAGCATAGGTGACAGACTAAAAACTGTTTGTGTTATGCACAAAGTAACCTATCACATGTGGCCTTTGTCAGCTGGGAGCTGGGTCATAAGTGTTTATTTGTGTTTGCCTGAAAACAATCACAGCAAACAACAGAGCATGTAGGTGCAGGCAAAGTTAACTCTGGCCTCCAAGGTGTTCTTTCCTTCTGCTCGTGTGTGTATTTCTTTGTGCTGGTTGTGCAAGCATCGTGCAGGCTGGGGTCTGTAGAGAGGTTTGTGCTATGTATGAGGAGGAGACACACCTAAACAGCAACCTCAAAGATGTTTTTTCATCTATGATTATCATTCATAGTTCAAGTCTGACTGTAGGTTATGATACAATACAATGCGTCTGTTTCAAGAAAATATGAGAAAGTTCACATTTAAATTTAGTCCTCTTGCCTCATTCTATCAGATGACAATTTCAATTGACAGGGTATTTTACTTCATCACATTTAAATCACAACAAAAAACTATCAACTCTATCTGGGTAGTTCTTATCACGCTGGTTACATCATGCACGGTATTGTGGATGGGCAAGATTCATCCACAGTCATACATGTCCTATGGCTTGTATGCATGTGACAGTATACCAGAAATCTTGCTCTCAGATCTAACACTTCTACCTTTCTGCCTTGTTAAAGTTCTGCTGCAAAATGAAACTCCTGATCCTTGGACAATAAATTATTCTTTTGACTTCGGGTTCTCCATGGGGGTGTGCAGGCTTAGACGCAAAATGGCTTGGGTAAGGAGTTGCTTCAAACATATTTAATCTGCCTTATTCCAGGCAAACAGACACACAGAGCAACACCATAAATTGTAATTGCAATATATTAAACTAGGAGGCTTTGAAATATCTGTTGATGCCTTGAATTTTATTGAGGTTATAACTATGCATTAAACAGACAACCACCCCCTAATCTCATTCTGCTTGTCCACAAAAGCAAGAAAACTAAGTCTACATTCAATTGCATAGCAAAGACTCAGTCACTTATGACTATGGGGGTGATTGTTTTATAAATATTTGTAATTGTACATTGAATGTTTTTAATCATCAACTAATTTATGTTTATCAGATGACATCTGGTTTGTTCCCGAATGGTCAACCCTGTTTGTATTTAAAACCACACCCTGTACACAAAGTGACGTTTAATCCCATAAGAACACACGTCTGAATTATTCTGTGAGCGCATGTGTGACTGTGAGTGCATGCCTGTGTGGGGAATAGGCAAGGATGGATGCTATTTCCTGTATTACTTTCCCCAACAATAAGATCTGGCATAGAAATGAGGAGCCAACATTATATGAAGGCTGTAACAGTCAATGTTTAAGTAAAAACACTGCCAGGGTTATTGTTCTTTGAATGCTTTCCTTTCTGTCAGACACAGAGGCAGAGGAGCAAAAACAACAAAAGCTATAATCACCTTCAAAAAAATAATAAGCATTCTCTCTGTGTGTCTTACAATAGACACCATTCTCTATGTTTATGGTAAGGGAGGAAAGACTGACTGACTGACTGACACACTGGAAAGCTAGTTGGCTACAGCACCAAGGAACTCCAAATTTGATTCAAAAAAGGTGGGAAAATACAAAAATGTGTACCGTACTTCTTACCCATTTCCACAAACTCAAGCCCCGATGCTTTCATTGGACTGTTTCCATGATGCCTTCCTTTGTGTTTGTTTCTTTACTCAACAATACAGTAGTTACTCCATACACTAAGCAGTTCCTGAGCCTGTAATTAAAGGCAGCTTGCCCACAAAGCTCCAGTCAAGGAATACTAATCAGAGGACATGCCCAGGACAACTAACTGCTGATATCGCTAGCGAGACAGCGCACCATACGAATCATTATCGAAATTAAAATAATCAGTATTGCCGATCAATTTCCAGGAGGAAATATCCACAGTGCGTAGATATATAGTGGTTTGTAGAGGGCCGATTGACTGCATGATGGATATTGTGAGTGCATACTTCAATTATCAATGGGGATGGATCATATTCTTTGTTAGTATTTTGTATGGTGATTCAATTTCTCGAGCAATATCAATTCTCAAATTGTTGTATGGATAGATTAATTGTCTTAAAAATCCCCAAAGGTAGCTAATTTATAACCTTCTTAGAATATAATATAATAGAATAGAATAGAATATTCCTTTAATTGTCCCACAGTGGGCGTATTTCAAGTTCCTTGCGTATAAAGATCACTATACACATCCAAATACACTTACTTCTCTGACAATGGTTCTGTGACCAGCAGCGTCCCCTGAAGTGCCCGTTGATTGTGTTCTGCAGGCAGGTGGTTTGACCTTGGGCTGTGCCAGGACACACATCGCCGCACTCCCTGTCATTCTTATTGGCCACAATGTAGTTGTCCTCCATCGAATCCAGGATCTTGGACCAGTCCAGAGTGGCCAGGTAGCAGAGGTCAGGATTTTTCTCTATCCTCACAGCACCCCTGGTGATGTTCATGAGACTGTAAAGGCCCACCTCCTTCAGTTGCAGCATCTCATAAATAACAAGAGCATAATTGAAGAACAGGTTGTTGCCACGGATGACAGTCAGGTTAGGGAAAATTTGAGTGAGGGTCTCAAGGCCATAGACCCTGAACAGAAGGACATAGTCTGTCACTACTCGTAACTTCGGATAGGTAAGGCCCCGAAAGTCTTCAGTCTTGGTCTTAAACATGAGCAGGATCTTCAAGTGGCCCTCGATGATGGTACAGTTCTCCAGTGACTGGAGGTTGGTCACATTGTTCCGGATATCCTTGCTCTGGCAAACTAGAAGGAAACAGAGACAAAACATAAGACAGGAGAATTTACACTTAATCTACAACTGCAAATAGCATGGAACAATACTGAGTAGGCATCATTGAATTAGCTTGACTTCGGTTAACAGTATTATTTGAGAAGTGCCCTCAATTTGTAGCTACACAGAAGCATCCAGTTATAATCGTTACCAGAACTTTTTTCCCAATAAAGCTGTTAAATAATTAGTGTTTTCTGAGGCAAAACCATTCATGGAGGAGCGTCTGTCAAGTCCCCTCTACAATATGGCAGGCCACAAGCACTTTCTCTCAGCCTCGTATACACTCATTTACAAGTCTCCAACTTCCTTTGCTGCTGCAGTATTTCTCTAAGGATTAAATTATTGTATACACTGGGTGATCTGAATGATACAGGCATGAAAGGGTTAACAGGAATGAAGCCTGGAAGCAAAATGCTTATCCATGCTCATTCATACTCTAGTTGACACACACACACACACACACACACACACACACACACACACACACACACACACACACACACACACACACACACACACACACACACACTAAAGGAGTGGAGAATTCATTAAGGGACAGTTACTGAAGGAGATGGATAGTCGTACATGGCATGCTACTTTTGCCTGCTATAAATTCTGTGAAATTTATATTTCCAACGCATGAAGTCAGAAAGTTTGAGCTTATCTTTTAAAGGTAGAAAACAAACAATTGTATGCTTCAAAACAAATGTTATCTAGTCAACTTGCCTCTTTCATTCAAGCAGTTATTAATACCAGGGAGTTCAAAGCCTAAAAAGGAATGATTCATTGCTTGACAAAGCAATCTGACAATTGATGTTGGACAAGCAGAGTTTAACAGAGATGTGCATTTGGAAAAATGCACAAGAATGCAGTTACAATCATTATTGTCAATACACATAATCGGTGAGACAGGTACTAATTTGTTTGACTGACTAAATCGCGTACGGCCTAAAATGGATGGTTATTGACAAAAGGAAAAACGGAAGAAGACGTGAGTGCAACTTCTTCAAAGGTAATTCAATTTTTTTTTTTTCTACAATGACAAGAAACCAATGTTGGGTTAGCTCCAGAGTCATTATATGAAAAGTAAAACATTGCTGTACAACTTAACTTGGAGTGTCGGCACAAGCCATTGAAAATACCAAGGAGATCATTCATGAAAAAATTAAATGTTTAATTTGATTTGTAAATCCCACTATTCCATTACTGGAGGGAAAAGAACAATTTGCAAAAACAATGATCCTCATTCAAATCATTGCCATATTTGTATTTTTCTTGATAAACTTGAAAAGTTGTAAGTTTGAAAAAGAAAAGTACATTGCCTAATAATTAAATCATTTTTAACTGAAACTCAATCCTAGCTTTGTCTAATTAATGAAGGGCAGGGCACTATAAACAGTATTTGCTAGCGTGAAAACAAGACCGAGAGGTAAAGAATTTCAAAAACAAACTTTAAAAAAGGTGGGTCTTTAATGTTTCGGGCAAGAAGAAATCAAAAATGCCAAAAGCATGTTTCTTGTTTGAAATATTACCCTATGAGATGCCTGCTGTTTCAGACAGTAAATTCGAAATACACGCACACTGGGGGGAAAAAAAATGCGAACTAATCAAATCATGCATCTGATAACATCTGATAACATCTCAAACTGCCGAATCTGGAGAAGTTAACAATCATGCCAGCAGTACTAACTGTTCCGCGTAGCATTATAGCAGAGGGCTAAAGTTTTTCCTCTTTATTTTTTGTCAATTATTTCAGACATAACTATAAATCCCACAAAATAAGGTAAAAAAAAACTCTGTCAAAAGGCTACAGCCACCCAGTTGTAATATAAAACTATTTTGCTACATTACACCCTTCCATCCAGCATTTATAAACGCCTTTAGAGGGAACAGAAACATTGCCATTCTTGTGTCCAAAAAAATAAAAGTGATTAAATTTGAATGGGCAACCAATGAGAAAAAGGATGACACGGGCACCAGTGGAGGCATTATTTATTGGTCATGACGTGTCCTTGTCTGATTCATCACACAGCTGTCATATGACCCTTTTCCAGAAATAACAAACAACATCTGCCTTGCCTACCAGTTGTTAATTTAACATGGGTAATGAATTACAAGCACTGCTGACCTTGTTGCATTTGCTAGTAGCGGTTGTGCAGTAGTATTCTACATTTTACACCCAATTACGGCAGACAAGCACAGGTGGCTTCTTATTCAAGCAGACTGTTCCCATGTTCAGCAGAGCTATCAGCTTTTAAGCAGAGCGCAGAATTTAGATGAGAAAATGAGCTCCCTGGTGGATTAATTTTATCAACAGCGTTGTTGCTCAAGAAGAATAGAAATATCAACACTGTTCAATATCAAAAAATACTACTTCCACAAGATGAAAAAAGGATAAAAAAATAAATCAGGGTGACTAGAAGTAGAAAAGTTGTATCACTTTAGCAATAATGATTTACACTGCCAAGTCACTACTGCTTTTGGAAACAACCTGGCTGGTTGTTTAAGGCATTATTCGAAAATTTAAAAGCTTCTATGGCAAACACAATCTAGGCAATGCTGTACAAAAATCACTGTACAAAAATCTAAATGAAATTCTCTTTACTTTTTCTTTCCACCTTTACTAACAGTCCACAGAATATAATATCTCTTGTTACTAGGTACTAACAAAAAAAATTCAGAAGTGGACACATACAGCCAGTGAATGTGAATGGTAATAGAATACATAGTATATTTTGTAGTAAAAGTATATTCCTTCAAATGGTGTTAAAGTGTGTTCTTGGACATAGGTTATGTCAAAGAAAAGGTGTTCTTGGGAAAAGGTTATGTCCAAGTACATATTTTATTATGAATTAGTGTTGCTATGGCAAAGGCCCTGTAATTGACCATGTCGGTCAAATATTTATGAGCTAATCAACTTGGATAGAAAACATTTCAAAACGTAAAAAGTTAGGTTGCCGAAAGCAGCGCAGATTTGCCTGAGTGCAAGGCCAGCATGTGTCACAGTCAAGGTGTAAGGCGACTAAAAGAAAGCCAACTAGTCCCAGTATTCCCTAACAGCTCGTCCGATAAACATCAGGTACTTCGTTTACGTAAACCCAACAGGTTATCTTAGCCCCGCCCATTTTATTGGACACATACTGTAACAGAAACCACACAAAATACTCGTCTTCAATTCAGCAGTTGCTGGTCTTCCCAGCGATAACAGCAACCTTACACCTCTCTGCCCCTCCTGTCTTATCTCCTGGACACATCAAACAAGTCAACAGGGCAACCACTCGCTGTCAGCCGGCAGCACTAACCGGATACCTATTGTGCAACACAACAACATAACAGAGTACATTACACAACATCAGCAGAGCCGGGGAGTAACTCACCTCTGCTCACAATAATGTTCAAGACAGACCAAGAGGACAAACATGACCTTTTAACATAAATGTCTTTTTTTCCCCCCCCTCAACAGATAAATGGATTCCTGAAAATCAGAGCTTTCCTCTCACACAGCTTGCTAACAATCCAGCACATATATCATGCCTCTTGTTTTGGGAGCTTTATTGACACAAAGAAATGCTAGTGGGCCATTAGGGGTAAGAGTAGAGGATACTGCTGGGAGCTCCCTCGTCAAAATGGAGTCTTGTTTTCGAGGAACAAGAAAAGAGGAAGAAGTGAGTGGTGGTGGGGGTTGGTCAGTGTTGCAGATGTTGATAGGAGACGGTGGATGGGGAAAAGCATTGTTATTTAGGTATGGGTTGGCAGGAAGAGTTACTGTCCATAAACTGAGCATAGTGCTTAGGCACAGAGCAGATATGGGTGAGGCAAAGGGAGTGAACAAGGGAGCAAAGAGTAAGCAAAGCAGAGTTAGAGAAAGGGGCTACTGGCAGAAGAGGGGAAGATGCAGCAAAGATGGGAGCAAGGGGGGTGAAAGTGTAACCTGAGCCCAGGCAGGAACGCAGGGTGACGTAAGGGACCTACAGGACGGTTGGTGGTCACATGCATGAATGGAGGGCCACTATAGTCCCCAGTTATATGACAGGCAATATGCACAAACAGAAACTCTCTCACTGGGACACAAAAGGAGGGGACGAGTTTGTTGCCTCACAACTAAGCAGTCGATACAAACAAAACTCAAACATGTGTGTAAGCATGAATCGAATCAAGGGGCATAAAATGAGAAAAACAGGTGAAATACAAAGAAAGGAAGGACTTTTTTTTACAAGGGGGAAAGGATTTTGTTTACAGGAGGTCAGTGGTGCAATATGAGCTTCTTTTTCGGATTCCTCATCTGACTTCCCCCTGCTGACTATCTGCAGGTGTATATTCATTGGGAGTTGGTGAACAATGACCACGACCCCCCACCCCCACCCCCCCACCCCCACTGAGGACCACCCATAAGCAGACAGCTTGGTTCTCGCACTGGCTGTACAAGAGCTCTTAATTACAATAACAACCCAATCATCCTCTAATGAGCCAGGGGGTGGGGGGGTATTGGAGCTGAGCAAAGAATGGAATAACAGAGCACAGCCTGGAACTTACTGTACCATACTGAGGATCTCTATAGGAGAAATGTGGGCCATCTACCCGCCCCCCTGGTCTGCTTGACACTTAATTTGGCAGCAGGAATGAGAAAAGGAGGAGGAGGGAGGTACAAGGGGTGTCAGACAAACAGAAACAGCAAAGTAAAAAGATTGGAAATACAGAAATATTAAGTTGCAAAGTGAGACTAAAAAACTAGGGCCTCCCTTTTAAAATGTTAACATATATATTCATATCTGAATAAAGTGGACATGGAACTGCTTCTATGAAACTTTTGTTTTTGTCTAAGTGAGGAGAAATAAATGTCACTGTCGAGACATCTGATACAGTTTGCTGTCTTAATAATCATAAGGTATTCACACATCTTCACATTAAACTTTCGATTCAATTGCTACTCGAGACAAGGCAGTCGCTTTTGTTGTTCACAAGAGAAATTCTGACATTATTTCATACAGAACATATTATTACAAGAGAATAATTAATTTGCCATCACCTTCCATAAGCAGAATGAGAAATTGGCCATTAATACACATTGAATCACTTCAAAAGGACAGCT
The DNA here is from genome assembly GCF_037954325.1 of Fistularia commersonii. Taxonomy (NCBI): domain Eukaryota; kingdom Metazoa; phylum Chordata; class Actinopteri; order Syngnathiformes; family Fistulariidae; genus Fistularia; species Fistularia commersonii. The sequence continues at coordinate 11,939,250 of NC_141299.1, read as the reverse complement.
GCCTACATCAATTATCACTCACATAGTTGCGTTCAAATAAGTCAATATTCTTTTCCTTTCGGCTGTCACCGTGAATAATCTGCCTCCATCTAACCTTTTCCACTGCATCCTCTCACACAAACTAACTTCATGTCCTCTTTTACTACATCCATAAATCTCTTTTGATCTTCCTCAAATAAGAGTAGTAAATAATCAATTAAGTCAATCTCATTTTGCTCGGATTTCCCCTTAAACCCATTTAAAAAAGGATATAAACACAAAATATATTATTATGGTCAATTTTCATTGAATCCCTTGATTTTACTATATGACCCTGGAGATTTTTACCTTGAAGTATTTCTTATATATTTTACATTTAAAATGTTAACATTTTGAATTCTTTAAACATTTTTTTCCAATTTTAATTTCAATCTGAGGAGAATAGGAGTCAGGTCTTCAGATAAAACATGTTTTTTCTGCACCAAAGTTTCAAATTATGTCCAGTTTTGTGTTTGAATTACATGCAATGTTTTGATAATAGAATACTTGTTCATGCAAAAGCATCACAACTAAATATTCTATAAATCTATAGAAACTCCCTCATGTGAAATTATGAGAGGACTGATGATTTAATGTATGTAAAAATGCAGTCTTTGTAACCCAATGGTTTCCTGCTTTTTAACATACTGATGGGGATACAATATATCAAGTGTATCCTAAACTAAACACATGAAACATATTTAGCTGCTGAAAAGATTTTGATTTTAAGTTGATACTCTAACAAAAGATACAGACGTTAATAGGTCTTTTTAATAGCAGTGTGCCAACTCTTATATTGACACAGGAAAAGGGGATGTGGTAGACAAACCAGCAACAGGAATAGACTTATTAACAGAATTATTTATTTATGGTCATGAAGACAGAGGTTCACGAAGCACCTGTGTGCAAAAAAAAAGCCTGTTTTTCCTTAAATAATGTGTTTGGATCCATGAATATTTGCCAGGATGCCACCTCAACATTAGTCTTGATTTTATGAGTATGATTTCCACACTATGGAATTTGAGGTTCCACAGACTCCTCTTAAACAGCAAACTTATTAACAGCGTTCTGAAAACATTCACTTAAGAAAGCCTGCAATTTCAGAATGTCCATCCATTACTCTGCCATCTCTGCAAATCGGTTATAATGTGGTCTTACCTCAGAGAATATTCTCTGTGTATTTACAGCTCAAACTGTGGAACTGAGGTCATAGCAATGTAACAGATATGACTGATAGAACCAAGCATCTCTACTTTTCAGTGAGCACTCACAGCTGCAACCTCCGTTATAGTGTAGCTACAGTTTCAGACAGATTCTTCTCTTATTTTTAGAGTCGTGCTCCCTGCAGAGAATTTAATATGCATCAAACAAACCTGTAACCGTATGGCTCGCCTTGTGCCAGTAGCCAGTGATACAATATAGCTCTGGGGTTTTATAGGGTAAGAGTGGAGCCCTCTGTTGCCCAAGGACTGGCCTGCCTCTCTGGCCCTTGCTGTAGCGCAGGGCACCCACATGTTAGCTTAGCGTGAAACCAGACCTGTATAGCATGAAACCAGGTGGCAGCTAACTCTGGACTGTGAGAAGTTTCCTCTCTCTGGCAGCTTAGGCACATGTTGCCCCTGATGAGGTGATCTGCTGATTATAGATTTGTCAACAGCGCAGTTGCTGAACAAACCCCAGGAGAGAGAATATGTGGCCCCTGTGCCAAGAGGACTGCCAGTGGAAAAATGCATTTGTTTGTTAATATAGCTGTGGAAAGTCCTGAGACGTAAAGCCAGCTCCCTATGTGCCCACTGCCAAGCTGCAGCTTCTACAGTGAAAAATGATGCTGAGCGGCATTTTGAGCAACACGCACCAACTTGTACTTCCAAAACAAAGAGAGTTAGGGACTAAAAAAAAAAAACAGAGAACGCGTGCCAGTGAAAGAAAGTGGGGCAGCAAAGAGGAAAGGGCTCAAGTTTATTACATAAAACACACAGGGCAGGGGAAAAAAACCTCACTAAAAATAAAGAATAACCAATCCACAACAAGCAAGTGTAGCTGATATGCATCATGTCCGAATCTGCACTTCCACATTTGAGGAAATCAAATAAAGGTGGGGGCTTGAAAGAGAGAGAGAGACAGATAGAGTGACAGAAAGGAGAGCGATAGAGAAAGAGACAGCAAGAGATTGGGTTGGAGCACCTGTTCCTCCTTTGCCTCACTCGCCTATTGAGAAGCATGGCAAGGGGAGCGAGCCTGGCCTATTTATATACAACACTGGGTCCCGTTACAGCTGTGGCAAAGGGCCAGGCTGTGGCAGATTGAAGTGGGTAGAAAAGAGCAACACGCAGGCCCTGCACTGTCAGATGGCTGGCCAAAAGAAGAAAGAGGAATAAATCAAATCACACTGGTGACTTTGGCTCGCTTTCTCTCCATCTTCTGGCACTGAATGGGGGGAAAGAAGGGAATGACCAGTACAGGCAGAGGGAGACAAAGAGACCCGAAAGAAAATAAATCTCTAAGGAAAATAAGAAGTTAGGTGGTTGGTTAGGGGCTAAATCATTGTCAACTCATTTAAAACACAAAACAAACAACCCAGTAGGGGACACTTCAAAGTTTTCTTATACATTTTTTATCCAAATTAAGAGAAAATGTTTTTCATTAAGGGCACACTGAGAGCCAAAGCTGTTCTTTCCCATGTAACCTGTGGATTTCATGACTTTTGATCTTAAAATGTACAGAAATCCCAGGCAATGCAGAAGAAAGTGAAGCCATTGGAAAGTAGGGGTCTGACCCTTATATGTAAGTCCCATCCCATTTGACAAGAAATAAGGGATGGGGTTACACAATTGCACATAAAAAGTTATATTTTTAATGTGCTCAAGAGCAGGAAAAAAAAAGTGAAAATTGGAATAGTAAAAGACAGCTGAATTTGACAATTACAGCTTGTTTGTGTTCTTATAGCTCAAGGAAAACAATACAATTGTTGCATTCAATTTCTGACTGAGTATTCACAAAGTAATACCGGATCAAGACAATACAAAGAAATGGCTTACACGACATCCCAGTTTGGGCTCTAAAGAACTATAACGAGGTTTGCTCACCAACATAAAAAAGAACTGCAATGGTCTTTCAATGATCAAGTAAGCCTCCTTAATTTGTTTGAACATGCACAGAGTATTAGCAGGCAGGCTAGCATATTCATTTCTTCTCATTTCCCAGACCTACAATGTTCACTAAATGAATAAAATATCCAGTTCACTGAGAATCAAGGCTGAGTCTATAAAACAATGTCCTACTGCATAGTAGAAGACAATGTACCACTTCAAGGAAACAATGTCCAAAACAGTGATCAGTTCATTTCATTACATACTTGGATGACAGGTAGTTATCAGACTGTGAATCAGCTAAGTTGTCCTGGTTTGCTATGTACAGCATGTCTGGGATGATTGCTGTGTGTGTGTGTGTGTGTGTGTGTGTGTGTGTGTGTGTGTATACACAAGGTGTTCTCCTCCCTGCCCACGTCCTTATTCATCTTCAGGCCTTCCTCTTTCAACTTTCACCTGCCACATATGAATGTCCTACAGCATGCAAGTGCATAACTTGGAACTATCATAAAAATAAGTCTGAAATTGCAAAATATCCTCCGACTGTCCTTGGATAAATGTAACAATATACAATTTGTAATTCATGCAACATACAGCGTATTTGGAATCTGGTGCTCATGGGTGACATATCCACCCCCAAAAACACTGTATGCAATTATTAAATCTCAAAAATCTAGCTAGGCTATACAAAACAGCTAAACCAGGTGGTGCTCCAAACAAATAAAAGGGCATGTTGGGGGGAGCAGCATTCCTGACATAGTCATCACATAGACAGAAGACTATGAAACAGGAGCAGGTAATCAACTGCAGACGGGATTGTGCTTAACTTACAGTGAAGATCAGACAGCGCGAGCACGCACACACACACACACACACACACACACACACGCGCACACACACACAAAATGACACGCATGTGTGTATTACTCACACAGAGTGAGTAATGCAGAAAACATCTGATGTTCCTTTTCATCTTCCCACGTTAGCGAGTGGAACGTGGTGCAGAATCTTGGTGTGGTGAGCCTCGGCCTGAGAGGGAGGCCGTCGGGGCTCTGTTGCCCTGCTTGACTTTCAGCCACATGGCTGCAGCTGCAGGGTCAGGCACCACCAGTGCTTCGGCCCACAAACCAGAGCAACACATTAGGTTGGATGAGCTACGCCTGCATGATGGCTTTGCCATATCAGCTTCTTCCATTCCTCTTGGCTTTTAATGGTCCCTAAACCTGTCTGTCTGCTTACTTATTACTTCACCATTTAAATCATGGTCTAGGACTGTTTCTTATTTCTAACCTGTGCAAGACCATTGTACTTTATCTTCTTAGCATTAAAAACCTGACAGACGCTGACATGAATACGTCGAAAAATCGAAAAAACATCTACAAATGCGATAGGACAGTTTCCCAGACTTACTGAAGTTGCCGACATTAAATTTTGACACTTTATAGTTTTGGCCTTCTGCTACAAACTTTGACGGTCTGGGAGAAGGATTCCCTATGCTGTGATTGGACAAGTGAGGTCATCCAATGCATTATAAATCCTATTGATTCGATTGGATTGCTGCAACATTGCCAGCCTGGAGCTACAAATGAATCCAAAATGTGTCGCATGCAAGACAAAAAAAAAAAAACAGTGAGTGGGTAACACTATGACTCAAACTGACCTCAAATAAGGTTCCTATTGTATGCATACAAGTGTGGGTAAGTTCAACTGTAAGACTGATGAGACAAGTTGACAAGCATGAGAGCTCGCAGAAAAAGACAGAAGGGGAAAAAAAACAGAATTTGAGCGAGGGGGAAAGCAAAGTGGTGAAGGAGCAAACAGAGAGATTGGGGGGGTGATGCTGGGAGAGTTGACAAACCAAGACGGAAAAGAGGGAGCAGCAGAGGGGAGGGTGGAGGGATGGAGAGTAGAGGGGCCAGGTCAGTTTAATGGCCCGTTTGTCTGTGCTGTTAGACCACCAACTCTCACTGGCTACAGCAGAAAAACCTCACACACACACACACACACACACACACACACACACACACACACACACACACACACACACACACACACACACACACACACACACACACACACACACACACACACACACACACACACACACACACACACTCTCCTGCTCTTTCCATATCTCTCCCTCCCTCTACCTTTTCCATTGCTCAGGCCTAGGCCTGTGCACACAGCTTCAGTGCTTCCTTCCATTTACAAAAGTGCAAACATGTAACAAATCTCCACAGAAATCAATTTTTATGACTACTTGACTTTTTGTGTCATTGTCATTTTTAACTGTATATTACTATATACACGACCGTAGTGTATACTGAAAATGTTATCCATAAGTGTTTAGATCAGTTATTGTTAATTTGTACTTTATGAGGCGGAGTAGCCAAAATAACATTTCCTGCTCTTCTCCAAAATGACCATTAGATATTTAAAATGACTTTTGCATGCAGGCCTCCCCTGTTGGGCTACCCATGAGCATGAAGGTATGGTATGGACAGAACGCTGACATCATGCTCACGTTCAAAGGCCACTCGTCTCACAAATCATCCGCTGTTACCTAGCTTCTGACAGATTAGTCCCTTGAGTGGACGGTTTGTGCCCACAGCAGTATTGTAAAATGACTTATATTCATTATGCTGTCATTTAACAGCAAAGTGTGATTCGATTTGGGCTCCCTAAACTCTAAGTGAATTAGAAATGCTTGATACAAGCCCATAAACTAGGTGCACACTTTTCATTCCCCCCTACCACTTAGTCTTGGCATTTATCCATTGCTTCCTTTCTCACAGACAGGCCTACAGTATCAACTCTGCCACACTTCTTCTTTACTGTACTTGACTGGATATAGCTCTTTTTTTTTAACTCAAGCAGGTCAAGAGGCTCATGCCTAGAGGCAATAGCAAAGAGCATGTGATACACAAATGCAGACGAGCAAACACACGTCAACAACTATCCAGTGACGTTGGAAAAAATCTCCATAGGGCTGACCTGAATGCCTTGCAGATATATACTTTGCTATAAATTATGTTTAATTTGTGTGGTTTAAAGTGCTCTCTGCTCTGAGAAGACAATGTAGGGGTATATAGTAGTGTGTTTATCTTTTCTAACTGGCACATGTTGGGTTTTTTTTTTGTAACAGAGAATAGGAAGAAGAGTCCTGATGCTTAAATAAAACCAAGGTCAAGTTTGAAGACAATAATCTGCAGACAAGCTATTTATTTGAGGGTTTTTCAAATACTACAAAACTCCATGTACTATTCTGCTCAAACATTTCCCTGCGACTTTCGAAAAATATTTTTGTTCTATTTGACCAGTTTAACCTGAAATACAAATGAAAACCTAAAATGTGATTGAGGCAAATTTCAAAAACATTAAAAGACATTTTCTGTGGTTTAAAAATTAAAAAATATGTTCTTTTACAATCAATATCATTTTCATGACAATTTTTTAGCCAATATTTCAAGACTGGATACACAACTCATTCATCCGTTCATTCATTTAATTGTCTATAATACTTATCCTGCATACATTTTGGGTTGAGGTGGGGTTGGTATTGGGGCGATAGGGAGGTTTAACCCAGACCAGTCACCTGTGGATCACAGGATCACAAATAGAGACAACCCACCATTCAAATAGATGGTGATCACACCTTTTAGAGATTTGAAAGGACAGGCTTTACGACCCCAGACCTACAGGGGTGGGTCTGGAGTGCAATGATAATGGCAATGCATCTTTATATGTCTACAGGCCCTACGCATCTGTAGAGCAAAAGAAAAACATATCAGAGGGAACCCACTCATCCAAGAACAAGGTGATTGATAGAGCAACAGTATGAGCAGTTGTGAGATGAGAGATAGACAGCGAGAAAAAGACTGAAAAACACATTTAGAGGAAGGAGTTGTGATGTGAAAAAAAACTAAATGTATTAGACCATCTGTATCAAATTACTCCACAGGAAGCTGCAAGGGCACCACCGCTAGCACCAAAACACACTCTTTATCAAATTTAAGTGGATTTGCAAAAATATAATGTGCTCTAATTCAGCCCTTAATAAAAGCCCCCCCAAGCCAGGGTTTCATTAAGACTGGTATGTTTTTCAACAATATGCTGTTGTGATGAGACAAAGAATCTAAAGTATATAAAGTATTACGTCCTTATTCAAACAAACGAGAAACATTGCCAATCCCTTTCAATGGTGGTGCTGCCCAGGTACTACCTGGGTCGCCACATGTAGACATGCAAATTGTCACTCTTTCATTCACAAAGATAGACCATTTATTTTTCATTTAATAACGTGCATGTTTTTGGTATGTAGAGGGAAGCAGGGGAACTTGAAGAAAACCCGTTCAGGCAGGGGGAAGAACACGCAATCTCCACACATAAAGGCCCCGGTCGGAACTGAACCAGGAACTTTCTCGTAGTGCGGCAGGAGTGCTAACCACTGCACCACTGAGCCGTCTCATTATTCGAAGCAAAACTTTGAACAACATTTTACATGACATCCAAAAGAGAGGCAAATGTCAACTAACATTAATTACAGATTTGCGTTACAATTGCACACAATAGCTCGTCTGTGGAGAAGGACAAACTCGGAACGAAGAGGTGGTAAACGTAACACTGAACATACAGTTACACATGTACTTGTAGGAAAATAAATAAGACACCCAGCCCACGCTGTGTCTTTGCATTTCCTTTCCCAACTGCACAGCAAGGTTAAGGTGGTTACATTAACCTCAGAGGTAGCACCAACTTTGGCCCCAGATAAAAAAACCAAAGTATCCCCTAACCACAGTCTGGAAGTCAAAGAAGAAAAGGTCAACACGGGTTATTTCACTAAGCCGGACAAATCGGGTCCTTTGGTTCACTGCACTGAACCGGATTTATGGGAACCAATATTTATGGTAACATTTCCGAAATGTATCATTTTCCCATCACTCTTAAATGAGCCATAAGACATCAATTTTCAACTTGATCATCTGTGGTCAGGGTCTCGGTCAGAAATGGAGTACATGTTGATGGTCATAAAAACCCTGATGCTGCTGGTATTTGTTGTGTTTAAAAAAGGCTGAATAAAGGAATTCTGAATTCACTCTCTTATTAGAACGTGGACATTGTCTTGTCCGCCACAAGGGTATCAAAACAGTCCTGTACAGATGCATATGTAACAGGGTGGGCTCAGTGTAAAGTCACCAACAGCTAACATAGGGCAGGGGCAATTCAAAACAGCAACAAGGACAATCAAATCAGATTGTTGTAGCATGGCGTAACATTGCAGTGTGTGTTTGTCTGCGTGTATGTGTGTGTACCAAAACCCCTCCCAACAAGAACACATTTCTGTGCAGTGAGCAAAAGTTTACATAAACAGCCAGAGTTCTCTATCTAGGAATGAGAGTAAGAAAAGACGGCATCAGATAAACTCTGCAGTGTAAAGACAGACAGATGTCTTTTAATACTCAGTTCTCTGTCTATCATGGTGTTGGTTGAGAAAACACCTTTCATAGAAATTCAAAACTCAGATTCTAGGCTCAAAACTTAAGACTGGATTTATGGCATTTCTATTTTCAATTTTAGGGACCCTTTGTCAACTTTTTACAGCCCAGCAGAGTAAGGTCCAATTTACTTAGCAGTTGCACATGATAAATGCAGTTTTTTTGGCAGATTTTATACAGCAGGTGTGGAATCAGCTAGACTCTACATGAAAGATGTGGAAAAAAATGTGGCCAGACAATGGTTTGAAGCATGGTTGCGAGAGGGCACTTCAAACAGTGCTGGCCCAATATTTCTTTAAGAGACCAATGACCTGAGGGTAAACACACACCGAAATGACATCCAGAACTAGAACCACTCAAGCCCAACTGTTGAGGCGCCTACTTCTAGGCCAAAGTTGCACTTGAATACACAGCAAAGCCTGAAGTTGATGGCTGTGCTAGCCGTGAGCCTGCATGAGAGGAAAAAAAGTGCTTAACAGCAGATTGGACTGTCTGAATTTGTCATTCAAAAATGAAAAAGGAGAACAAAAAACAAAGCAGTATTGTCCTTTTCAATGGCAATCTGACTGATTTAGTAATCCATCCATGTACCATTTAAAAAAATGCAAAAAGGTGCCACTGTTTTCAAGGGTAATCTTTTCTCAACAAATACCACTGACATAAACAACTGGTTTGCACTGGAGTTGTCACTGTCTCAGTAAAAATTGAGTAGGCATGGCTACCCCTAATATGTGACAGACAACCAGAAACTCTCTCTGAGCAACCACACCATTCTACTTTTCATTTTTCTATCTTTTCATGTGTGCAGTTTTTAAATGGGTTCCAACCCTGACTACAATCCTAAGAAAGAACAAACATCAAAGGGATTCCCACTTGTTTGAGATTATGAATTAGTTAAGAAAAGGGTCTCAATATGAATGATTACAGTGACACTAAGTGATTTTCAATGGTAATGTACAATTAATTTCTTTGAATTTTTATCCATTTGTCTCCAAAACCAAATGAAAGCTAACAGTTGTAGATGGTAATGTAAAATAGTTGAATTGTTAGTTTGTTCTGAATTATTCTCACAGCTTACCTTTTTTAATAACTTTGCCATGAACTTGGCTTCAGACTAGAACTTGCACAAGAGGCCAGAAGTTTCTGAAAACAGCTTGAAAGTTAAAAAAGTCAGATGTCCACTTGCAATATTGAGTTTACAGCCTATTTGGGCAATATGACAAAAACTATGGGTATAGATATACAGCATATACATTTATTAAATGTATTACATGAGCAATTAAATTATGTTATTCCATCAATTCAGATGGACCTGAAGAAACTCATTTTCCATGCTGGTGTTTCATTTTTTTTTAAAGGATGCATTCAAAATGTTTTTGGGGCTTTACAACTGCTAATAACAACTGCTGGAAGTATCAAGAGAAAACAAACAAATCTGATCACGCAAGAAAAGGAATGCACTGACTTGACAGCCATTAAAGTATGACTTGTGGGAGACAAAGGTCAAGTTATGTTGGAAAACGCTGTCTGCGAGTGCACATTTTAACACAAATCCAAGCATGCGCACACAGGCGCATATACAGACACAGACACTCGTGCATGCGCGCACACACGCAACAGAAACAACGCATTGGTAAGTAAGTGGAAGTTGAAAGGAATACTTGGAAAGATAAGAGAGGAGGAGGAAACTCCACAACAGTTAATTTCCTTTTGCAGTACATATTGCCTTCCTGGCTAACAGTCAAAATGTGACACACAGCTGGTGCAGCCTCAGTTCATGACCTCCATTGTCTGCTGCCTCTGAACATCGACTACCCAAACACACATTGGCAATCTGCAATCAGCAGCGGGGCCGGATTGTGAAAGCCACAAGAATGCATTTAACCCATTAAACGTACAGTACTGACTGTTCTAATGGCAAGGCAGGAGACCAGCAGAAAAAAAAGCTGTAATTGAAACAAATATGCAGTGACCAACCACAGCAATGCAGTAGGAAAGAAATCATTTGTAACACTGAAAAAAACTAATGACAATTTCCCGTCACATGAAGCCCAAGATGCCAATTTTAAAAACAGGAGAGGCGTGGTGTATTAAGTGTCCTCAGATCTGATAGTTAAATTATCAAATATTAACAATTGATGCCACATTAAGCCTATTTCTAAGAAATGACCTATGGAGTTTATCTTTTAGAAATATCTTCACTGCCTCCAGTGTTATCCCAACATGTTTGTTGGCCGTAATGGATCTGATACAGGTAATTTGTCGATAACCACATATTTAGTTTGCAGCGTACTTAGCATCTTACTAATTCTTAAATTAATTTTATATCAAAAAAGGTAAAACATTTAATGGAAGAAAATGATGCATGCCACAGTTGACCAAATAAATCAGAGTTCTAAATGAATCCATCCTTAAACGCTGCAGGCACTATGTCACCATGCTTCGCAGTGACTTGCTATGAAATAATATATTCAGTAGTTTAGTGTGTCCCTTCCTGGGTCCGAGTGGATAGACAAGCAGGGGAAAAACCAAGGAAAAATATTGTACTGCTCAGCATTACAAAACTATTGCCTCTAATGTTTTCATCCATTAGGACAACGCGTAATGAATAAATGATGCAATCCTTGTTTCATGACAATACACATTAACGTTTAACCAATTTGATTACGAAGTGTGTTTACACTGCACACCAGTTGAGGGAGTGGGGGTGGGGGTCAAGGGGCCACTTGGGGCACCGGGGCTAGTGCTAACATGCAGCCTTTTCTTCAGCTGGCTGCTTTAGTACACACTGTTCTCATGCATCTCCTGTGAACAGATGCAGAAAACATAAATTGCTCAGAAGCAGGCCCAGTTGGAAGAACAGAGATGAAAGCCTGCAGACAGCACGGGTGACTGAGGTGCATACTGATATACAGTACATGGACACAATACAGTGGCACAGGCACAGCCACTTTCATGGTGGACCACTTCAAACACATTCCACGGCACGCAATATGCTTTCAGAAAATGCAACTATGCACTTATGTGATGGGACCAAGAGTATATCCAAATGGACTTTCAGACTTTCAACCCGCCTTAAGTCATGACACAAATTTAACAACCTTACAGGCTGTCAATATTTTGTTTTTTTTTCTGTATTATTCCCCCAAAGGATAGTCTGATCGTCCCTTCGAAAGTCAGGCTGTCTACTATGATGGTAAGCCAGTGGGGCACCTTGGACATCTGTGTTTAGAGGACATGCAATAACAACAGTGTTTTGTTACTAACATGGCAACATCACAGGGGCCTGGGAGTGGCCTTGGAAGGCAACAAGCCCATTGCATTGTGGATGTTGTAGGTTGTCTACTTCTGAGCAAAAAGAAACACCATGCCTCTTTCTTTTTCTGGTCACCATGCAGCAGGAATTCTAACAATATGTGTGCCTTTCCACGACCGAGATGGGCCAGTTTTAGTTTAAGTTTTTTTTAAAGACTTAAACACTCCTTGGAATCCAATTCAATTATGTACCCACCAAATGACTCGATCGGGTGGCTGAAAGAAATAATTAGATTATTCGTCCTGAATTGACGCAAAATTGAGGACTTATAGAATGTTAGCATTTGGCCCGCAAAATGCTATGATGCAGCCTGATCATCACAGCTGCTTACAGAAGCTTACTAGATATAGGGAGAGCATACATAACATCACATGCAACCGTACACATACACACATCCCCGTTCCAACAGAGCTGTGCTTACAAGCCTGAGAGGAACAAGAAGGGGGCCACGCTCCCAGTTGCACAACTTGTTTTTCACAAGTTAGACCAGGAGACAGCTCAGCGATTCCTCCAGAAAACCATTTGCTGATAACTACGACAAACAGACCCATTTAAATTAAGAAACATCAGCCCGTAAAACACATTTTTCGATATTCTTTATAGAACCACCGATAGATCACGGACACAGTTGGGTATACATATCAATCGCGATTCTCCTTTCCCATGACGGAGGTGAAGATATAAGGCAACATGCATTGTGGATGAAATATTCTAACTATTTTGGTTGTTGACCCCCCTCGCCCTCAAATGTAAACATCTCAACAGTGCCAAATATGGTCCCTAAGCAAAGATTTCAGTAAATAAAGGACCAGAAAAGCCAATAGCATGTACCCCAATTCACCAGAGAGACAGAGAAAGAAAAGGAAAGAGAGAAAGAAAAAGGAGGAGGAAGCAGGGGAAAAGCAGCCCAGTCTCGTAAGACCCCTTTCTGGGGCCTCTGTTCTGTCTGCATACATGACCTGTGTAAAGTGTCCAGAACATTTCCTTTGAACCTGGGAGCCATTTTAAGAAGTGCAGCTCAGTCAAAAGAGCGCCAATGTTACTCTAGTGAACCCACGCTAAACTTTAATTTTATTGATCTTATTTCTTTTGACAACTGATCAACACGAACAGTTCATAATCCATACCTTTCGTGTTCATGTCCGAATACCAGACTTGTGCGACACGGCATTACAGTGCAAAATCCACAGGGACAGACATTAACCAACGGTTAAGTTAGTAAAAAAAAAGGAGACATAGATGAAAATTAAGCACATAAATTACAAGAGCACTGAAAATGATGTAACAGCACTGCTGCTAGTTTACACAAGGACTTATTTCTTTTATCCATAAATTCCTTCAAACAGATGTAAGATGAATAAGAAGCTGACAGAATGGCTGAATGTGCTTTATTGTTATGAATTAACATGTTTTACCTCACTCAATCGATTTTATGCATCTAATTAAGGGCCTTTTAGTAAGTGTACGGGGAAAGTGGACCAAAGACATTACAACTATGCAAAAGTTCAAGTTTAAACTTAAATGTGCTCCATTCATCAGGAGAAAATGTATGGGATGTTCTGGTCATAGGACATTCCTCAACGGGGTCGATTTAAGTTTGCATTTTTGTGTTTCAATACGGCTGTCTATTTAGCCCTCCGTAAGAATTTCCAAGGATATGTGGTGGATTAAGTATAAAATACACAATGACAGCGGAGCGGCTGTAGTGATCCTAAGCTCCATATCGACATATACAGCTTGATTTCTACGCCAGTTCATTTGTGGTTTGGTGCAACAGCAGCACCAGTAGCAGCGATCGCGTAACAAAAATCCCCGATGCACATTATTATTAAAACGGGGTCATTAGGCAGTTTACGGCGCGATCGTTATCTGCGTGTACGGTTTGAATTGCACGCCGTTCCGCTGCGATCCGAACCCTGATTCAATGATTTCGATAATACGAAATCCCCCCCCCCCCCTCAACAAAGACGATCACATTCTGGTCTGAACTGGCGCTGAACAGCGACAGAGGATAATCCACCGCCTATAAAGAGGCTTCTTAAGCGTTGGCGGCTAATTTGTTTACGTTGGAGCTGCAGCGGAGTGCGTGCGTGCGTGTGCGCGCGGGGGGTTGGTTGGGTGGGTGGGTGGGGGCGCGTGTTTCTCGCTCGCGCGCCATGTAAGGCCTAGCTTGCGCTCGCGCAGGGCCCATCCCGCTGCTCCCAGTTTAGCCGCGCCGGAGCAGCCCAACCTCGCCCACCTTCGTCCACCTTCGCCTTGCCGCGCCGCCTAATCCAGCCCCGGGGCTGCCGCGACCACATCGCGACGGGATCGGGACTTTTTCCCGGTCGTTTTTTTTTTTTAAACTTTGAATTAATTATGGGTGCGCAGCTACGCGGACGCGAGCCCGAAAACCCCAGACCGTCAATAAGACCCGTACTACCAATACGCATGCGCGGTAATAAAAGGGACCTCTGTGTGAAATGACCGTCCTGAATTATTTAATAATGACAACATCCCCTAAAAATAACGGTATCCCGACAAGGAAAAATGAACGAATGCTACATTTCAGAGCATTTCGTGCTCTGCGATCAATTCTTGTCATTTCTCACACTCCATGGGAAGTTTACCCTAACAAAATGTGATTGCAATCTTTCATACATTTAAAATGAAGCGTTCACCAGATTGTTCACAGCACGGTAAAAACCGGTTCATACTAATAATAAGCAAGCATGAATAAAAATAATAGAGCGAATAGTACTTACTTTCTCCATTGATGAGCCCACACTGGCAGATAACACAGGAGCAAACGACGAAAAACACAAACTGTGCTCGCAATTTTAGCGTCCACCGCCTCATTTTGACTTGAGGACGAGCTTTTCTAAACAGTAATAATGAAGAAAAAATCCAAATCTTGAAGGGGGGGGGTTAATATTGAAGAAGTTCTTCAAACTTGGAAGGTTTGCCCCCGTCCGCTTGGGAGGGGAAGGGGGTGCAGAGATAGACGCGTATTCCCAGCCAAGTTTGTGATCGATGGGAGAGCTAGAGAAAGATGCAGACCACTAAACAACGTGATCTTGGGTTGTGGCGACACATGTGCGCGTAAAAATCCTCATTTTCCATAAGCGCAGGCGACAGTTCATGTTCATCCGTTAAGATTTTGGTGTCTCTCTCTCAACCCAAGGACGAGGAAAAAAAAATGTAATTACAATTTCATAATTGTTGATATCCGGCTAGTTCGGATCCACTGGCTCCGGGTTCATTTCTCTGTAAAGACGTAGAGATTCGAGATCGCTTGTTATCGCGTCTCCTTGGAGCTGAAGTTGTGGATGCCGCCCGATGCGGAGCCGAGGGGTCTGCGCTCTCTTCTCCACAAGTCCACAGGTCTTTTTTTCCAATTCTCCACCACCCACCCCGGTTCGTTCGTATCTTCTCGAAAAGCTCACCCCTCCCTCCTTTTTTTTTTCAAGACGAACCGGAGCGCATCACAGGGAACCCCTACGAAGCCGGAAAAAACGTGCGGCTACACGGCTTTCCCCACTACGACCTTCCCGTGAACTCCTTCACCCCCTTCGACCACCAGCGCGCCGCTAGCGGACGAACACCCATAAAACGGTGAAGCGGCAGAGAGGAAACAAAGACGGTCAACTTGAGGTGAGGCGGCCAGTTCTCTCGATAATTAAAAAACAAAACGGCCGCTTTTCGACCGCACGTTGGTCCGAAGTGTGCGTGTCGGCGGTGGGGGGTCTCCACCACGCCGCCCGTTTCTTTTTCTCAGACGAGCGTTAGCCGACGGGGGAAGGGGGGCAGCTAGCGTTAGCTAGCTAGTCCAAAACAAACCCGGTTCGGCGTCGGCGATGGAAGTTACACCGGAGGGAACGTCGGGGGGCAGCTCGCTCACAAAAGTAGTCGACCCGTCCCCGACGGTCCGAAATAGAAAATAATTCGATAAGCGAACACAAAAAAACGGGTCAAGTGTGTAAACTTCCCGTTCCGTTTAGCGACTGCTCTCCCTCAGGTTCCCCCCTCTTTCCGTCTCTCTCTTTCTGCGAGTCTCTCCGCCAGTAAACAAGTCCTGCCAGTCACCCTCAGCTGGGCCGCACATGGTCCGCCGCAAACCACGGAGCGGATCCCGAAGATGCGGGTCCACGCACCGGATCCGGAGCTGTCTGCGGAGGGTACTCTTTGTCCGGCGGAAGGTAAACACACACGGGGGGCTTTTACGCACCAGAGTGCGTTAAGACGTAAAAAAAAAAACAGCGTTATCACTGGCGTGGATTCTCACATGCATGGGGAACACAAGTTGAGGAAAAAAGTTTACATTATCTCCTTTGCACCCCACTAAAACCAGGCGGGCTGCAGCTATTATATTCCTCATTAAACATCCAAGGAAAAAGTATAAATGTCTTGTTTTCCCCTTCAAGTTGAACCGGAGGACTTCTCTTAAAGTTTATTTTGTGCTGGAGGTTTCAAGTTTCCTCACTACACTAGTGTGTCTGACAGATGTTGGATCCGGCCTGGCTTCAAAATATTTATGATGTCACAAATCAAGCTCCAGGACTGCCCTCTTAAAACGATATTTTCAATGAGCTCAGAGAAGATTGACCTCATCACCGAATGTGAAAGCCGTCTCCCTCGTATATCACCGTGCGTGGAGGAGCTCAGACGTTTAACCGTAGGAAGAGGGAAAAACACATAACTTCAGGGAGACTTTAATATTCAATGACAGGCGGTTGAGCAAAGTTAACTTTCATATGGAATTTCCTTTCTGTTTGCGTACTTCAACAGTTGATATGGACAACAAAATACATAAACATTAACCCTATATATAGGTATATATGTGAATAGATTAGTTGCAGGTTGTTTTTTTTTCAATTTCACGACTAAAAGATTACTTAAAAACAATCAATCAAAACAGGGCATAGACTTGTGTACCTGTCCAATGACGAGTTCGTGCCCCTGAAAGCAAACAGATCAGACCCAGTGGTAAGCGTCTGAGTCTGAACTTGATCAATGGTGTCATGTAAGCTTTCCAACTTTTTCTAGGTTTCACAGGATCATCACAACCATACTACATGTTCTGTCTGACCCCTTGTTGGAAACCAAGGATCGGTAAAACCAGTCTCAAAATTTTGTAAACTGATGTGTATCTGAATAAATATATATCCATCCATCCATCCATCCATCCATCCATCCATCCATCCAGCCAGCCAGCCATCTTCTTCCACTTATCCTGGGTCACCACACGGGGATAGTAACTTAAGTAGAGGCCATGACTTCTCGGCCATTCTCTTTGGCCATTTTGTCCAGCCCTTCTGGGGGAATCCCAACGTGTCTCGAGGCCTCCTCCAGGTGGGGAGGTGTCCAGCGACCAAGAACCATTTCATCTGGCTCCTCTGTGTCAGAAGAGCAGCGTTTGTACTCTGAGCTCCCCCTGGATGAACAAGCTTTTTCCCCTATATCAGAAAGGAGAGCCCAGGCACCCCGCGGAGGACTCTTAATTTCAGCCGCCTGCATCCGTGATCATAGGTGAGGTTAGGAACGTAGATTGACCGGTAAATCAAAAGCTTCACCTTTCAGTTCAGCTCATTATTAACCCGACAGACCAATACAGAGCCCATAATACTGCTAACGCCACACCAGTCCACCTGTCGATCTCCCGCTTGAACTCTTCCACTTGGGGCAGCATCTCATCCTCGTGCTGGAGATGGAAGTCCGCCTTTTTCCAGCTTAGGATCAAGGCCTTGGATTTGGAGATGTTGATTCTCATTCCAGCCAATTCACATTTGAATGAGAACCGCTTCAGCAAGAGCAGAAGATCATGGTCGGATGTAGCAAACAGAACCACATCATCTTCAAAAAGGCAGAGAGCCAATCCTGAGGCCACTAAACTTGATCTTCACAACACCCTGGTTGTGCCTATATATATATATATATATATATATATATATATACATTTTCAAATCAATTGTTTGACTCACATCATGGTTTCAGATATCTTTAAGGATTGTCAATCCCAACGATGAAAGGCTCAACGATTGAAGCCAGCAGTTGTATACAACTGCTGCTAAAAAGAGATTAGCACAATGTCAAGAAAGAAAGACATTCTTTGATAGCCTGTGGCTATATGAGCTCATTTTACACTCCTTGCAGACGTTCTTTTTTGCATTTCAATGGTCAGTCAAATTGTGGACTAAACAAATGCTCACTGGACAGTGCAAACATTTGACACTTGTTTGGCCCTGATGCCAGGAAATAAAATACTAGCTAGCAGGAAGGTGCGCACACTGTTCCATCAAATTTGCATGGCAAATATCACTGTAATGAAATCTGTCCTGGTGAGGAGGGCCTGACTGCACGCACAAACAATGGACATCCCTCCATCCCACCAACCAACTACACAGCTGTACCTGGGCACAATATCAGAATACAGCATAAAGTAATAGAACACTGACTTCCTTTGCTCTCACCTCCTTTGAGTTGTTTGTGTGCTTGGATGGGTACATGTTGGTCTAGTTTGCGCAGGGTTTGTGGAGCAGGATTGTTGTTAATCTGAGGAATGTTGTTGCCCAGTGAACAGAGTAAATGAGGTCTTAGTGAGATTAAATGTCACAGGTCTGAAGGACTAAGGGTTGTGGAATCTAGTCAAAACAGATTTCTTTGTGGTCGTCATGCAGTCTGACGCCAGCAGGACGCACACACATGCCTCCTCTCCCTCTCGTCTCTTCAAACAGGTACTGCTCTGTAGCTTTTCTCTCCATTTTCAGTGGGAGTGGAGGGAGTCGAGTGAATGGCTTTTTATCCTGCTAACCTACCTAGAGAGCTGTTATATGAGTGTACACATGCCACACTTGTGCAGCACTGTATTCCTGTTTCTGCTCTGTTGTACTACAGCTACGCATTTCAGTAGGTGGCACTAAAAATAACTTTAGCCAATTCACTTACTCCAAATGTCAAACAGGGACAAGGGGATACAATGTTGTGAAAAGAACAGGATTCAATCTGCGCAGAGGGGAAAGCACGGGGAGCTCTGTTGAATAAGCATGGTGTGATTCTGTTGGCAAGCCTTTGGTAAAGGTCACTATAAACAATGACTGCAAATGGAGAATTACAGGAATTTAGATATTCCTAAATGCTTTATATACAAAAAGGCATTGTTATATACTGCGTGCACATATACACTCCAATATGCAGGTGAAATGAGTATATCCTCAACACAATTATGGAATCATCATTATGCAGTCATTTTCAGATATTTTTTCTTTCAAGTACTGTTAAGGAAATTTGATGCTTTAAAAATATCATATACATTAGTGATTATAAGATAAGATAAGATAAGATAAGATAAACTTTATCAATCACCATAGGGGAAATTGCTTTGTCACAGCAGCATAACAGTTATAATGTTAAAAATAAAAGAGAATAAATATAAATATAAATAGAAAGACAGAAGATACCAAGACAGCAGATAAATAGACAGCAGACAACAACAACAACAACAGCAACATCAGGGTTAACAATGGGCAACATCAAGGAACAGTGAGGGTAAAAATACACAGCCAGAACTATACAACAATATAAACAGTGACAAAAATAAATAGCAATGAATAAAATAGATAAACAAAAATGGGCAGGATGTGTGCGGGCTGGGGCAAACAAGGATAGGAGAGACAGCAGAGTTAGGGCATAACATGTGAATGGTTGAGATAGTGAATGGGGCAGGGTAGTGACTTGAGATTGTGGAATTGTGGAAGCAGTACAGGTGCACTCAGGCCGGTCAGAGTTGCGTGGCGTCTAGACTGCTGTTATACAGTCTGATGGCCGTGGGCACAAAGGAGCGTCTGAAGCATTCAGTTCTGCACTGGGGTGGGATGAACCGTTGGCTGACGGAGCTGCACATCAGCCTCAGCTCGTCGTGCAGGGGATGGAAAGGATTGTCCAGGATAGCTCCCGGTTTGTCCTTCAACCTCCCCACTGCCACCGATTGAAGATGGTCCAGGTTCAGTCCCACCACCGAGCGGGCTTTCCTCACCATCTTATTGAGCCGATTGATCTCCAGCAGTCCTGGCACCGCCCCACCAGCACATTATACCAAAGAAGAGTGTGCTGGCTACTATGCGCTGGTTGAAGGTCTGAATGTACATGGAAACAGGAGCCATATTTTAGTGCAGTCATGGTTAAGTTGATTTCATCTTACAAGGGGTGTAGCAGTGCACTCATTATTCTCATTATTGCTATATCAAGCAAAAAATATGTGACCGCACCCTCCAGCACCTAGATAGGGGTTTTCCTTTCTCAGTTTCACTTGACTGATCTGTCCTTGACAGGTTCACCGGCCCGCATCAGATATATATATTATGATATATATATATATATATATTGAAAACAGAGTTTAAGCTTATTGATTAGGAAAGAAGTTAATCTATTTGGATGTATTCAGAAAGAAAGATTGTCACTTAACTGAGTTTATATGTTAATTGACAGTAAAATATACATTCAGAATGTATAATAGCCACCAATCAAAATGTTTAACATATCTGGTATTTTTTTCAAAAAAAAAAAAAACATAGGCCAAAAACAATGCTACTGTGGTACATCTATGAAAGGCCAATATCAGCTAATAAACTCAGCTGTAATTGTGTCTGAGCTCTACTTTGAAAGATTCTACATGCTTTACAGGGATGAAACTTAATAAACCATCAATTAGACTTCGTTCTCAACGAGTGAGAAGCATTCACTTATTCTTATATATTCACATTCACATATCTTTACTCTACATAGCAACAGGGTATGAATTTGTACCCAGCTAAAAATAATTACATTTCGAATCATTATATTTATATATATATTTAAAATACTTAAACCCACATCACTTCACATCAGCAAGAACCCCACACTTTCTCTCTAAATCTCTCTCTTCCATGTACTTGCAGCAGCATAAACAAACTCCTGCTCATTCTCTCTGCAGTCGTCTCTGCTGCAGCCTCTAAATGGAAGGATTAATATGAATGAAGAGAGTCTCTTTGCTTTGTTAGTGTGGAAGGCTTGGTAATTAGCTGCCTGTGGAGCCTTCATGAATCTATGTGTGTTTGTGTGTTCATGTGTGTGTGTGTGTGTCTGCGTGAGTGTGTGATCGACTGCCCACTAAATAAAGGGTCATGAGTTTAAACTGACAAAGCATTCTTGGATTATTCTCTATTATTCTCCTCAAACGGCTCCTTCTGTCAGTGATTTACACTTTTAGTTCTTGCTGTTATGGCAGTCCAGGACCTTGTAACCTATAACTGTGATAAACGTGATGAACAGACAGAAAACA
Organism: Fistularia commersonii; assembly: GCF_037954325.1. NCBI lineage: Eukaryota > Metazoa > Chordata > Actinopteri > Syngnathiformes > Fistulariidae > Fistularia > Fistularia commersonii. The sequence continues at coordinate 11,918,037 of NC_141299.1, read as the reverse complement.
GCTATTCTATGTCTCACCGGCCGATTCCCTTGTTATTCAGTTATGAGGTCACAACACACCCACAATACAATGTTGTCAGCTAGGTGACAGATTATCACACCTATTGCTCTCAGGGAGGGGCTGAACATACAGCTATTGCATGACAAAGTTCTTGAAGTCACATGGGACACAAGGAAGGGAGTGTACAAAAGATTTTATATACAACAGGAAATAGGGCTGGTTGCCTGTGTTCAGAACATTTTATCTATGATAAATGACGTTATGGTGGTGCAGCGGTTAGCACGTCTGCCTCACAGCAAGAGGGGGGGCCTTTACGTGTGGAGTTTGCATATTCCCCCCTTGTCTATATAAGCGTTTCCTCCCACAGGCCCAAAAACATGGAGTAGGCTAAGTGAAGACCCTAAAGGCCTATGAATGACAGATCGAATGGTTGTATGTCTCCATATGTGGCCCTGTGATCGGCCGTTGACCGGTCCTGGGAGAATCCCGCTTCTTGCAGATTGACATCTGGGTTAGGCTCCGGCCCCCCTGTGACCGTGGCTGCTGGAAAAGCGGTCTAGATATGGAATAAAAGGAAATCAGCGTATTTCCTATGTCTCTATCACACAATTATGTTGGGATATATCCAACGTGTGAAACACATGCGTACTTTCACACTGAAACTATTGCATTTGTGATGTGGAACAACCACTTCTTCCATTCCTTTTTTATGGCAAATCTGGTACTCACGCATAAATGTTTCATACACATTTGACAATGTATGATGGTTTTTCAGCGAAATGCATAGTGGCTTGTTTATCAGTGACTTCAAGCAGTCATTGCAATGGTGTTGTTTCTTCACTTATTCACCAGCCAAGCACTTTTGCTTCCACGATGCCTACCTTGTGTTTTACATACAGTAGTATGGGAATGAACGCCATTGCTCAAGAAAAAAAAAGTACTTCCAATGTTCATTATTGTAACTTTAAATATATAAGGACAACAGGCATGGTCAGTGGCTTGTTCCATCTAATTATTCAGTCACAAAGACCTATTTCCAACGGTTGTAATGAAATGTAATCACAGATAAAATCCAACTAAATGTCTGTTAAGTGCTAAAACAATAAGTCTTACTCTCCCGAACTTGGAGAAATCAGATAAACAATACAAATATCAATGGTCTGGACAAAATAGAACATTTCAAATAATTTAATTCCCTACTGATATATTTTCATGTTGAACAATTGATTAATTTATTGAGCAAATTCATTTGAAATATTAGAGACTGTGAAAAAAACTAATACAGGCTTCCGAAAGAAAAAGGCATCAGTGATGGTTTTCAGAATCATAATGAAAACACATTCATGGAATTGTTCACGAGATACTGTTTTATGAACAAAAAAAACCTTGGAGCTGTAAAATATTCAGTGAAAGTCAAAGAAATTCTCACTTTTACTGTAACGCATTGCAAAATGATAGTTCTCATCTCCTTGAGGTCTTGTCAAAGTAACAGACATTTGTTTGATAGTAAATATGAATATACTTTATTTGATAATCCTTTCATTGAATCTTTTCCTTTGGTCGGAATTGAGGGACACACAAACACAGAGGCTTCCTGTATTCTGTAATTTGTTTCCTTTGAGCAGAATAAAGCCATGCCTTATTTCAATACATTTTTGAAGGAGATGGAGTGACGTTAAGAAGACTGAATTGGTTGAGGTGCCGTAAATGAACAGACCCTGTCGATGTATGAGACTTCGAAGACGAATAATAATTCGAGCTGCTGACGGTGGCAGCAGCAGTTTCACTAAGCCAGTGATGAGGAAGACTAAAAGCTTTTGGAAGGAACACTGTGTTCAGCACTAAATTGTGATTATGTGTCCTGTGATGCATATAGTTATCCAGGAAATCTCACAACCAGACCACAAACGTATCAGAACATAATATTAAACGGTTAATGGAGCCCATTATTATGTGTTTTCATTGGACCGAAAATCTGTAGCTGCATCCCTGACCACACAAATCCATGTTAATCATCTGTCTCAATAACGCTTGCTTTTCCGATTGTCAATTGATCCATGGAGCGTCAGCTAGTCTGCATTCTTGATGTCCATCTTAAATATTTTGTGATTGTAACCAAGGTAGCCCTGTGCTATCTATAAAGTAGCTTGAGATGTATTGCTACGGATTAATGGATCATACTAAGCATGTTACCGGTAATGTGTCTGCAGCAATATTACATCTAAAAGCTGTGGAAACTCCCCAAAATACAATATTAATGTCTTCCTGAACTGAGAGGAAATCAAGTTTCTCAGCTTTCCTGCTCTTTTATAAAGCTGAGTTAAGCAAACTCTGAGTGACCTAAGTGAAGCTGGTCCATAATGGATGACTCTATCACACAGGCACCATATGAGGAAAATGATCTGGTTCTAGATTGTAATCCATCATTAATGTTGTCATATTGGTCACAATAATATGCATCCCTTTTTGTCTGAAAACATAAAATAAAATACATTTATTATATTGCACTTTTAATGATTGCACTACTGTGTACAGGGTAACATGAATACTTTAAAAGATAATGTGAGGATGAGAGTAAGAATAATAATGAGAACAAAAGATGATATATTTTGGTACACAATATGAAATGTCCTAAGATTTATTTTTCTGAAATGATCTTTTTGAAGTCATGTCCTACATATTTTTTATTTTGATTCTTTTCTTTTTAGATGCCTATATTGAGCTGATTAAATGGATGGCATTGATGACAAAATTCAGAGGTAGGCTAGCTGCTGGCTATCAATGCTGTCGTTGAGATAGTAGGAGTGGAAATATAATTCATAGTACTTCATTTATGTGTCATAGAAATCATAAAATATTGTAGAATCCACAGGTGTCAAATACAACTCACAAACAGAGAGAGTGCCATGAAATAATGCAAGACTGATTTCTCGCCATGATGTACCCATGAGATATTAGATAAGCTGGTTTCAGAATTTAGAGTTAAAAGCATTTTGGAGGATTCAAACTAACATGCAGAATGTAATTTTTGTCTTCAAATATGCCTTCAAATGTCAAATATTCCTGCAAATTCAGAGTGTGCACAGAGGAGGCCAATGGGCCTATTGAGGTATATAACTTTGTGCAGGATGTGAACAAACATTTCGTTCCAAATGTCACGTCGACCAAAACGTCAGCCTCTCCGAAAATAAATCAAGAGACACATAGCAGTTCATTTTCTAAAGGACAGGTTTGCCTTCCTCTCTGAGGCGCTATCTGTCACCACATCCAGAACTGAGGGACGCCTCAGTAAACCCAACAATCAGATGCATCACAATGCAGTTCCTGTGTATCTTGAATTTCATGCATTCATTTATTCATTATCTACACTCTTATCCTGTATTCAGGGTCGCAAAAGGGCAACAGGCAGGGTTGACCCTGGACCGGTCGCCAGTCAATCACAGGGAAAGTTATACAACCATTTACTCTCTGTTGAATTTGAATTTTACTTTATAAAGTCAACCGTAAAATATTGTCATAAGGCACAAGAGGGTACGACTAAATTGTAGTCACTCAAAAATAAATTCCACGCCCAGGCAGCATTTCTCTCATTGTTGCTTTTGAGATCGAACTTATTTTTACAAGTTTCATGACAGCAAATGATGGACTCCTGTACATGAGGAAGGAAAGGGTACATGACAGAAAAATACATTGATAAGAAAAAAAAATATTGCTTTGACGCCATGAACCTTTTTTTAGCACAAATAAAGTAACAAATGGGCTCCAGTTTAGTTTCCTTGCTTGTTTGTATTTGGATTTTTTTTTTCTCAAATACTTAATTTGCGCATATCGTAATTATGTATTTGTGACAAGAAAAACTTGTTCCCTGTGATTTTCTGTCAGCCTTTGTTTGCTTTCTTTTGAAATCTCCCAGATTTTTTTTCATATGGAGTCCATCTGATAACCCATAAAACTCAGATGCAACTTTTTAAATGTCATCTCCATGCTGCATTCTTTGGACATGAGCATCAGAGTTGATTCAAGACAGGATTAATGTTGATGTAATTCCTTTGTTCTGAATACTAAGATGAATCAATAAATCAATAAAAAACACATTTAACATTTTTCTTATCACAAAGCAAGATTAGTGGGTTAGTGATGCAATTCTAACTCGTGATGATAACTTGAGGTGTAGACCAGCCAGACCTGTTTTATGTGGTTTATTCAACCTTTTGCAAGTTTTCTATGTGGTTCTCCAGTAGGTTATTATGAAAACCCCATCATTCATAAGTTCTAACTGCCAAGCTGTTCATTTGGACCCGCCTCCGCCAAAATCTGACACTTGTCTAAGTCTTAAAAATGTGCCACGGTTTTTAGATTAAAACACCTCACCGGAGCGGATCAGAGCAGGGGATAAAAATTCCCGGGATTCCAGTGAAACGTGACAGTGACCTTCTGGGACCTCAGAGAGACGATTTACATTTCTACCAAGCAGCTTCTATCAAAGTGTGGCGGTGTGATGACAAAAAGGTTATCTCTTTTGAAAAAGTAACATTTGACCGGTCATGAGTGCAGAAACCTGCCTACGTCACTCATATCAGAAGTTAAATTGAATAATTTGGTTTCAAAAGATGCAAAGTAAGTTATCTTTGAAACACTTCTTCTTTTTATCCTTTCGGCTGCTCTCTTCAGGTGTCACCGTGGCGAATCATCTGCCTCCATCTGACCCGACTATCTGCATCCTCTCACACCAGTTAACTTTGTATCCTCTTTCACACCCGTCCATAAAACTCCTCTTTGTCTTCCTCCAGGCCTTCTGCCTGGCTGTTCCAACCTCGACATCCTTCGATCCAAATATTAACTATCCCTCGAGGAGTCCAAACCATCTCAGTCTAACCTTCTCTTCCAAACATCTCCTTTCCATCTTCATCACTCCCAAAGAGGAACCTGAACATTTTCATTCCTACTTTCACCCCTTCTTTTTTCCTCAATGCCACCAACATCACTGGTCTCACCACCGTCTTCTACACCTTTCCTTTCATTCTGGATGATATTCTTCCAACCTGCATGGGGCGGTGTGGCGTAGAGGGTTAGAGTGGTCGTCTTTGGAACCGAACATTCCTGGTTCAATTCACAATTCAAGTGTTGTTGAGCAAGAGACTGAACCCCTAACTGCTCCCATGGTGCTGTTCCTTAGCTTTCTACTGCTTATGGGGTAAATGTAGTGGTCAAATTTCACTAATGTTGTGCTCTATGTTTAACTGAATGCGACAATGAAGGCTTTTCCTCTTCACATTGCTCCCTGACACTTTTAGCACAGCGGAGTTCATATTAAAAATATATAAAATATATAATATATAAAATATATAAAAACATATGAAACACCCTGGAGTTTGGTTCTGACAACTTTGATGCCACCACGTTGTCGCGCAACCCCAGTTTCCAATAAGAGACACAGTTTGAACGCAAGTGAAAATACAAGTTGATAAATCTTTAAGGGTGCTTTAAGAGTCAATGGTGCACAGTGAGACCAAACTACTGTCTAACAATTATTCATTTCATCACCCTATTAAAATAATCGCCTATGTCATTTTTTTACAAAAATGTTTTTTTTTGCCTGAATCATCTCCTCATGATGCTGACCACCTCTGGCAAAATTGCTTACATTCTCAGTTAAACAGATTGTGCCATTCTACCCCTTTAGTAGAAATGGCCTATGTCAACAGTGTGTCAAAAGGTTCAGTTATTTGTCTTTTCTGAAAAATCTGAAAAAAATGACTCAGGCGATTATTTTAAAACGGTGACGATGTGCAAGACATCAATAGGACGGCACGGTGGTGCAGTGGTTAGCGCTTTGGCTTAGCACGAAGGACCGTGGTTCAGTTCCAACAAGGGGGCCTGCGCGGGGTTTGTACGCTCTCCCCCGTGTCTGCGTGGGTTGTCCGGTTTCCTCCAACAGTCCAAAAACACGCAGCAGGTTAATTGGAAAAAATTGGGAAAATTTCCCCGAATGAGCGAGCGAATGTTGTCTGATGCAGCCTGATGTTACACTTTAAGGTGAGAGAAAAATACTTAAAAACAGCGCAAACACGCCTTTGACTTATGATAACGGCCAGGAATTCCCCCATAAAGTACATCATAGTTCAAAATATTATGAGTAGTGTTACTGTCTCACAAAATTGACTTTTTTTTTTTTTTTTTTTAATTCAACAAATAAAGCTGATGTCGAGACTTATAGAGGCACTGACGTGAAGTTAGACCGCGCTTGTGCCGAGGCGGTCGTAAACAGGGAGGTGAGAGCAGTTTAGCTTTCACAATGTATGGATAAAAATAAACCCGAGAGGGTGAAGCGGGTCAGGGTGCAAATATTAATTTTTCTGTCCTGATCGACCGATACCAAACAAACGAAACGGGAAACACTAAATTAAATGCCGGGACAAAGCGCGACAGCGGGATAAATATGGCATTGTATTAGTGTTTACAGAGGAAACAGCTCAGTGCTGCACACCACCCATCCTGACGCTGCACACACAACATCCAAGGTGAGAGCTACTTCTTTGGCAAGCGTCAAAAGACAGATTGTGCCGTTCACGATACCATCAATTACAAAGGAACAGAACGAACCGCTACTCTTGATCGTAACCTGACCCTACCTCGGTGAAGCCTTTTCTCCGCTTCACATATATTAACAGTGACAAACAAACTGCCAAAATCCTTGATTGGTTTCCTCTTCCTCCTGACTTTTGCATTGTTATTGACTCTTTGGAATATAGCTTAAGTACTGCCCCCGGAGCCCTTGTCAGTTGTTTGATAGAGAGCCTTGAGTGTGTTTGGCCTGTTCTTTTCTGTCCGGCCGGCGCGGGAGCGGGGAAGCCAGGCATTGAGCCCTTAACTATTCCCTCTTCCCAAGTTCTATTTCCAGCTCCGGCCCTGGGGCGCACCGCTCCGACATTCTGCAGCCCGGGCCCGACTGACCACAACACTGCTCCGTGACCCCGGGGCCACGACTTCGCTCTCACTGAGAATGGGAGGAACTGAGGAGCCATATTGTGTCTTGAAACTTCCCAGAATGATAATTATAAAAACAGTGTTTGTTTATGTTCTCACAAGGAAAAGGGACGGGCGAGTGGAAGATGGAGGAAGGAGGATCAGTGTAAAAGTTCAACTCAGGGTCTGGGAGTCAACATTCGGGCTGCAGCTGATACTTTACAACAGCCTGGATTATTTTAATGTAGTGTTATTTGCTTGACAGGGTGCATGTGAATACGAGCGCGTGTGTGAGATTGCACCATGACATTAAAAAGGCCAGCTGTGAGTGGATGTCTAGCCACTATAAATAACCCCCGGTTCGAAAACATGACAAAAAAATAGCCCAAATTAGGACATAAATATTTAACTGGCCGTTTGCGGCACGGGAGTCAGCGGAGAAACAGTGATCGTGAAAAGTTATGGTGACACTTCAACCTGCAACGCTTTTTTATGTGATCTTTTTCACATCTGCTTTTGCCGTTGTGCATCACCTTGCTTTTGACATGTCAGTCATCACGCGTGCACACTCAGTCAAACACACACAAACACACACACGACACAGAAAGAGCCAAAGAGAGAGAAAGAGACTGTGCTAGTTTTCTTGACTGCCCGTTTTACAACGCAAGTTGATCTCTATCCAACATTCAGGTCATCCCCGCGCCTAAGTGTCTTGACCACGGTGTTTACTGTGGTTCCTGTGTAGTTCGTGTGCACCTCAGTTGCCATGGTTACGATTCACTTAGATCATTATTCAATGCTACTCTTGGTACTTGACTCCACTTAGCGTCAGAAAGGAGGGAGAAATGAATAGATAAGATAAACTGATCATTAAATATCCCCCGCTGACACCGTGTGCTGTTGGGGGTTTATGAATTTTTGTCTGTTTGGTTTCGGTCTGTTTTGTCAAGATTACAAGATCCTCATCTCTTTATCTTGCGATAGCAAAGCTCATTTTCTTGTGAAAACAAGACAAAATAAGATGGTTGTCAGTTTTTTTTTTTTTTTCTGTTGTATATTTATCAACTCCAGTTAATCCAATGACTCTGAACCTGACGTCCCCAGAACCAGTCAGATACGCTAATGTCTATCTGATCTACAAGTTCAGAAGCGGCGCCTTTATTAAAGAGATCTATAATGCAGTGATCAATGTTCTCCTAATCTAACATTGTTACCGTGACGGCAGTGATAGGAGGGCAGATCCTGGTGCGGCACTGGATCATTTGCTTAGTTTGAGAAAGATCTACAAACAAAAAAAGCTAATAAAAGACATAGATATGTTGATTTATAATGGGTTTACATTTGGATGTGTTTGGAAAGGCATAGCAACAAGGGATTATGTTAAAAAAAAACAGCTAAAAGTTGGATCTTGACATAAAATGCAATAGAATAGTCAGAATCATATAATAGAATTCTTTTCTGCGGATTCTTTTGAATTGCATCAACAGCTGGAGGGTGATGTGTCCAATCTCACGATATTTATTCATGTTTGAGTCACATAAAAAAAATAATATTAATGATCGAGATGTAACATCTAATACTCCTTATGTTCATTGCGTCACAATGTCTGCGATGTCTGATACATTTCAACAATTACTTGATGAAAGAGGAACAATATGATGCATTATTTGATGATAAAATGTGTGCTTTTTTTGGTTTATTTAGCAATAATTTTTGATTTCCGCCATTTCCAAATTAAAAACAAATATTAGCCCGGGATCCTGGGAGCTATGTTGTCGGGGGCTTTACGCCCCTGGAAGAGTCACCCAAGACAAACAGGTCCCAGGTGAGGGACCAGACAAAGCACGGCTCAGAAGACCACCCATGAAGAGCAAAAACTTTGGACGCAGTTTTTCCTTGCCTGGACGCGGGTCTCCGGGGCCTCCCTGGAGCCAGGCTCGATGGCGAGCGCCCGGCGGCCAGGCCTGCACTCATGAGGCTCCGCCGGGCACGGCCTGAAGAATTGACATGGGTCCCTCTTCCCCTGGGCTCACCGCCCACAGGAAGGGCCGAGGGGGTCGGGCGCAGTGCGAGCAGGGAGGTGGTCTGACCCTCGCCTGCAGTCGCTGGCTCTTGGGACATGGAATGTCACCTCTCTGGCGGGGAAGGAGCCCGAGCTAGTCAGCGTGGGGTCTATATAGTCAGCATGGGGTCTGGAACCAGGCCTCTGGAGAGGGGCGGGATTTTTTACTCCGGAGTTGCCCCTGATGAGAGGCACCGGGCAAGTGTGGGCGTATGCTTGACCACCCCACTCGACGCCTGTATATTGGGGTTCAACCTCTGCCGTCAGGTGGGGGGGACGGGTTCTGACTTGTTTGTGGTTATGCACCCAATAGCGATTTAGTTTACCCACCCTTCTTGGGGTCCCTAGAAGGGCTGCTACAGAGAGCACTTCTACCGGGGACTCCCTCGGTCTATCCGGAGACTTCAACGCTCACGTGGGCGACGACAGTGCGACTTGGAAGAGTGTGACTGGGAAGAACGACCCCCCGATCTGAACCTGAGCATTGATTTGTTATTGGACTTCTATGTTAGTTATGGATTGTCCATTACAGACACCGTGTTCAGGCGTAGACGTCCATATGTGGACTCGGCACTGATGTACCTTAGGCCACAGGTCTTTGATTGACCTTGAGATCGTGTCGTCGGACTCGCGGTCGCATGTCCTGGACACTCGGATGAAGAGAGGGGCGGAGCTGCCAACTGATGACCACCAGGTGTTGAGCTTGGTGGAGGAGGATGCTGGTTAGACATGGCAAACCCATACGTACCGTGAGGATCTGCTGGGAATGTCTGTCAGAGTCCCCAGTCAGAAGGAGTTTCAACTCCCACCTCCAGCGAGAGTCGGGGGACTTCGATTCCCAGTGAGCCGTATTCCGTGCTTCCATTGTCAAGGCGGCAGACAGGATCTACGGCCGTAAGGCGTTCAGCGCTTGCCGGGGCAGTAACCCCTCGATCCCACCGGTGGACCCCAGTGGTGAAGGATGCCGTCAAACTAAAGAAGGAGTCCTATCGGGCCTTTCTGGTCTGTGGGCCTCCATAGGCAGCTGACAGGTACCGGCAGGCCAATCGACATGCGGCTTCGGTGGTTGCCGAGGCAAAAAGTTTGGGGAGACCATGGAAAACGACTTCTGCCGGGCATCGGGGAGATTCTGGTCCACCATCTGGCGGCTCGGGAGGGGGAAGCAGTGCTCCATCAACGCTGTACAGCGGGAGCGGGGCGCTGCGGAACTCAACTCCAGACATTGTAGATCAGTGGCAGGAATACTTCTGAGACCTCATCAAAACGCTTTCCCATCTAATGAGGAAGCAGAGCCGGGAGGTTTTGGGGCAGACATACCTATTTCCAGGGCTGAAGTTGCTGAAGCAGACAAAAAGCTCTTCAGTAGCGGGGCCCCAGGAGTATGGGGTACCGAACCCCGTTATATTGGCCTGCCGGTCCCTGTATGATCGATGACGGAGTGAAGTCCGCATTGCCGGTTGTAAGTCCGACCCGTTTCTGTTCGTAACTTTTACAGACAGAATTTGTAGGCACAGTCAAGGCGCCGAGGGGATCCAGTTTTGTGGCCACAGACTCAGCTTTTTGCAGATGATGTGATCATCTGCAAAAAAAAAAAAAAAATCTGCAGATGATGCTGGAAGTGGCCGAGATGAGGATCGGCGCCTCCAAATCCGAGACCAGGATGCTCAACCGGAAATTGGTGGGTCGCCCACTCCAGGTCGGGGAGGAGGTCCTTTACCAAGCGCAGGAGTTCAAATATCTTGGGGTCTTCTTCACCAGTGAGGAAAGGATGGAGCGGTGAAGACGGAGCTGAGCCAGAAGGCGAAGCTCTCAATTTACCGGTCAATTTACGTTCCCACCCTCGCTAGGGTCACGATCTGTGGATAGTGACATAACGAACGAGATCGCGGATACAGGCGGCCGAAATGAGTTTTCTCCGCAGGGTGACCGGACTCTCCCTTAGCGATAGGGTGAGAAGTTGGGTCATCAGAGTTGAGTCGCTGCTCCTTCACATGGAGAGGAGTCAGATGAGGCGGCTCGGGGCATCTGGTCAGGATGCTTCCTGGACGCATCCCGGGGGACGGATTTTGTGAATTTTCCATCTGGGAGGAGACCACGGGGAAGACACCCAGAACACGCTGGAGAGACTATGTCTCTAGGGCGGCCTGGGAAGGCCTTGGGGTCCCCCCGGATAAGCTGGAGCATGTGGCGGGGGAGAGGGAAGTCTGGGCCTCCAGCTTCTGCCCCCAAGACCTGACACCAGATAAGCAGGGGAAGATGGACGGATAATATTGGACTCAGTTGTTAGACTAAATTGCTTTTTTTTTTTTTAAATCCGCCACATGCATTTTGGTCTGTGACTAGAAAATGTACCATGTTTTTACTTCTAAAATGCCAATTCCTGTATTTTCGACATTTCACCGTTTGCAAGGGAATTTGTTGCGCATCACATTCAGTCTGTATCTTACGCACACGTAGTGCCGCAGGATATAAAGATGCAAGTGTCATCGACTTTACTTGTACTACCGCTCCTAAATTTTTTAAGAAGCCGAGCTCCGAGTGGACCGGTCTCTCACCACCTTCTCCCCGGCCCGATGGCTTATTTATTCAGGTGTAGCGTTTCTTCTCCGCGAGAGCTGAAGTCTGACGCTGACTGTGACCGGGCAGAGGGAGGGAGATCGTGGGCTCAGAGGGTCGCCGGGACAACAGGACTGCAGTATCAGTAGAAGCCGTGGCCTCGGGGGTTCCAGGCTCACGTCCACGGAAGACTGACACTTTCACACGGCGATTGCGCACGGAAAACGGCAATGATACCCTGAAACGGCTGCGGCCGACGGGGACGATAGCCGATAAGGGATAATGGACGGATGAAGAAGCGCAGATCCAGAATCCTATCAGGAACCTTGCGATTCCAAAGTCAACATTTTAAGTCCGCCTGGACCAATTAGATTGAGTGATGAATTAGCATTTTAAAAAAAGAAATCCTGCAGTTTTACAGCTACGCTTGAACTCTCCGGTCTCCTGACAGCCGCCCAAACATAATTACCGTCGTCTAACGGACTGATTTTTGCTTTCTTTTTGGAGTTTAAATATAAGTGACTTTTGATGAACAACAGATTTTAAAGTAAAAATATGTTGACTTTTCCAGCAGCGCATTCAAGTTGCAACTTCAGCCAAATGTTGAAGTATTACAAGACGTGCACGTACAGTTGAAATGATGAACCTGCAAAGGCGCACGTTTCCTCAGACTTGGCTGAAAATCCCATCGTCAGTAGAAGTTCTGCTCGCAGGATTGTCAACATCATGTTCCAGTTTTTATCTTTTGCATCGTTCCAATACAGGACCTAAAAATCTCAAATTTAGCGACACTGAGAATAAACTTCATATTTAATTAGAGAAGTTGAGTTCGTGCAAATATTGAAATAGTCGTATCTGCTGGAATTTTTAATGAGGGCCATATTAATATGTCACCAGATATTTTTTTCCACCAAACCCCTTATCAAAATGCGGTAATAACCAGGCTTTTAAAAAAAAAAAAAATGAACCAAAATAAGGAAGGGCAATTACTGTCAGAGCTCGACTCTTCATCTGCAAAGATGGGTAAAGGCATTCATTAAATTGGGATTTGAAACGGCGGCATTTGGCTGGTAAACACGAATCTCTGAATTCATAGTTCCCCCAACTGAATGTCCTCCTTTTCAAAAGAAAGGAATTTCCTTTTTATCGCAGAGGATCCTCAAAGAGCCGGGCGTCATCGTCCCCTACGAGACCGCTGTGATTTGACAAGTCCGGGGGAGGATAAAGAAAAAAATAAGAAAGAAAGAGGTGAATCGATAGTCAACTACAAAGGCCGGTGTTTGTCTGACAGCCAAACAAGCCACACCGGTATTGATCCGGGCCGCTTGAAATATGATGGATCGCAGAGGACAATATGTGGCCGGGATCCGCGCGCGCACACTGCTGGGAATACGAGAAAATACGGCAGCGCTCCTTCAAATCACGGCATTTTTTGTAAATATCATTTACCGGAATCGTCGCAATCACCACTTGGAGGAGGTTGTCTGGAAAAGGCTGCTCCGAGAATGTTGCATTTCACTGAAAACCTTGGATGATCATTTCACCAAATTGTACCTCTTTTGTATTCAAAATTAATCATCGGCCATCTGGTGGGCCTTGACATACCGTTTCAGCGGACAAAACATCTGATGAATGACGCTGAAGTTACCCTTGAAAGAAACCTTGGTCTACTCACAAATAACAGCTCAGCCAAGGTTTCGGCCTTTTTATCAACACAACATTCTTACACCCGTGACGATTCCTCTGCGCTGCTGAGGCGGTTGCAACATTTGCTAACTTGCCTCGGAAGAAAAAAAACACGCACGGAGAATCGGACGGAGTGGGGAAAAAAAAAGATAACTACACACACACACGCACGGTGGAAGATGGACGCTATATAAAGGAGGTCTCACAAATAATTTCACGCGGGGAGCTAATCTGCAAACACGTGGAGCCTCCTGCAGCTTTCCTGGTAGCTGCAGGAAAGGCGGAAAGGGGGGACGAGCAAAAGTACATATTTGTTACGAGCAGAGGAATAATTCATATCCTTTAAAAGTTCAAAAGATATTGTTATTTCGGTCCAATAAACAAAATCGCAGTTTACATCGGAGGTGTCAAACTCAAATACACAGTGGGCCAAAATTCAAAATTGGGACAAAGTCGCCGGCCGACATTGATATTTATTGAAAAAAAATCTTCCTCCAGATGTAACAGTGACCCTTTTCACCCAAACAAATTGTGCTTAAGAACTGTATATGAAACAAGCAAAGGTTAATACTAGGCAATAAATGACTTAATATTAAAATCGAAATTAAAATTAAAAAAAACACATCAATGGTATTTATTATTTAAATAAAAAAAAACATAAAAATCGTAGGTTTCTTTTTATTTGCAACCTTCTGAGTAAAATTTTAACCTTTTACCACAGGCTGATAATAAATGCAAAAATGAAATAATACTACTACTATTAATAATAATAACAACAGTAATGACATAATGATAATAATAATAATAATAATAATAATGATAGTGCATTAAGAAAACATTAATTATAGCTCAGTTTGCTACACACTGATCTACTCTGATCGTCTGCCTTTCTTTTTGCTATTTTTTGGAAGGGTAGTAAGTTACCAGTATTAGCATAAGGCTGCTATGGTAACTGTCAACAGAGGAGTAGATGTTAATGGGTCCTGTCGTGACTTTTGTGCCAAAACACCCGCAGAGCATTCTGGGATTTGTGGTATTTGCGGGACGGCTCATATTATTTAGTATGGCTCTGCGGGCCAAAAATAATTAATCTGCGGGCCAAAAGTGGCCCGCGGGCCAGAGTTTGACACCTATGGTTTACATGTAATCATTTAAAATAAAGCACAGAGCAGCATAGTGGTAAAATAGGCAGCGCTGATGCGTTGCAGAAAGAAGTCCCTGGTTTGATTTTACCAGTGGCACCTTTCCTTTCCTCCCAAAGTCCAAAAACATGCAGTAGGTTCTTTAAGATGCCCAGATGTGTGAGAGGTGACCGAAGTGTTGCATGTTACCATTATGTGTGAATGAGAGAGTGAACGGTTGTATGTCTCTATACGATGTGTGAATACATGAATGAATGGTTGTGTGTTTAGATGACATATGAATGAGAGAGTGAGTGATTGTATTTCCCTGTATGATTTTTTGAATAAAGAGTCGAACGTCTCCGTACGTGGCCTTTCGACAGACTGGCGACCGGTCCAGGGTGAACCCCTGGACCCGCCTCTCGCCCAATGACAGCGAGCATCGGCTCCGGCGTCCCATGATCCTGATTGCGGGAATATTGATTCAGATAATGAATGAATATTTCTCGAGAGGGGAAACCGACACATTTCCAGACGGGAGGCCTCAGCCGGTAACCTTGGTTTCGTGTCGCCTTTGCATGCGCTGGTATGTAAATGACCTTCAGGCAGAAATGGAGAAAGTAGTTTTTCTGGATTTGTGCTAAGATGAGCTGAATTAACTTGCAGCCGCCTCCATTTGTACCGAACAGAAATTCCAGGTCATGTGACAGTTTGGACGATTCCGGCAGAAATGTTCAAGGCACTGCCGGCATCTAACCAGCACGTGGGTATTGATTATTGTAAATGAATCCCTTAATCACCTTAATGAGATTTTTTTGTGTTGTTATGGGTGATTTTTATAGCCGCATTTACTCAAAGTCGTTCCGCGCCTTGTCGCAGTCGAGAGGCGTGTTGTGAAATATCCAGAAATGTCAAGGCAAAGCTGATGAGGTGCATTTTGGAGATTAAATCTGCGTTATTTGATAATATTAAAGAAGGCTGCGTTTGGTAATCAGAGCGCTGGCAGTACGTCCATCTTTACTTGTTTTCCCCTCTTTGTTTATTTAGTCCTTTTTAAAGTTTGCATAATTTGATCAGATAATATCAACTCCAGCCGCCATCAGATGAGTCCAAGTTTCCCAATGTTTACACCATTGCGTTGTATTTTACGCATTTAAGAATATCGCATTGTCTCTCGCGCAAATTCAAATCTAGCTCAAGAGAATGACCGATGTTTTTGTTTTGTTTTTTTTTTGCTCAAATCCGCTCCAATTATATTGTTTAAAGCAAAACTACGTTTCGCGTGTC
Source organism: Fistularia commersonii (assembly GCF_037954325.1). Classification (NCBI taxonomy): domain Eukaryota; kingdom Metazoa; phylum Chordata; class Actinopteri; order Syngnathiformes; family Fistulariidae; genus Fistularia; species Fistularia commersonii. The sequence continues at coordinate 11,902,359 of NC_141299.1, read as the reverse complement.
TCCTATCGGCGATAACAACAATCCTCGGCCGTGCCCGCCGGGAGATCTCGAAACGCTAAAAGGGCGAAGGAGCAAAGAACGGAGAGCCTCTCAGTGGCGTAACCTGGGCTCGATTTATCAAAGACTGAGCAGAAAACCAGCAGGGAGGGTTTGCCTTCACCGGGGACTCTTTCAGCACCGCGCTGCCTGACAAATAGGCTGGAGGGTTCAGTGCATTAACCCACATGTTGACACTAGGCTGAGAACACAGAGTGATAGAGGGGCAATAGGGGGCTGCACAGAATGACATATGGCTCAGCTCTTAGGGGTGCAATAAACACACATGCATGCACAGGTGAAAACACAGGCGTGTACAAACACACACCGAAATGACTACTGTTACAGGTGGCTGGTTTCCTATGCGGTTTTACTTGGGTGTGCGTATTCTCACGTCGACCCCCCGCGACACCGAGCTCTCAACCGCTGCCGGAGGAGAGGTGAAAGTAGACCTAGATGGCGGCGCCTCAACACCTCAGCTGCGTTTTTTGTGTGTGTGTGTGTGTGTGTGTGTGTGTGTGTGTGTGTGGAGGCGGCAGGGAGGGTCACGAGGAGCCCTCATTGGGAAGAGCCACAGACACAACACAACCATGCAGACAGAAAGAGATACAGAAACACTGTCTCATACGACGGGGAGGAGAGTCATCTCCGGGTAAACACCGCCAGCGGAGGCCAGAGATGAGGAAACTGATATCAGCTGTGCTCCGAAGGCGCAAGAAACGAAGTAAAACACAGAAAGGAATAGTCTCAAAATTGCCCAAAAATGTAAATTAACAATAGCCTACCATTGCCCTATTTGATAGAAAAGTAAGTAAAGGTCATTTCAATGTGCTCATCATCTTAGGAACTTCTTTTTCATCTGGCTTGACTGAAAGGCTCACGTGGACTGAAACGGCCTGAGAGGGTCAAAGGTCGGCGTCATGACGAGGTCTAGTACTTCCTGTTCAGCAAGTCTTTCGAGGAATTCCCTCAAGTCTGACGCTAAGATGAACTGATGGCTCGGTGGCGGCTCAAGGTCAAGGCGACCTTGATAAAATTAAATGTGTCTGTCTCAGGAACACAAATTTTCACTCAAAACTCCATAAGAAAAAAGAAAAAACTGAAAACTAAAGGGTCAAGGGTCCGCTTAGCCTGATCTATGTATGTTTGTTTATGTCTTTATGTATATACACAAGCAAAATATCGTAGTTATTATCATCACCAGTTATTATGACGGTTGAGACCTGAATTTTTCAGACCCCCTCAAGAGAGACGGCAGTAATGTGCTGGACTTTCCATGGTGATCCGCAGCATTACGTGAGTGATGAAGATGGAGGCGGCCTCGCCACGTCCGAGCAAAAAGAAAATCCGCACCTAAAAATAAGGAAGTGGAAAACTGAATGGTAAAAGTGCCATGTAAAAAAAAAAAAAAAAAAAAACTGACTCATGTAGAAAATTGTCAAATGAATAATTTATGAGCGATAGCGGAGGATTCCCTAGAACAGCCGTCGATGAGAGCTGCGCGGTTGTCTCGCAGATGGATCAGCACGAGTGTGTGTGTGTGTGTGTGTGTGTGTGTGTGCAAGATTGTGAGTCACTTCATCAGCATAATAACTGCTGCTTTTTGTGCTCCCATTAGGTCATTAAAATTACAGCACGTGTGAAACTTTGGCAAGAGGGTAAAGTAAATCTCTTTACCCTTTTGCTCTCTGAAGGAAGTGGATGGAAAAAACGAATGAAAGGGGGAAAAATCTCCTTCATCTCTGTAGGCAACCCAAATCCTCACCGTGGTCGCTGCCAAAAACTAAATTAAAAAGACTGGAGAGTCAGACTCTTTAACAAACGCAGGGCTGTGCTCGTAGGGAACGGAGCTTCTCTCGTGGTTTACAATTTGTTTTAGCTTCTGCTCCGTGCTGTTCAGAAAGATCCAATCTTTCCAGATCAACACCAACCCACCAGATCGTTGCCGACGGAAACCCGAAGCCAATTTATAACAAAGCACTAATGACATCTTTCGCTTTGGTACATTGTGAAAAAATCTTTTTGGCTGACATTTATCTTCCCCGAGGCGGATTCAAACTTTTTCCAGGCACGTTCCCGATCACGGTTAACACATTCACACCTTGGAAGCTCCTCGGCGGGATCGACGGGCCCGTCGGCCACTGGACGGCCCGCTGGAGCATAAAACATCACCAACCGTCAACCCCAACGCCAGCGGGCACTAAGGCGAGACGTGACAGTGGATAGAAGTCCGACAAGTCATGTTTGGGTGCATCTTCATCCATTCATTTATTATCCTTACAGATTATCTCGCAGCTAGCATCACAGGGAGACGTACAACCATTCGCTCTCTCGTTCACACGTCTGGGCAATTTAGGGTCTCGAATTAACCCGCGGCATGTTTTGGACTGTTGGAGGATACCGGACACTCACGCAAACACATGGGGACCCATTTGCACCTGCGTCCTTGCACCGGTACTTTGTGAATTGAGCATCAAAGTGCACTCAAATGTCTTATCGCACTGCCACTGTTCATATTCATATCTATAATCATATCTATAACATTGTTTGCACTCCTACTACCGGCACATATCCAGATGCACTGCGGACAGCAAAGTAGGATACTCACTGTACAGGGAAACACGTTTCTACACTGTGCACGTGACGATAAATGCTTTGAATGGGAAGACTGTGGAGACTCCGCAAGGGAAGGCCACCTGTTGGAATCGAACCAGGGACCTGGGATAAATCACAGGAATTGGGTCAAACCCAAAGTGAAGGCAGTCCCCATCCTTTACTGATGTGATACTCCAGGCCTTTGTTAAGAATTGCTGACCAATGGTGAGCTCACATTTATCCGGTCGCCAGTAGTTGAACTTGTGCGCGTACACTTTTATGGATGTGATTTATTTATTTTTAAGAACATGTTTTTTGTGGAGTCGCAGGTCATCGGGGTTAAAGATACAGATGGATACCAGACAAAATAAGTCTCTAAAATAAATTCGCATTTAAACATCTTTTCCACATTCTATCATTTCTCTTTGAATGATCCGTAATATAACTTCCCGTCTCAGACGTTGATATTACTCTTCGGAGGGCTCTTGAGGAAAAAAAAAAAAAAAAGAAGAAGAAAAAGGAAAAGGGTTTAATTTATTTTGCAGGACAACACGAGGCTTTTGGGGCCATTTTGCTTCTTTTCTCATTGTCCATGTGTTTTCCATGACTAGAAAACCAGTATTCTGGTTTCCAGGGTGCGTGAGAACCCCGGTGAACAAGTTGACGCTCAACCGATTTTGGTCCAGATTGTCCGCAGTAAATTCCATCGCTCAAGCTGATCTGACCCGGCAGACATTTTTCAAAACGTAGAACCCATTAGTTGTCCTTGTTAGATATGGATTATATAGGTTTGAATTATTTGTTGACCGTTAAGAATCACCAAGTTTTTTTTTTTTACTAAAATGCAAACAGCCATAGCATCATACATAATTTAGAACAAGATTCTGCTTTGCTATGTTATTGGCGAACTGTCATTGGAGCGTTTCTGTGTTCGCACCACCAAAGAGCAAACTTTGCATGCCTGGAATCATGAATACATCTTATTTTGAAATGATACAGATAGAAAATAACTTGACTTGTCACTACACATGTATTGAACCCCCTAAGAGCCTGTTTCTTCGGTGAAAGAGCAAGTTATAAGAGCAAATGAAGTGTACGAAAGGCAACATCCCCTATTTTTAGGGACCCTGTGGGAAAAGGGTATGGAGAAAAAAAAAAATGTTTAGATTTACTGGCGTCGGAGGTTAAAAGTGAGCCTCGCACATCTCAAAACCTTTGCTGAATTTAGGAACTGAACACATCCCACACTGTGGAGTCGGCAGGAAACTGAAACCGTTTTGGCTAATGGGATAATAGAACCATAATGAACAGGAGAAACCACACCAGTGATGAAGTAATGCTGGCGCTTCAACAGCTCACACAGTCAGAGCTGGCAACGATCAGAGGACTGAGGCGCAAACAGCTGTGATCAAGGCGAGGGATGACGATCCTTCACTGTGACACAACCTCATTTGGTCTCCTGGTGGCCTGCATACCTCGGCACCCGGCAGGAAAAATACCCCCCAGGGATCTTAAAATACACTGAGAGGGCCAGGTCCAGGCCTAGCCAACCACGGGGTGGGGCAGCAGCCTGGGAGAGGGGAGATAGAAGATGGGAGAAGGGAGAGAGGAAGGGCCGGGGGGCAAAGCTGCGTGCCCAGGCAAGCTAGCCGGCTCCACGGGCCTATGATGACAGACACACACCACAGAAGGAATGTTAACCTGCTACGAGGTTCTTCGGCACGTCGGTTCCCAAAAACACGTTCGAAGGACCGATAACTAAAACGGGAGCAGAACTCAGCGGAACGCAACTCGGGGGCTCGCCGGTGGCCGCGTTCATTTATGTGTCCGACAGCCTTTATTTAGCCATACTTACATCCCCAGATCACTTCTAAATGTGTAGCGGGATTAATTTAGGATTCATGGCTTGATCAGACCACCGAGGTCATCGAGGTTGTTGCGTTGCCAAAATGAGGTGCAGCCTGACACCACGTGGGGACATGGAATTACTGCATCTTGACATTTTCAAAACGACAGTTCCCACTTCACGCACTCAAAAACAAATAATGCAAAACCAATTTACAAAAAGAGATATCTAGAATGCTGATTTTTTGGGGGGAGTGACTCGCTTGCCGGATATGCCAAAGGCTTTTTTAAAAGGAACTAAACGAGAGCTTAAAGTAATTTAATAAGAACAAAATGGTGCTTTATTTACGTCAACCGTCTGTTTCATCAGCAACAACCTGATATACATTTCATGAAAACATACAGTACATAAAGTTGACATTAATTTAAATCTAAAGGCATAAAAAAATCAATGCCTACATCCGAAGAACAATAATTCCTATTACCCAAATTTGTGCTAATATTATTTCGAGAACCACCGATACCATTTTTTGTTGACATGTTGTGGACGGATAACTGGCTTTTTCAGATGAAAGGATGCGGAAAAAACGAGTCCTATAAAAGATAACTCCATCTGCAGTGTGACAAAGGGAATACATTTGTTTGCTCACTCGCAGCCGACCTGTTGAGGGATTTAATCCGGCGAGGCTCGGCCCCTGCTGACTGGAGTTTTAAGACTAGGTTGCTGCATAATCTAGACTTTTAAAAAAAATGGAATACTGTTGCTTCATCTTCAGAATTTTCAACCGTCGCCGAACTGTTCAAACGATTAATCTGTTTCAAAAGTGCAAACTGTCGGGTCAGAGGACGTGAGCCTTGTTGGTAGTGACTACTGATCTGTTTCACGCACACAGACGTGCTCGTCTGTATCGATGGAGGACCTGGTCGTCAGTGCTCCTGCGGGGCAGGAGAATGCGGAGCAGAAAGTCCTTGATTCGACGCAGTCATCATCTGAGTCTGGGGAAGATTCTGATGAAGAGGATCATACTGATGAAGGTGAAAGAGACCAGTATGAGCATCAGCCACAGGAGCCAGTTGACAGACTTCTTGGTGTGCTGCTCCAAGCGCTCCGACTCGGTCTTCAGTTTCTCAAAGTTCAGATCTGCCTGACGCATGGACTGGCTGAGAGTCTGTGGAGCGAAAAAAACAACTTCTGCTGTGAATGTTGAGTATCAAGCGATCGAACACACCAAGAGTAATGTCATCATGTTCAGACTGTGCTGATTTTCACATTTCAAACACACAACATGCATGATTCCCAGGTATTTTGTTTTTTTATTAATTTAAAAGTGTAATTGCAGGAATCATTAAACACTGCAAAAACATTTTTTGTGTCCCCCTATTAATTTTGGGAGGTAGATTGGAGTTTTATGCCCACTCTTTGACATAAACAAGTTTAAGGGGTAAAAAAACCCCACTGGAGACACTTGAGTGTGAAAAAATATGAACTTTATCTGTTCTTTGCTGCCCACCAGTGGACAAAACCAGCTTTGAAAACGTCCGGGCCAAATAAACAACCTGCAGTCTCAAAAACCTCAAAATCATATGGGAAGAATTTGGGATAATGATAATACTGAAATTGGAATTTAATGAGGAAATGTGAAAGGTTCTATCTGCTTTAAAAATGAAACTATGCATGTGAAAATTATTTTATTTATGTCAAAACATATAAATAGACCTACTGATCAAATACACAGGGTTATTAGAATACTTCTGACTACCAGGATACATGGATGTCTGAGCAGATACCTGGTTATCCTGTTTGATGATGTTCTGCGCTGCAAGAGTGTTATTCTTCAAATTTCTGGCCAGGTTGAGCATGTCTTCAGCGATTTTCTCCTGCAGGTTGTGCTGGTGCTGCAGGATCGCATCCAGCTCTGCGGCTGACTGACGCTCATCTAGTGGGAGACCTCTGCGCGGAGGAGTCTTATGTTAAGATATTTATGCAATGCTATTATCTGCTTTAAAAATGAGAAGTGCAGTATTCAAAATCATTAATTTTACACTAAATGGGAGCGATGATTATCATGGCTTGCCTTTTGGGGTGAAACAATATAGGTAGAATTAAAAAAAACAGCCTATTTTTCAGGGTATGTCCATATCATTGGTGCATCTCTCACAGTGAGGGGAAAGCGGTCACACATGTGAGCTAATGATGATGGCAAAACTCCCAAGTATGATGATCCACTGATCACAAGGTAGAGCATGATGGAAGATCGAGCATCTGCCATCCCTGAAGGATGCAAATATTGTCTCTGTGCAGATTTGACTGCAGCAAAATCCAGGACTAAAGCACGATGGGCTTTTGCTTGGGAAGATTGGTTCCCCCTGTATAGTGGTGGGGGATTCTGGATTTCAGTATATTCTGAATGTATTTTAAGGTGTGCTGCGATGTCCCCGAAATATAAACAAAAATGTTTCTGCTCTAAACTGCATATTCTGTCTTTTTAAGGTTTAGTCTACACTTATATCTGAGGCCTCAGTGAGCCTGTAATGACAACAATTTTTTTGACGGAAAAAAGAAGTGTTCCTAGTTTGATTCCTGTGTCCAACTGAGGCCTGTCTGTGTGAAGTTCACATGTTCTTCCTGTGCCTGGAATGGTTATCTCTGGATTCCCCAGCTTCTTCCCACAGTGCACAGAAAGGCTATAGCTTAAAGATGACCCTGAAATGTTTATTGGCATGAATGGTTAGCAGGATAAGTAGAACGGATAGACTGACTGAATGTAGGACTACTAAATAAAATAAAGGTGTTTTGAAATGATCAATGTCACCCGATCTTCCTTGGATACAAGCACCACACTGAAAAGTATACAGTAAACAAAGACCACATAATGAACCGCACAGTGAACCGTATGAACTGTTCCATCCTTATCATACATTAGATGAAAAGATAAAAACAAAACAAAAAAAAAAAAAACTAACAAAACTTACCTTCTGTTTCGTAAATCTGTTTCTGATATGGCTATTGAGAGGACAAGAGGTGAAAAAAATAAATCCCTTACATTAGGTTGTCAAAAATATGATGGCACATTTCAAATGAGATATTTAGATATGAAATTGCTTTTGATTAAAATAGAATTGTTTACCTTTGCCTGACAATCCCTGTAATGTCAAGCATAAAAGGAAGTTATGGCATGAACTGAATGATCAAGGCATTAAACCCATTTAGTTCACCAATTGTTTAAAAGCATCTCCAGCAAACCGCTGATGGCTTTCATTAACAAATAATAATAATAATAATGATAGTAATACTGGTACTCTGCCCATTTCAGGAGATTGTACTTGATCAACCCAAATACCCAAGAAACTATAATAAATACCATTAAAAATGAGGGATGTTCAGACAATATCTTGTTCCTACTTTTATAATAACCGTTTCCTTGCAATATCACCTTTTGATCTTTCAAACAGTTTTTGGCAATTTTGAGAAAATCCATCCATTTGACGACAATTAATGAGGAATGATGTCCATTGCTTTGTAGACTGAAACAATAACAACAACAATAGTAGAGAGCCACGAGTGTAACCAGAAATTGACTTGCAGAATGAGATAGAAACCTAATTAGGCAATCACTGATATTAAATTGATATATTGTCTGGATGAATGACAGTGATGTTACTCTTTGGTGTTTATACATGGACGTAAATGTCTGAGAGGACCCTACCGTGCCAAGCAACTCATCCCTCATCTCTCCTGTACACCGGGCCTTCACCTGGATGTGCACAGTTTTAGTGGCGGGCATCCTCTCGTTGGCTATTGTGGGTGTTCGCCCGGGGGCGAGGAATTGATTTGCTAAAGCCTTTTCTGTTGCCGACGACTGTAAACAAAAACAGAACAGCCACGAGATCAGACATCCTTCTCAATAGAAGTGAACTGGATGAGAGGGTTCAACAATGAACAGCGTGTCAACTTTTAATTGCTAAAATGACAGCAAGACACATAGTAAATACAATGTAAGGTTCTAAAGGATAAAACTACTAAATACTGACTAGTTTTTCTGCCTCAAGAAGTCCCTTTAGGAAATCTACTTTTCTTGTATATTCAGTCAGGACTTCTGGTGTGGGTTTGCTGGAATAAAAACACAAGTAAAAATAATTTCAGTGGCTTTAAGGGCTGAGTGATATGGAAATATATTACAAATATTCAGAAAGCCTTCAACTGACAAACATGTAGCAAATTATGTGCTCAAGTGTAGATGTCGCTTCTTGTTGGTTAAGTGTGGAAATAAAAAGTGTGATACCGCTGATTTGGTTCCAGATTTTAAATGTTGCTTTCATAGTGGCTTCATTATTAGGAGTATGACAACTAATAACTTTGGGATTGCATGATAAAGTGAAAAGAGGTTGTGAATCTACCTCTGACTTTTCCTTAGAGCCACCAACATCTCCTCCAGGGCGCCAACATACTGAGGACAGGAAGAAAGAAAACTGTGACTGGTTTACATGGATATACAAAGGTGACAGGAAATCACTTCAAAATCTCTTCTTCTTCTTCTTTTGGCTTTTCCTGTCAGGGGTTGCCACAGCGAGTCAACTTTCTCCATCTAACCCTATTCTCTGTATCCTCCTCTCTCACGCCAACTACCTTCATATCCTCTCTCACTACATCCATAAATCTTCTCTTTGGTCTTCCCCGAGCCCTCTTGCCTGGCAGCTCCAATTCCAGCATCCGTCTACCAATATATTCACTACCACTTCTCTGTACATGACCGAACCATCTCAGTCTGGCTTCTCTGACCTTCTCTCCAAAACGTCGAACATGTGCCGTCCCTCTGATAGACTCATTCCTGATCCTATCCATCCTGGTCACTCCCAAAGAGAACCTCAACATCTTCATCTCTGCAACCTCTAGTTCTGCCTGCTGTCTTTTGGTCATTGTAACAGTTTCTAGTCTATACATCATCGCTGGTCTCATCACTGTCTTGTACACCTTTCCTTTTATTCTGGCTGAAAGTCTTCTATCACATAGTACCCCTGACACTTCTCTACTTCAAAATACACAATAGAAATATTGAAAAAAATATCCAAAACATAAACAGTGATGATTGAGGACGACATAATCTACAGTACAGCTATAATATATGCGTGCTTCTTAGACGAATGTAACAGTGTGCATATATTTAAGAGTCATGGAAAAACGTGAATTTATTTCTTACGTAAAGTTCTGATTAATTCTGAATCATGCTAACTTCGCCAGGTTAGCCAGCCCACGTACACACGTCAAAACTGCTGCAGTGAATAGGTCTACTTTTAAAATCACTTTCGTTGTAAAAAAACAAAAAACAAAACAAACAAACAAAAATAACTATTAATGGGAAGAAAGAAGCAAATAAAAATGTGCAGGGACATTCTTGTTAAGAGTGGTTTGACTGGCGACGTGGCTAAAGAACAGAACGGCTAAACGTCCCACAGTTGAAGCTAGTCATGCTAGCTTCATCTTCCGGGTGGGGGCTACAGGAAAACTGAGAAAGGGAGAGTTTCACACTTGGTCGCTTCTTTTATGCCTTACCTTTTCAAGCCGCCACTCGGTCTCGCCGCGTTTCTCGGAGGCGATAGATTCACAGCGGGACAATAACCTGACAAAATTAATCTCTAATCTCGAAGCCATGTTTGAAGCCGACGGACCGTCGCGCTAAAATGACGCAATGACCCAAGTTCTTTCCGGAGCGTTAGCGAAGAAGTAAAGACTGGACGGGGAATCAACACATGTTAAATAGAGCTGGAAAAGTAGAAGAGCAAGAGATCCACATTCAGTTTTTTTAAAAAAAGTGCATTTTTTACGAATGTTTCCTGTTTACTAAAAGTCCTATATTCCTGGAATATTGCCTTTCATTTTAGTTAGCTGAAGATCATAGAGATTAAAAATCAACAATAAGTATACTAAACAATGACAGTACCGTAAGTGTCATTGTGGTCTCTGGCTGTGTTTACAAATTATGTCTCAGCATAATTTGGAAAAAACCATAGGTTTAGAAAATATTCTGTATTTGCACAATATGACGATATAAATAACGCAGAATATAGGCTGAAAATAATACAAAAGCCCAAAGTATGGTCGGTGGAAGGGGGGAGGGCTGAGAAAATGGTCAAATTGCTTGTTTCTAACAAGAATTTTTAAAATTTAGTTCAAAATGACTAATGGCCCTGATAGTTATCACTAGAAAAGCAATCACCCAAACTGTTAAATATACAGCCTATGATGATGTTAGGTCATTTTTTTTATTCCTGATAATGAAGTCCTACTGGGACATTAGTCATTTGAAAACAGCAGAGCTGAAATCTGGTTCGGGGGAAAAAAAACAGGACTATTTACCATATCATACAAACCAGCTAGAGTTTACACCCCCCAAATTATTCTCTTTTCAGGGTGAGTTTAGTTTTTCTTCATAAAAATGTGTCATTACCGTACCCATCACTTATCTTACTTATCTGGCTGCACAGTGGACAGCAAAGTAAGCGTTTCATGATACAGAAAAACACACTTCCAGACTGTACACATGTCAATAAACACATTGAATCTTGAATTACATGTTATTTCATTGTTGATCTCACCTTTCTATTGTTGTGGAATGGATCCTTCGAGCTCCTTTGCCAAAAGTAAAAGCCCTTAAATTTGTAAAAGTTCTACTGCACGAATGGTAGAATAAGGAATGAATATTTTCATTTAATGGTTAACACTTGGAGTTTCTTGCTAAAAAGGGCTTTGAAATGTAAAAACATTAAATTATTTGAATAAAGTACCAAAGTTTGGGAAATTTAGCATTGGACAGAAATTTGTATTGTCATTTTACTTGCACTGTTCCTTTTGATATCATATTCTGTTTCTTTGTGCCTAGACCAGTGTTAATTTATGACAGTGCAAAAGAGTATTATCTGAAAGACATTTTAGGGTTTGCATGTTTGTCTAAATTACCGGATGTATGCATGGTGATTGTGTAACATGGAAATCACTGGTCAATAATGGATCTCCTGAGAGCCTCTTGCCCAAGCGTCTTTGTGTACCGTGAAAAGCGCTATACAAATCGTATGTATTATTATTATTATTATAGAAACACTTTTTTGACAATAACAGATAAAAACAGGCGGCAGCCAATACTACAAGCAACATGTTCTCTATTGTCACGTTAATGCTAATAACCATTACAATGAATGTCATTCAGTCCCAACCACTCACTCTGTTACACACTAAACATGGCACATCTTCCTCATGACCCAGACATACATCATTCAACAGCAGTCAGAGAAGAACATTAGTATTACAATTTCACGCAAAGGTAGCCAAAGCTGTGCTTTGGCAGCATCTTTTCATTCATGGTCTGTCCGCAGCCGAGGAGCTGTTCATCTTCGAAACGGACGACCATGGTCTAGGACTTTGAGCTTTAAAGACATCATGGCACGGTTCCTGCATTATGGCTGGGGTTTTTTCTTCTTTTCTGTTTCTGTTTCAAAGGAAAAGTGGCAAGTGCTGCTCTTGTTTCCCTTTGCTTTGCGAAGGCAAATGACTGCCTGACTGATGTTAGCTGTGAGGCAGGTCAAAGCTCAACATGGAAAGAGCCTGTTGTCCATTGTAGCTGATGTGACCAGAATTTTGTACAGCAGTCACAAAATGAATGTTCAAGGCATGTTTTTAAACATGTAGGTTAAGTACAAATTGACACAGAGGAATAAGACATCCAGAAAGACCACTAAATGACATTATCAAGGCACAAGCTAGTATTTCTGTGAACGCGATGGTTTCACTTGTTCATTAAGAGAACTAAGACATGGAAAAGTGCGACTGGAACCTGCAATATTTTCTTGAATTAGCACACATGTATTAACATATCAAATCTGCTGGTTCATTAATAGAAGGCTATAGAAAATACAGCCTTGGTCCTGAATGGACTGTAACCACAAAAAAAAAATTATAAAATGATAGAAAAGGTGCTTGGTAACAATTTGTCCCATTTTCTTTACTGTCACTTAAGATGAGGGGACTTTAGAAAAAAAATCTGCAGTTCCTTAATTAGTTTCCGCTGGCAACCACAAATAGAATTGCTTGAAATTGCTGTCCCTTCAATTAGCTATAGGTCCGCAGTGGTCATTGTGCCCACATAATCTCCTTTTTATTCATTCAAAGAGGTGATGATCCACTGCTGATTCTAGGTTTTGGATCCACTCTTGGCTTTCGGCAGTCAATAATTGTTTAGGTTACCATTTTCATGTTTTTCCTTCTGACCACAAAGAGGTTGTTAACTGTTTTCATCGCACCACTTTGTGTTTTTTTTTCTCCCGATCTGCCAGACAGGATCTGTCAGACATCATCATCCATAAAAGGTATGTCTGGGTCAGAAAAACGTCTTGTGTCATCTGAGACATGCGTGTCTGCGTGCTGTGGACTGGGTGTCGCTATGGAGATGGAAGAGGAAGACGTCGAGGGGCGACATGAGGAAAAATGCGGTAACAGCTCACAGTCATTGTTGTCATGGATGTATAGGGACTGGGTGCTGCCCTTGCGGCGGCCAGACTTTTCTCTTCTCTTGATCAAATTGTGAAAGGGGTGATGTCCCAGAAAGGGGGAGTTGTGAGCTGGACCAGATGCCACAGCCTGGGATACAACACCTGGGGGGAGTTTCACTGTGCCTGGGATAATCGGATTCCGACGGTGAAGTGGATGCCTGGCGGAGGTATGGGAGGATTCTGATGCTGAGGAGGCAAAGCAGGGCAGAGAAGAGCACGAGCTAGAAGATGTGATGACTGGGAAAGAGATATGTCCACCAGGGACTTTACATCGCTGTGCCAGGTCAGGTGGTTTTGGTGGGCAAACTGGTCTGTATCTCTTTAGTTGAACGCCAACTTGTCCTGGAAGAGACGGATACAAGAGGGATTATGGGAGTGGAAGACTGAATCTGTTGCAGCTCCTGGTCTGAATCACACAGCAATCCTAAGAGGGTGGAGGGAAATGAAAGACCATGCAACCATGTTACCTTCCGCACAATTTTTTTTTCATTTCCGGAAACAATGAATAGGCATTTGACATTGTGCTGATTAATTTGGTTTAGATTAGAGCATGCTTTCGTGCCCGTCATGCATTTACATGCATACATTGGTGTGCTGACGTTTGCACGTAAAACAAGCACACACGAACACAAAAACACGGTTGCTGTTCCTCCAACCTGCTTTGTTACAGAGCAGACGGCACCATTCCCATCACCATCACTGGTCCAGACCTGCACCACAAAAGACAGGAAGGGCCCCATCCCAGCGGCCCCGCAGTCAAGTCAGAAACCCAGGAGGAACAAAAAGATAGGAGAACGGACAGTCGGGACTTTACCTTCATACTGACCTTCAAGCTCTGAATTGTGGGCTGAAGGGCGCTGCTCATCTAATAGACTCTCTGAACTAAGTGAGGCTTCAGAGTCCAGGTTTTCCTGGTCAGAACCAGGCTGCTCCATTTCAGGCAGTCGACAGACCAAGTCGTCTCTGGATGACACACCATATTAAATCAGACTGTGGAGTGTGGCTGTGAAAGTTTATGAGAGAAAAAAATATCTTTACTTCTCCTGTTTGATGGACTTGATGCGTTCCACCAGGTTCTTCTCAGCCTCTGTGTCAGAGTCTAGAGGCTCATTCTCAGGGACGACTCGCAGATCAGAACTGACCTTCTCATGCACCTGCAAAGCAAAGAATTACAATTATACCTCAAACAACTCATGCAAACAACAGTCATCATATGATCAATTAACATAGAATAATTCATTTTGTGAGAATAGCACAGGAGCCATTAAATGTATCCCTCTGTAAATGACTGAACCATTTGAAATAGACGTCAACTTTTGTTAGTGAGGATGAATAAAGAGCTGGGAGGAAAGTGCCTGTGGTTTCATGCATCTACACATGATTTTTGATAGCATTTTTGTCAAACAAAGAATATCTCAGGGAGACAAAAACAAGCTCAACACCACATTGATATATGCCATTAGATGTAATTTTGAAAAATTCCCACAATCCAGGAAACACCCAACCTCTTCACAAATGTCTACCACAGCTTTTAAGAGTGTGTTTTGTAGCATGATGTAAAATATGCATGCTAGCCATCAGGCTTTGTAAGTGTAAGTATTATGACTGACACCAACCCAGAAGCTGCTAGTCCTCACCCAAATCCAACAAGTCTAATCACTGACAGCCTTCACATCACAAGCAGGCTCTAAACTAAACTAAACAAACACAAACATGCAAACCACTACCAGTTAGTATAAAGAATAAAAGGCATTATGGGAAGGTAATGAAATAACAAAAAAAAACAACAACAGCCAAAGCATAACTGCATCGAACATGCCATGCACACATCAGGTCCTTCTGCATGACACACGAAGTGCTACATGGCTACATCTGCTAGATCTACTGTGCCGGGAGAACTGGATGATACATACCACCACTCCTTTGTAAGGAGCTGAGAACCTGAGAGGTAAATGCCAGTAGTGCTAAAGAGAAACAAGGAATATTGGCCATGTTACCCAAGTAGCCTAAAAACACAAACATCTGACACTTGAAGATTTTAAATGATCCAGGAGGATGTTGCTGACAGGTCATGATAAATGTAGTGAATGCAGAGTACATTTACTTTGATAATATTGAATGCTCCTATTCCTTTTCTTTAAAGACAGGGACAAGAGTATACAGAAAGACAACAACTTTGGTGAGTCAGTGGAACAATAAATGAAAAAGAGGTAAATTTTGCTCCTCACGGTGTTTTGTCTCTTGAGTTTGAGTTGGTTGACAGCCAGGGCCTCTGCGTACTCCAGTTGTTCGATCTCTTCCATCCTTTCATTGTAGAGTCTGATCTGCTCACTGATTAGCATCTCCACACACCTGTCAGGAGGGAATACAGTATAGATTTATCCACTAGCTATATGATTCACATGCCAAATATACCTTAGTAATAATTCACAAAATAATAAAAGAGATAATTTATGCAAAGAAAAAATATGTAGTTCCACTGCCTTACGTAGTGGTCTTTGCGACATCTTTCATGCTGAGAAGTGGGTCAGCACCATCTGGGCATCGCAGGATACACGGAGCAAAAACAATGGCCAAGGAGTTGGGGGACATGCGGTTGTGAGCCTCTTCTTTACACACCCTGCAAGGGAAGATATAAGGTAGCAAGTTCAGATTGGTTGAAAATTTGAGTTCATATTTTTTTATCCTCATCAAGAAAAGGTTAATAGAAAATATCTTGCACTTTTTTGTTCTTATTGTATCTTGCAAAGGTTTTAAAGACTATACAGAATACAGCAGTGTTTCCCAACCTTTTGAGCTAGGGCATATATCTAAAACTAGAAAAATCATATGAACACCAGCGAACAAAAATGTCACAAAATATATATTTACTGAAATATAATGAAAATCTAGTCTCAATTTACTTATTAACTTACATGCTTTTTTGTTTTCTTCTGACCACTACTCCTGTTAAGGCCTTCATCTGGGTTGGAATTTTCTCCAGGACCAAGGTCAGATTGACCGCTTACTCTTATCAAATATTTATCCATTGCTATAACGGTACATGGGATGTTGTCTCAAGCACAGCATGACTATGTACTTTTGTATGTTGTGCGATACTGCTCTCTAATGGAAGAGTATGTGATTGTTCTGCCAGTCACAACATGCCGCTCACTTTGCGCATCAATCAGGAGATACTGGATAATCTTCCACGGCGCATGTGATGATTTCTCACTGCACATTTATGTGCCAAAGTACAGTGGTTGGGAAACACTGGGAAAGAGTGAAATTACTCTGTTTATGATCCTTGTTGGAACCCAATGACTAATAGTTAATTGATGATGCATGGATATGTAACAATATTGTCATATTTCACTTTTTTTTTCTTTTTTTTTTAAAAGCAGGCCATGTGATAGACCTATAAAATGTTAATTTGACAGAGTTAATGAGGTATATGCCCTTTGCAAACAACTAAAGGGTAAGCGAAGATCAGGAAAAATTCTTGGGAGGACACAGGACTTTATGGACTTTTATTGACATTGGAGTGGATCCATACCGAACAAGGTGGAAAACAAGACGCTCCAATGTGTTGAAGTTTGCTGTTGGAAGCTCTTCTAGCACTTTGTAGATGGCATAAAGCTGCTCCTGCTTCTCTGGCAGTTCTGCCGAAAGAAAACATACAATATCCTTTATGATAAAGAACACCAATTCAATTTTATCTTAATCAGGCAGCATCCTCAATAAATATATACTTGTTGCTTCAAACACAATAAATGTCACAGGAAGAATCCTCACAAACTGTTATATTTGATGACTTTGTGAAATTCTATCCAGTGATGAAGAGTCGCCCACTCACCTACTGCATGCAGGAACTCATTATAATGAGTGAAGGTCATGAGTGGGTCTGGCAGTTCTCTCAACCACTGCTTTACCAGCCCAGTCACAGTGTGGATTGGATAGTCCTCAAGGCAGACCAGGTGGGGGTCTGAATATGTCAACAGCACAAATTTAGAGGTGAAAAGAAAAAAAAATTCCATTTTGCTAAGTCAATTACAGTCAATGTAAAAATATCCCATTCATCATCATCAGTTGAACCTTAATTTCAAAGAGAGGGTTCTAACCAGTGTCTAGTCGCTGGTGGAGCTCTTTCATGCGATTGGCTGAGCCAGACTTGCGATAGATGCCCTCGGTGTAGAGGCCATGCATTTCCACATGCTCCAGCATAATCTCCAGCACCATGGGCACTGGGTTCTTTTCCGAGACCAGATAACCCACACGCACCCCAAAGTGCTGACCATTGAACTCTTCATCGCTCTGTGGATGGAACGAGACAAAAATGGTCTGTGAGAATTCCATTGTTCATTTGCAATGAAATTTCAGTAGGATCAGGAATGAGTCCATCAGAGGGACAGAATATGTTAGATGTATTGATGAGAAGGTCAGAGAAGCCAGACTGAGATGGTTGGGTCATGTACAGAGGAGGGATAGTGAATATATTGGTGGAAAGATGCTGGAATTGGAGCTGCTAGACAGGAGGTCTAGAGGAAGACCAAAGGGAAGATTTATGGATGTAGTGAGAGAGGATATGAAGGTAGTTGGTGTGATAAAGAAGGGTACAGAGAATAGATGGAATAGAATAGATGGAATGGAATAGATGGAAGAAGTTGATTTGCTGTGGCAACCCCTAGAGGGAAAAGCTGAAAGGAGGAGAAGAAGATTTGCGATGACATTTCATTAAAAAAAAATCCCATAATATTCAGGTCAATTACTTTTACAATTTAGTGTGAAAACACATGTCCTTAAAAATTGTCTGAAAGCTTTACTTTGAATGTTCTTACAGATCCTGCTCAGAGGGTGCATTCCTCCTTAAATCACAATATGCTGGGATTTTCTGAACTCTTGATGTTTCTCGAGCCAGAGTTTCATTAAATTAATATCTAAAATAAAACTATTTTAACATTGGCTGGTGAAATGAGAAGCATTTTTACTTTCGGTTACTTTTGAATTAAAACATACCTTTTTGGCACAGAAGGTGGCACAGTCAGTGCCTATTTTGCAGAGGCACTTTTTGTGGCAAACCATTTTGCAATCTGTAAAACAAGTTTTATTAGTTAGGTTAATTTTAGGATTTGTACAGATACCTGAATAAAACCCAAGATAAGAACGATGATCTCTACTCACAGCTGCACATGTAGGCTTTCTCCATGGTCCAGATGTAAGAAGTACACTGATCACATGACTGCATGATGCTGACCTGGTAGTGGATGAAAACATGATCCAGGGGGCTCTCCATCTAAAAGGGCAGACAACAATTTAATGACTGAATCAATTATTCAAAATGACAGTAAATTGCATTTGATTATTAATTGCACAACAGTATGTTTAGTAAATATTGAACTTACACTTTTGTCTTTTTTTCGCCTCTTTTTTCTGGCTTTTGCAGGCTGAAATACAAATGGACATTCATGAAGGAACAATTATGGAAAAAGTAATTAAATTTGCAGACTTTGGAAAATTGGATGATAAGAAAACTTTATTTTGATATTCTGATCTATATAGGTACAATGTCTTGGGCGGTACGGTGGTACAGCGGGAAGCGCTTCCGCCTCACAGCACGATGGACCCTGGTTCGATTTCTGATTTTCCTCCCACAGTCCAAAAACATGCAGCAGTTAATTGGTAAAATTGCTCAGATGTGCGAATGAAAGCGTGTATGGTTGTCTGTCTGTTTATGTAGCCCTGGGATTGACTGGCGACCAGTCCTGTGTGTACGCCACCTCATGCCCAATGGCAGCTGGGATAGGCTCCAGCATAGGACAGTTGGACAAGTGGTAGACAATGGACGGATAGATGGATATAGTTTCTGTTAAATATGTTTCACCTTTGTAGGCTCAGCCTCCTCCTTCTTCATCTCCCCCCTGATGAAGCCATCCAGCACAGACTGGAACAGGTTGACCACCAACTGAACTTCTCCCTTCTGCTGTTCACCTGCCAGATGCATCACCTTGTTCTGGTAGCCGGTCATCAGACCTTTATAGCCAATCGTGAGTTTCTGGAAATGTTTAGAGGATTTGAGAAAAAATGAGGATGACAATGTTGAATGAATAAATGGGTCTATGTGCGGAGGGAGAGGGCAGCAGAGAGACTTACCGGGAGTGAATACATGGCTTTGATAGTCTCTCTGAACTGCATGGTAGCTCTTACAAAGATGGACTCTGTGGCTGATAGCGATTTCCCCCTGGAGCGGAAATCATTTACCTACATAGGAACAATCACAAACATGAGTAAAATGTATTTTATTTTATTTTTCCAGAAATGGGGCAACATTTGACGACTTTCATTTACCTGGTTGCCAAGAAACTCATCGAGGTGACGTAGCTCATTGGCATTAGTAATCTCCCGATCCAGAGAGGCATTCCACTGCTCTGAGACTCGTGTGGCCCGACTGATCTTTATGGTCGGGTTTCGCCCTAGAGGTTTACCAGCTCGGTCTCCATGAGGCTGTGAAACAGGTCTGGGTGGGTGTCCAGATGCTGGGGCTGGAAGGGGAAGGGAGTCAAGTTATTTTTGATATTAATGCAGATTGAGCCTTCAAGGGCCAGTATTTTTTTTTAAAATAGGAAGAGAACAAATGAAGACATTCATTGTCTATCCTGCTTATTTTACACTTGTATAACCATTCACTCATTCATTTAAACTTCTGGGCAATTAGTCTTCAATTTACATCTGCATGTTTTTGAACTCTGAGAAGAAACCGGAGAACCTCGGTAAAAATTAAGCAAACACTGGATAACATGACCAATGCCCATCTTGCCACCCTTTCTGACTGAGGTGAACCTCAGCACTTAAGCATAGAATGGTGCTGACAGTTTCCTTGGCAAAAAAATTCCATGAGATGCTTTTTTTCCCCCAATTAAGTGTCCTGAAAAATGTAGTTTCTCTTTAAAGATTTTGGCATGTCACATCTTTTTAAGATAAGTCCTTAATTCTAAAATGGATAACAATGTAGAGAACAAGTAATGAGATTTTGATCACAACTGCCATGTAACAACATACAGTCCTTGAAAAGATGAATAATAATTAAACGGTTAGAAGTTTATTTAAAGGACAGCACTCAAGGTTAGCTGCCCTGGAATTTTGGACAGATGGCATGAAGATTGATGTGATGTTTACCTTCCCCTCCTATTGGCTTTTCACTGAGCGTCTGAGCAATGGTCAGCTCTCCGTTGTCTGGAGTCTGGGCCTCTTTGTGTGGTCGCTTTTTCAAAATCTTACTGAAGAAACCACCTGACCTGCAGTGTTCAGAGACATGAGAGAGCCTTAAAGTAATATTCATGCACCTTGCTATGTGCCTCAGTATACTGTCAAATCCAATGGAGAGATTTATGAGGGGGGGATTAGCTAGTTATATTTAGCTGTAATAGCAGACTGTGGTTTTAGTTTTTTTTTTTTTTTTTTCCTTCCTGTTTCAAAGAGTATCTTTGTTAAATTAAATCACCAGGGCTGAATTCTCAGGGCCATACCTGTCTGGTGTGGATGGGATAGTCTGGGGTGATTCTTGCTGCCCGGTCGTATCGTGGTTCCTCCTTCGAAAGGAGCTTCTTCTACAGCTATCAGTGTGGGTCTCCTGAGAGCAAATTGTCGACAAAACGCAAACAATTAAAAACAAAAAAGGATATATCACTCAAAGCCTCTACCACAACTTGTCAAGACTCAAATGACAATGGAGGAACTTTACAAACATTTCTAATTTTGTGAAACCTTTTTGCAGTTAGAAAAATCAATGAAAAGTACCTCTTTCATTGAAATGGCACCAGAACCCTCTGAACCTGGAGACAAACTGTCAATTGAAGAAGAAGCTGTTTCACGTCTGTAATAGAACAAAAACAATAAATGTAAATAATGGCAATTGTTAATTGCAACTGTATAATTAAATGCGACACTGAATGAGAACACCTGACACTTGGAAGAACAAGTTTCAAAGTTCACAATTTATATTACAGTTGGAATTATGACAGAAAGACGTACAATGGCTGTTTCTTTCTTTGATCCTCTCTGTTGTGAGATGGAGTAGGGCTTATGCTTTCAGATTGGCCGTCACTTCTCCTCCCCCTCCACTTTTCGGGCTTCTCCTTTATCGCTCCAGGACGGCGCTGCAGGCCAACAGCTCCAATTCCCTCCCCCTGGCAATTTTTATCAGGTGGAGGGTCAGCAGGTTGCAGTGACAATGTAGTTGGACGAACAGGAGCAGCAGAAGAAGAGGAAGGTTTCTTCTCTCCAGAGTCATCCTTCAATTTCCAGGCCACGAAGGTGTAATGGTCTAGTTCCTTGCTCTCCACACACTCCTTTAGCTTTACTTTTTCTTGGCTTTTCTTCTTTGGTATTGATATCTGATCAACACACGGGGCTAAGGAAGAGGCAGCTCTTTCAGTCTCTCTCTGGTTGTGCTCCAATCCCCTTTGCCTCCTCTGCTCTCTCTTCTCCTGGCTTCGGGAAGACTGGCCCTTAGCTTGAGGTCGTACTCTTTTTTGTTCGGAATGAAACTGCGTGTCAGATCCCTCACCAGGAGCTGCTGAAATTAGTGCATTGGAGGTGACTACGTCAGAAGGCGGCCCTGAATCTGAGTGATCTTGGGTTTGATTATCCAAATCCTCCTCTTCTCTCTCATCCAGCTGGGGTCCAGCCTCAGCCTGAGTACCGTTGGCCTCGAAATCAGACCTACAAGATACAGTTTCACCTTCATCCTCCTCTGCTTTCATAGGCCATTCATCCTCCTCTTCAGTGTGTGTGCTTGTCGTAGCCTCCCCATCATCCTCACATCTCTCGTCCTGTGCTAATTGAACTGGGATGCTGTCATCCAGCATCTCCTCTGTGACCAGCTCTATATCTTGATCTTCTCTTGTTTGAGGCTCCCTGGCCAGTCTTTTCTCTTCTTCAGCTTTCATTATTTGTCTGGCTTCTTCAGCCTGAGCCTCCTGTTCTTTCCTGGCAGCTTCTTCTGCTCTCCTAATTTCCTCCTCTTCTGCCTTTCTTCTTGCTTGCTCCTCTTCTGCTCTCCTCCTTTCCTCTTCTGCTTTTTTAAGGGCCATTTCATCTTCCTCTCTTTTCCGTTTCTCCTCACGTATGGACTGGCACCTGAAACAAGTGAAAAACATATGATTCAAACTCGACAGTCTAATCTAATATCCTGTTCAGAATGTTTTCACGCGAATAAAGAAAACAGATTAAAGATCTAATCAGAAAACAGAATGTCCACCGTTGGAGGCCCTATTGTTGTTATCTGATTTGTATTCAAATAGAAGACCAATAGCTTTGTCGAGGTTTGTTACCTCCTTCTTGCTGAGTGGCCTCTGACCAGAGCTTGTATTTTTGTTGCACCCTGTCTTTGCCGGTGAAAATCTGATCTCTGTCTATGGCCTCTCCAAACTGCCTGAATTAGTGTAGCTGCTTGCCGTCTTTGTTCCTCCTTGCAGAACCTGCGCCATGAACGCTAAGAGGGAGGGAAATAAACCAATTGATATTGATTTTTGATTATTGATATTGTAAAAAAAGATCAGGGCAAGAAAAAAAATTGGATTCACAAGTCTGACTGCCAAAATCTGAATTTGCTGTGATTACTTGAATCAAGATTGCAGCTTGTCGCATGTCCAGAAACTCCTTCCTCTGAAGCCGAGCTCTGAACCAGCGTTGGAGGAAGATGATTTTTCGCATTACATCCTTGTGCAGGATGTCCTGCAACTTTTGTCGCTCCAGCTCTTTCAAAAACACCTGCAAAAAGTGCACAAACCAGATAACATGAGCACACCTTGAAAACTAAAAAACTTATTTACTTTAAGAATTAGCTTGGTATGAGGCACTAAAAATAGTGCTCTCATAATCCCGGACATTTCACCTTTGTTTTGCCAATCTGGTACGTTGTCGGGTCCATACCCATCTTCTCAAGCAGAGCTGATATATCGTCCTTGGCAGCAGTGGCCTTCTTTGGAAGCAAAACCCTGAATTGCTCTATGAATTCCTATAGGTAAAGGCAATAAAAACATTAACAGTAAGACATAATGCAACATATCAAGTCAAAAATAAGAAGCTCGAAAAATATCTCTAACACAATATACAGTTTTTTTTAAATAGAAAAGCCATTGAATTTATCATTATGACATATAAAACAGTTGAAAGGTTTTGTGAGTGAAGTAAACATTTAGATATCAAAAAGATAAAAGCATTATTTGCTAGACATGGGTCTATACTTATACTTTTACCATGCGTGGTCTCATTGCTGTGCGGCTCTCTAATACTGAAATTTGGCTCCGGACACATGGGTAGAGACAATCTATTGTATAACTGAGATTATATCAACAATCAAGAAAAACTCAGTACCTGGAATGTGTACTTTGCTCCATAGCCTGACCTCCTGATACGAACAGTGTCCAACATTCCTGTGTAACGCAGCTGCTGGACCACCAAGGCCTCATCTAGATGCATTTCCCTCTGCTCAAATTCAGCCACAAGAAACATATCTGATTATGCATAAGATATGTAAACTATAATGTATAACGAGAAATATATTCAGCCTACAGTAAATGAGGCAAAATTAAAGGACATTTTAGCTTAGCACCTTAAAGAACATTTAGAAACACAGGATATAGGGGTTTTAACTAAATTGTGGAAAATGTGTATCATATGTAATACATAATGAGATCACTTGATGTCACTTCATCCAGTACACTAGTCTTACAAGTTTTTAGTGCCTCTTCAAAATGAGTCTTACCTTCTCAGCATTGGAACGGATGCAGCGAATAAAGAAAGGCTCTGCTCTGTTCAGTGTTTCCAAGAGTTTTGTCAACGAGTTCTACAGAAAGTAAAGAATGATCCACAGAGCTTCAACCTTCTATTTCTGGCAGATAAATTAATTTTTGGGTAACTTAAGTGAATACAGAAGCAGCTAGTATTACCTGGAACTGGGCGCTGATGCTGGGGGGTTTCTTCTTCTTGTGCAGATGGAGAAGAGATTTGGTAGTACGGTCATGCAGCGTCAGACCCACAATAAACTTTAAAGACTGAGAATCTAACAAACTCTGCACAGAAACAAAAATTTCAACACATTAATACAATATTATGCAAGACTTGCATTTATTAATATAAATCTTTGACACACACAATACATGTAAATAAACCACAATACCACAAGACACAATTTGATCAATATTCAACATTTACAGCTAATTGTGCAAAAAAAAAATATCAAACACTACAAAGCCCCAAAGCCTTGGACATAAGATTTCATATTTTTATTGGCGTTACCTTGGGAATGATCTGCTTCTGTTTGATGTTTTTATTTTTCCTGTTAAAAGAGGAAAAAGGATGGGTCATTGAATCAATCGTGTGAACAATAAAAGGATGGGAGCGAAAGAGAAGTGGGTGAAATCTCAAGAATCTGGGTTACTATAGATGGGTGGATGTCTTCATGCACTGCCAGATAGTAATCAATTCATGGGTTGCATCAAGAAGGTAGGATGACTGATGGGTGGAGACAAAGCTTGATAGAATAAGAGGCGATGGATGATGGACAGGACGAAGAGAGTTTGCTGAAGGAAATAGGATGTACACTCTAAACCCACGATCATAGTAGAAACTAAGCATACAGACAGACATGCTTGACTTGTAACATCAAAATGTAGAAGGATACAAAATGTAGGCCAATAATCAGTGTTAGACAACTAAACTGTCAAACATATGCCTTACATGCCTGCACAGTCTTTTAATGATAATTCATGCTGCAGTTATCGGAAATACACAAGGCTTGCAGCTTTAGCCTTCAAGACATCTTGATAGTATCTACAGAAAGATGTAATACTGTCAGGTAATGATGAAACAAGAAGCGTTTTGATGTTTCATTTTAGTGGATTAGTGTCATAAGACAATCCATTGAGAAGAGAAATAGCACTGTCATTTTATCTCTAACTGGTATTAAATGTTTTTTTTCCCCTTTAAAATGGGCTGAAGTTGTTCTCTACTGCTCTCTGGACAGAAAGATTTCACAGGAAATCACTCTAAAAAGTTCTTGCACCAGGTCTGTCTGCAGACTCACTGGAGGACGTGTCGAGGGAAGCGGAGGCGACCCCAGGATTGCAGCAGTTTGCGAGGGTCCTCACCATCCATCTGCAAGTTCTTAATGGAGCTGATGATCTGTGCATGCATGTCTCTGATAACACCAAACAAACCCAGTGAGGAGAGGGAAGGAGAGGGGAATAGGAAAATTGAGGGGAGATACACGAAAGGATAGGAAGGAGGAGGAAGGAACAAGAAAAAAAAAAGGGTCACACAGTTAGCACACCTCAGAAGGAAAATAGAACACACACCACCAGCTACCAAAGAAAGAAACACAACACTGCAGGATAGTTGGGGGTCTGATTTAAATTTGTGGAAAAGTGACCGACAACATGTATTCTCTCCCCCATGTGTGTTTACATATATACATATGGAATCCACAAGACACATTAGACCACCCAACAATTCTGTTACACCCCTTTCAAGAACAGAGAAGGAGAAAAATTAAGAGAGATCTGAGCTTAGTGGGAGTATTCACACCAGTATCACTGCCACTGTGGTGGTAGTTAACATGCAGAGCTGAGATGATTTTTGGTTTTGCTGCCCATCTGTTGTCATGCTGGAGCTGTTACTGGCTGTGTTGTTACTGGTGAGTCTGTCATATTTTGGGGCACTTAAATAGGAACTGATGTTACACTGGACGCCGGTTCTGGTGAGGTTAATACAGAGGTTTCTCTGTGTCCATGCACATCTACTCTCTACTTACCATGACTGACCATGAAAACAGAAGTCAGGCAGGGAAGGAATGAGCAAAATGAAAGAGAGACACCAAAACCAGCCTCTACACTTCTGTCCTTGCAGATGCTGATATTACTAGATCATTGTTTCTGTGTAACAATGTACCATAAGGTTCAATTACATTGTTGACAAAACTACAACCCAGTAATGTCAGATCTGAAAGCAGTAGGGCAGAAGGTCATGGGTCAGAGGGCTCAACGACCTAAAATAATCTCTATGGTTTGGTTCCATTCTGACAAAGCTCACTCCGTTCTGTTTGTCTATATCAAAAGAGACCAATGTATGTGTATGAATCCACATGTGGTTTTAGCCCTTCACGGTTGATCCAAGCGATCTGGCCAGCTAATCAGAGAAGGCCAGGAAAAGCACTTTCCTGTGCTCTATCACAAAAATAATATACACTAGATTTTAGCAGCTCCAGATAAAGACAGGGATAACTTAAAGCGAACATAAGAAAAATTAACATACAGTTCTGTGGTGTAAAAAAAAGTCCTCTTAGGAATTACCGTCACCAAACCTTCATTGTTTTAAAAATATGTTCAAAAAAAGTTTCACATTCTTCTGCTTACAAATGAAAATAATAAAAAATTAAAGAAACAAGGCCCCACTGATCAGCAACTCAATGGGTTTATGAGAGTGAAAATGACATGTATCAAACCCTGCGGTCTCCATTTTACAACTGAACACTTGTGGTAGATCTGGATATTTGACTGGCCTGTTACGTAAGGCTATTCATTACCATCATCGGGAGGCAAAAATAGGGAATGTATTTCAAAAGAATGATGTTCAGCCCTGCTGCAAGAATTAGGCCATGAACTTTCAAGGACACTGCTGATTTTTCCTTCAGTCATGTGGTTGAAAATGGTCTGATTTTAGAATAAGGAGTAAGCTCAAAGAAGGGAGCAAACCAGTTGAGCACATTTCCTTCCTGCTTGGCCTCGTGTCCTTAGTCCTTTCTCCTGTCCACCAATTCACTTACTTCTTACTCTCAAAGCTAGCAAAGATGTCTTCAAAGGCCTCTAGAGGGTGCTCCTCTGAGTGATCAAAGTAGAAATCGAGCATAGACGCTCGTCTGTGGAGGGGAGAGGAGAGAACCGCACATACTGTAGTCACCAGAGTGTCGGGGGGGTAGGAGATTGGGTGACTGAGAGGAGGTGAGAGAAGATTAATTTGTCATGGTGTTTACAAAAATCAGTTGAAATACGCTACAGTAATTTTGAAAACAATTGGCTTTGTCCTCTCGCCCATCAAATCCAGTACCACAAGGTAAATCAGTTCCAAAGCCGGGCAAGAATTTAGAACATTTTCTCTGACAAGAAGCATTTAATTGTGCTTTTTTTATTTTAATGGATGATGTGATACTGCTTCATGATGGCACAATATTATTTTCTCATAATCCTTGTTGAAATACTCCTTCCATGTTTCAAGCATGTATTTTACTTACTGTCAACCACAAAGTGAGCAACACCAATACTCCATGTGAGTTCCTCCACAGGCAAAGTCCAAAAACAACTACAACAATGTGAGACCAAAAAAAAAAAAGAAAAGAAAAAGACAGAGAGAGAGAGAAAGAAGAAAATCTTACTTGTAAATTCTTTCAATTGGAGCATTGGACCGCTGTAGCTCTCCCAGCGGTGTTCTCGAGATTGGACGGACAACACCTACAATAAACAAAAACAAACAACGCTTGTAAAACAAAGGTTTAATGAAGTCACATGATTCCTGAAGTTTCGTTGTATGGAGTTTGTCTTAACTTTATTGGATGTGGTTAATCCACATAGAAATGGCTCCTACGTCAATAAACTACATCTAGGAATAGCAAAAAAGTAAGGAGGATTGAGCACTGCAGGGAAAATATCAAAATCTTCTTAAGCTTCAGTTCTGGTAATTGTATTCTTCTATGTGCTGACCTGGAGGGCTAATTACACAACACAAGGACGCCAACATTCTGAAACTGGGGTATAAGCTGATTAAAGGCACAAAAAGGTAGCACGGCATAGAAGGAACTTACAGGACTGTCTCAGAAAATTAGAATATTGTGATAAAGTTCTTTATCTTCTGTAATGCAATTACAAAAACAAAAATGTCATACATTCTGGATTCATTACAAATCAACTGAAATATTGCAAGCCTTTTATCATTTTAATATTGCATATTATGGCTTACATCTTAAGAAAACTCAAAAATCCTATCTCAAAATATTAGAATATCATGAAAAAGTAATTTTTGTTTTTTTAATTGCATTACAGAAGATAAAGAACTTTATCACAATATTCTAATTTTCTGAGACAGTCCTGTAAATCTGATGTTCTGGACATACAAACTGCAGACATTGCAGAGACTATTGACTGCCGCTTTTGTTAATAGTTTTGTAAAATAATTATGAGAGCTTAATCCATAGAGTATGTTAATCAATCTTCCATTTAAAGTCCTATACACTGCCAATCAGGAGCCATAGTAGGCTGTATGACATTGATTTGTACCTGCAGTCTTTGAAGCCCAAGAGCGACCGGCCTCATTGAAGGCTGCAATGCCTCTAATAGTAGCTCGTAAGATGCCCCATCGAAACATGGCCACGGGGTCCATGCCGATAAGCTGACGCACATAAGCACGGTCGCTGCTCCGCAACAACGCCACGATGTCTGGACGCATGTGGTCTGTGTTTTTCTCCCTGAAATCCTGGACAGGTTTTTAATATTAAAAAGGGAAATTAGAAGGTGTAATAGAAACCAAAAAACGGGTCACAGATGTCCTTAAAGAGACACTTTGAGAATAAATTCTTCATATTTAATGGAAACTGTTGTATTTTTTTTCCTTCCCCTTACCTTTACTTGATATTTGACTTTCCCAGCAAAATGTTGAATAACAAAAGCAGGCTCCATGACTGGTGTCGAGACGAAGTATCTGTTCCCTTGGTGCTGCTGCTTGAATTTAGCTAAAAGTGTCTCATCTGTGGCATGAGGAAAACTAGAGCGTGGGCACAAGGGAGAGACAGGAAAGGAAAAGCAACCGAATTTAATGTATAATAATTTTCATCTTTTCTAAATATTTAAATAATGGTGGAACTACAGTGAATTAACTTCTGCTTTTCTTACTTGCTCTCCTCATCCAAAAGGTAGAGAAGGCCAGTGGGCTTTTTGCTGATGAGATGGATGCAGCCCACATTATCCGTATAGTCAATGTTGTGCCAGGTGATCCCCTCTGCTTGGTACTCCTCCTGTATAACCGATCACTTTGGTAAACTAGTTCACTGATGAAGTATCAACTCATTTATTTTATTTTATAACATTTTGTCAAAGACAATGCTGCAGTAGTGACTGATAAAGTTACACATAATTCCTTTTATCCAATTTCGATGACACACATTCAAGTAGTCAACTTTTTTTTTTTTTTCCCAAAGGTCCCATATCATGAAAAAGGACCACATGGATCATTTTAAATTCCATTATTATACTTAGTGGTCTACAATAAATAACATCTTTGAAATTCCTTTAACAGAGTTTGTCAGTTGCCAATCCACTGACAGATTATTTGAGGGTGGGGGCCAGTGCTGATAATGGATAAAAAACATATTATCCTCCACCCCAGGGAATGCTTCTCTACAAGACAGAAAGTTTTGATGCAAATTGTGTCAAAATAGCAAATCAAATTTCATGGTAACAGTGTTTATGCTGCTGTTCTGCAGAGAGTTGAAGAGATCTTTGCCAAAGAGTAAAATTGATTATGTGTGGCTATGCAAGAATGAAGCCATCAGAGAAAAGAACGTATATATATATATATATATATATATATATATATACGTTTTATTTATTTTTAAGATAACAAATCTGATAGTCTGCTCCTCTGTATTTAATATTAAATTATTTGAGCAGGGGCAAACAGACCAGGACCACTAACCTGCTCCAGATTGAAGATGTGATGGTTGAAGTAATACTGCAACTGCTCATTTGCATAGTTGATACAGAACTGTTCAAAGCTGTTGATCTCAAAGTCTTCAAACCCAAAAATATCCAGGACACCAATGGACAGACACTGAAAAAGAGGACAATATCAACAGTGAGAAGGATGATGAAGAACAAAGGTGCTGTGTTGGTCTGTTTGTAGTGCGTATTTTTTCTCACCGGGACAGATTCCTCCATGTCTTTCTTGTTGAGGAGAGCATGATTGATGCGTAGGACAATCCAGTCAAATAAGGCGCTATACAAAGATTTAGCCATGGAGTCTCTGGCTGTGATAGCCTAATGTGAGAAGAAGTGTTTCACATTCGGTTGGTTAATGATCAGCATTTTGATTTTAGATAAGAGTGCATCACAAACATCTAAGGAAAAACACATGTATATGAGCAGAATGCCAGTGCTTTACCTCAGAGTGGCTGTAAGGGAGGATCAGTTTATCGTTGACTGTCACTGTTTTCCTCTTTGTTAGTGCTTCAACCAGCAGCTCTTCTTTAACCTAAATAGCCCACAAAGTTAAATACAGGGAATGAAAAACAGTCCCAAAATGAAGTTAAAGTGGTAAAGTAAATCTTATAAAAGCAGAATTATACAAAATAACAGGTTACCTTTAACAAGTCAGAAAGAGTAGTAAGCACTTCTGATGGTCCCACGTCCAACCCTTCATCTCTGCCAGTTGACTTTTTCCTGTAAGTCACGTTGCCCAAATACAAGATGGCCGAAAGCACAGAAAAGATCCTGCAACACAATTTATAAAATAATGTGTAACTCTATACAGCAAACACAAACAACAGTCATAAAAAAATAATTTAATGCACTGGAACTACACTGGAAAGATCAGCTTTGATTTCAAACACCCTTTGCACGGGCGAAGAGTCCAAGAATCAGCTTCTTCCCCAGGGTTGTGAAAACTGCTGTAAATCTGAACTGAAACTGAACACACTTTACTTTGCACTTTACATTTACATTTGAGGGACATTCTGTCATGGTAATGATAAAATGTCTGTAAGGAATGAATGTCTTTTCTGCTGTTTAGTGCAATATTTATATTTCATTTTAATACTACTTATAATTTGTATTTTGTAACACACTTACGCCGCTGTGAAAAGGAGTGCTATTAGACAAAATTTCACAATACAGGAATGTGTAATGTTTATAAACATCCTCTTGCATTTAAATCTGATTTATTTAAAAGGCATTAAGAAAATCTTCTTGAAAATGGTTATCCGACCTGTTAAATTGTTTCACTTAGAAGCATAATGTTGGACAAAAATTAGCATGACTACTTGAGTATTGAGCAACATCTTTTACTTTACACAGGCATCTTTTCCTTCACTTCAGCAAAATGCTAAAAAAGCCATCATTTTGAACCCCACGCGTGTATAAAGCAGGCATAGCAGTTCATTTTCATTATGATTTTGTATTGAACATATACATTTTTTACAAATATCTAGTAAAGTGTACTATACTATCTGCATCAAAATATGCCGTCAAACTTGACCTTTTAGGCCCTTTTTATACCAGCATTAAATATTTCAAGAGTAAATCACATATGCCAAGTACTTAATATAGATCAAACAGCTCGAGCTAAAAAAAAAAAAACATTTCAAAAGACCAGAAACTATTTTAGTTCCAACAACTGTACTCCTGTAGCTACTACAGAACCGAAGAACGCGCTCAGTATCCTTTTACTGCACAAACACAGTACTTGAGCCCAAGCTCAATTTAAAATGGTTTAGAGTGATGGCTGTTTTTACAGCTTTGTTTGGAGAACTTCAAAATTGGAACACAAAGCGAATAGATAGCTCCAAGTCAGAGGTCCCAATGTTGTCGTCTCACATGGAGAAATGAAGCTGGCAAACTTACCTATGACATATTCTATGTCACTTCAGCCATCCTGACAGCAAGAGCACAAATGTGAAAATCCCTTGACACCGTAGTTGTCAAGAGTTTGCTCCTGTGTGATACT
Source organism: Fistularia commersonii (assembly GCF_037954325.1). NCBI lineage: Eukaryota > Metazoa > Chordata > Actinopteri > Syngnathiformes > Fistulariidae > Fistularia > Fistularia commersonii. Next base: position 11,870,598 of record NC_141299.1, on the reverse strand, counting down.
CAAACTGTCTGGGGATAACAACACCTCCCAGGTTTAATATACTCACTGTTTCTTGGTGGCTGGGAGGAAGCCAACCATCTCCATTGCCTGCTGGAGCCTTTCAAACTCATGATGCAGGTCTTCCTCTTCTTCAATCTTAAAGTTTTGCTATAGAAACAGAAAATATTGAGATAGAAAAAATTAGAGCAAAAACCCAAAACGGATTACCCCAAATCCAAAATTTCATTAATAGAGTTGAAACCTTACTGCTTTGATATAAAAGATTTTGATTTAACTTTATATAAGATTGTAACAGGTAGATATAATCGGATAGCCACACAGTACCTGCTTGAGGTAGAGGAAATCTTCTGGTGGTAGCAACTTAAACTCTTTCCTTTCGTCCTCTGAGGCACCCAACAGCAAATAGTAAAACACATGGTAGTTCCTAAAAAAAAAATTTTTAATGTAAATCTTTTTTAGATTTTAAGATTTTCACTTGGACATTTAAAAAAAGCAGAATGACCCACGCTTCAGAAGATTTTCACAACCGCTATTTATTTATCTTTAATAATATGGTCATTGTTAAAGATTTAGCAGTCAAAAATGATAAAGGTAACATATCTTGTTTTTTTTTTTCTTTTTTTTTGGAAAGCATAAGATTACTGGTGCTCTTTACAATTACCATATTAGTTGTTTTTTTATTTTACTGCTGTTATATATAGGCATGTGGGTGGATAAAGTGACTACAGTGTGGCGAGTTCCTGCAGCTATCATTTAGAAACCATGACATCATATCTCACTTTCAAAGGTAAAAGGGGAAGACTTGTTGCATGCAACAACTGCTTATTAGAAGTGCAACGTGCAGACTGATTGTAATCTGAAAGCTATGGTATTTATAAAAGAGAGGTGATGAATTTCTAGACGTTATAAACACCTCAATGTGAAACAGCGTTTCACTTCAAAACAGTCACAATAAGTTAACATACAAGACATCAAGCACTTTACGTAAACTCCTTACTGGTCAATGATATTTGAGGTCTGTATTCGCGTAGGTTCTAAAATTACACCCCCTTCTCCCTGAGCATGACAACTAATTGTTAAGTTATGACCCCTTCATAACTAAGGCTTTCATGTATCCAAAGTAAAAACAAAATGGACTTTGCAAGTTATAGTCTATTAACAATGATGGGTTATGTATATGAGTCATAAGAGCAGCTAAAAAAAACCTAGAGAAACCGTTTTGAAATATTTTGCAGACAAGTTGTGTGCTTGAACCTCCTCTGCACTGGAAACCAGAAGAGATAGATATTATTGCAAATCCAGCTGAACTTGTCAAATTTTGCAGTTCATGGGAAATGCTGAAGCATGGTTTTATATGCCAAGAACCTTGGCACTTCAACTTACACTAAAACTTTGTCTTAACTATTTTTAACCTCTGCAGTCCAATTGGTAAAAGGCACTCAATGAACCCAAATCGGTTCAAAGTCTTAAATACCAAATATGACAATCCATAGCCTCCAGGATCTTTCAAATGACAGAGACATGGTTTGTTAATTTCCAATTTTTCCCACTCTAAAGAGCATAATAAGGCAATTTAAGGCACCAATCAAATAAACCATTTGTCTGATTTTAAAATGATATAGCTTGAAACATTTGCACAAAGAAAGTGAAGATATTTTCGGGGGAGGCGAGGCAGTGTGGCAGAAGTCTGGCCACCTTTTTTTGGCAATGAATGAGTACCTTCTGATTTCCAGCAAACACAGTGGAATTTGTGATCATGCTGGTTTAACCTACTCTTATAAGATATAATTTAATTTTATATTTGTAATATCGGCCTGAAAAGTATAAATCATTTGTATGTATTGGTTCTAAAGAAGAAAATAAAACGACAACATTGTAACAGGTTGTGTTGTATTTCAATTTATGGCCTACTGAAGTCTGATTGTGCAGAGGGGCTCAAAAAGGACCTAATGGGATTAAGAGGTCAAGACCCACACCGTTCCTTCTCACCTTTCATTCTTCTCTCTAGAGACCAGGCGAGACTTCTCTAGGAGATACTTCTCAACAACAGCCCTAAAAAGAACAGAGAAAAATAGGGGAAGAGGAAGAACAATTACCATGAATCACTTAACACGAAAGGTCACTCAGCTGTATATGTGTTTTCAATAAATAAAAGAGGGGAGAAGGAGGAGGGAAGTCAAGGCAGATGGTTGGAACAATCTAAGTACGAACAAAGGGTGGAATCTACTGAGCCTATAGCATGAGACACTACATAGCAACACTGAATCAGACAATGACGAGGGAAAATGCTATTAATTCATTTTAATTTATTTGGAATGGTAAATGTAAAGGGTCACTGAAGAGGCTTCAGAAAAAAGTAAATATATAAATAGTGGCTATAGAGCCACTACAGTCACTGATGCCGGCCATGAAAACACATCAAGGAGTGACATAGTGGAGGAACCATAGTTTTATCCATCTCTCGACATTTCTGCCACTACTGGCCTGCCAACTGACATGAGGCAAAACGATCTGGTTCAATTATCTGATAAACGCCCTTTTTTCTGTTTGTCAAGTTACATTTAAAAATGAAGTTGTTTATGACGTGTAGACACATACACACGCACATGCACACGCACACTTTTAATTTTAGGGTCACTACCTCAAATTTTGTCACTCCCATTAGTGTCTTGATTTATTTGTTTATACATGCTTGAAAATGTCCTTTTTTTCTATTCTAACACAAATATATCAAAGACACAGCAAACATTTTGCTTTACCAGAATTAAAATATTACAATTTCCAAATTCTCCTGTTAAAACCTCTGTCAATGTTTTCCTTTTCTACAATTTGATCAAAGTAAGGTAGGATTAGCAAGACAGATTCAGGGTAAATGGTCTCCACTTAAAGACCACTTTCACACCTTGTGATTTCAAAGCGCTTTCGCATTCACAAGCGCGCGCTTTCGCGTTCACAAGCGCGCGCACGCGCGCGCACGCACGCACGCACGCACGCACGCACGCACGCACGCACGCACGCACGCACGCACGCACGCACGCACGCACGCACACACGCACACACACACACACACACACACACACACACACACACACACACACACACACACACACACACACACGGATGGAGCCAGAGCTGCCATGCAAAGCGCAACGCAGACCATCAGGAGCAACTTGGGGGTTGAGTAGAGGAGTAAAACAAATTTCCTTTCAGTCTGTTTTCCTGTGAGCTCAGAACTCATTGCAGAGCAGAGTAATGGTGTTTGTTAATCTCCTCTACTGACTAGCTGAAATGCTCCCACTGAGCTGGGGTAACAGTCTAACATTTGTAGTGCAGGGTAGTAAGCCTCCATAACAAGAGAAAGGGGGTGTGAGTACCTTTATTTATGTTTACTAGATTGATTGCTATTCTTTATCTAATAGGAACCTTTAAATCTTCTGAAAGGGTTGAAGACTCTTCTTGGGATGAGCACTTTCAAAATCATTAGTCGATGTCTTCTGCCATCAGAAAATAATAGAGTTGGACTACCATAATCTAATTCTGTTAATGGGGGGCGGATTTTATTTCTGCACAGAAAATCAATCTGGTCAATATGTTGCCAACATAGTATTAACAGATGAAACTGACCAATCACAGAAATATTTTTACAAGTTATGTGATATTTTTTTAGTTAAACCATTATTAAAGCCTAAGTAAAAATATCAATTTGGATTGAGGAGAGGTAGGGGGCTACTTGAAATGTTATAGTCATATTCTTTGTCCAGCAGAGTGTGCTCTCACTGCATTGCCTACTGTACTGCAAGCAACAAGCTGAGGTCAAGATGTAAAAAGACACTGTAAATGGCTAAAACCAACATAACCAACATAAAAATGCATGTACTCAACAGTGATAACTGTTACCAATGTAGAGTTTACTAGCAGTGGATTGTTTCCCCACCCAAACCTAATCTCAAGACAAACTTAAATCCATACCAAATGTAGTATTGTGTATTGGGTCTTGTCTGCAATTTCGACCATTACAGTTATGATATGAAATGATATGACCATATGCATGACCATATCTTCTGGTGTTTCTGTCGGTGATGGGAAAATGAGGAAGTTACACAGCTGAAAAAACTGAGATGCAAGTCCTAACCAGTGTCTGACTTTAAAGAAAAAGGAAGGATATGTAAGTGGTTGAAACTTTCAGTCTGCACATGGACAAACAATGCACAGAGGAGGAAGCATGTGAACAGGGTTAGCAAAGAGGAAGATACTGATTTAAATAGAGCTAGAGGGTGTCCATATGTGATCATAAAGGACAGTGTGCATTATGTATTGTTCAAAAAATCTCCAAAACATGCGTATGGTATTAGTTACTCACCCTCTGACCACTCCAGACTCCAGGTAATTAACCTGAATGAATTTCCCAAAGCGACTGGAGTTGTTATTGTGGGCTGTCTTGGCATTCCCAAATGCCTGACAGAGACAACAAAGGAGAGAGGACAAAAAAATACAAGATTAGGATTAATGGAAAAATTAACTTAACATTCCCTCATTGCTCGGTAAGCATTGAATACAACAAATAAAAACGACCGGCCAGTCATTTTTTTCCAATTGCACTGATATTGAAACCACTGTTAGCTTGTTGTAATGATATCGTGTAAGCTACAAAGTTGTTTGGGTGGGCAGAATTGTGCAAAAATAAGAAATTGATTAGTGGCCTTCAATGTTGCAGACCAATCAACACCCTGAGTGCAGTCCGCCATATTAAATCACCCTGACAGCAAAGAAACTCCATAGATCAAGGGTTAAATCTTGTTTTTAAACAGCAGCTGAGAACACAGCAGAGGGGAGTATTGTTTTTATGGCTTTCAGCGTGAACACTTCTATGTAAGTTGAGGGCCTTAGAAGTAGGAAAGCATCTGCAACTCGTTGTCCCTCTTTGCCCCCTATCACTCTCTGCCCATCCATCATTCTCAATTTATTCCACCTTTCGTTTGTCCTTCAAAACACTTTCTCCCTCAAACTAAGACTAAGCAATGAGAGAGAGAGAGAGAGAGAGAGAGAGAGAGAGAGAGAGAGAGAGAGAGAGAGAGAGAGAGAGAGAGAGAGAGAGAAAGAGTGCACAGGTCAGTGATGATAAATGAGAGACTGTTATCAGGCCAAACTAATAGTAGACCAGATTCACCAACTTGGAGCTCAGCTAGCACACCTTGCTAAGGGGCTCTTCTAATTCCACTAAAATACTAACAGAACGGTACCATTTTTCTTTTTTCTTCCTGGTGCACATGCTCATATGGTTACAAATTCACACACAAGTAAAACAAAAAGGCAACCTCGGGAGAAGCTGACTCCTTGAATGTTAAATAGGAGCCACATTGTTTCTGCCAAAGTAGTTGCGAGTGAATTTGATACAGTCGTGTTTGAGCTCATTACAATTAGGTGGCACTAAAATGCACAAACCAAGACACCTAAAGGGGGTATGACTCCTTGGGATTAACTCATGAGACATTTTTATTTCTACTGTTCAAAAAGACCTGTCTGTCATGTGCGACCAGCTAGTTTCTTTCTTAAATTTTAGTAGAAAGCATTTTTGCACATGGAAATTATTTAAAATGAAAAAGAAATCCGTCATATATGAACAAATAACTAGAAATTCATACATTTTATAGTGTTACTTTATTCCTGTTTGAATTTTTTGCTCCTCCTTTAATTGTTAATATTTTGAATCTGTGCAGCTCTTACAAGAAGACCAAAACCCAATAAACTGTAATAATTCAGTATTTTGTTTGTCAAAATATTTTTGTAAATATAGATGTCTGGAGTTGCTACTTTATTAAATTGTAATTACTTGTCTTCAATATTTGCTGATCAGTACTTTGCTTTTCTAACCCTGACTCTCCAAGTTTATCAATGTGCTTACTTTGCCTTGTGTTGCCCCGAATACACCACACCAATAAACTTGCAGCCAAAAGCACAAAACCCTAGAAAATCTTTGCTAAGCCCAGACTACTGCCTCCGTGGAGGGAATGCTAAACATGTAGAATCATTCATATTCCAACATGCCTGTCAAGAGATGATCTGATTGCCGGAAAGGTCAACGGGTATGAGGAAGTGGGGCAACAACTTGTCAAATGTTACCATCATAAGAAGTGGTCTGATATGCATCATTAGACAATAGTGCTTGCATATTATGAATTTTAGAAGAAAAAAGGGGAGCTGGAGCAATTGAGTGGGGAAAAGGGAGTAGGAATTGAAGCAAAGGGTCCTTGTTTTGATCTTTAATAATAAAATATAGATTCATATTGTTGCATGAATAATCAGCGAGCAACTATGTGAGTACCACATCTGTAGTGAGTCCTGTCCAAGGTCTGGAGTGAGCAAGGTTGTCTGCTCCCATATGTTTTTGCGATTCAATCCTAGCAGACCCAAAGTTATGAGTATCAAGTCTCAAATCATCACAATAAACCCACATACAAATATAACACTGGTTGTAAAGTAAACCGAGTTTCTGTAAAAACCATATAAACCCATGTGTGCACCGACACACCGACACACTTGTCTAGCTGCTGAGTTTCAGTTAAATGTTTTGGCAAATGCTGCCATGCTGCAACACAGACACTGCTCTAAAGCCTGGATTCGCTCACAAAAGGAGTTCCCATAGTCCAACCGCCACCGATGGTTCCCACATTCACATCGCAAAGGAGTGGGCATTCATACAGAAAGCAATCACACCTCTCGGACCTCCTCACTTCTTTTAAACCAAGTACTACATATAAAAGCTGGAATTTGAAGCTTACAGAATCAAGCAGTACTTAAATATAACACTGCTTGTTGCAATGCTTTAGCAAATCCAAATCATTCTTTAACAAGATGAACACTGTTCTTATAGTAGTTGATTTGAATGTAAAAATACTTTGGTGCAACAAGATCATATGATGTTTGCAGTGAATGACTACAACAACGTCTCTAAACAGTTCCTCAACTATGCTTGGCCTTGCTTCCAGGCAGCACTATAATGTCAGTGACACTAAAATCGTTCAAGACGAACTGAACAGAATGGTTAACAAAGAAGTGATTACCTGAATTACAAGAAAGGGAACAGAACTCAAATTGACTGATGCTTTAACAACTGTAGAGAGTGGTCTAAATCTGGACCATGAGAAATATTATTGTGGAATTTCATAATTATCATTATAGTATAGAGTAACACCAGTGTACTCAGTGTCTGCAAAGCCTGTTGAATTTTACTTGCAATGACAATGACAATTTACACATTTTCTACATTCTAGAACAATGTATACGTTGAAGCTCCCAAGCGTGAGCAATGTTTATATGTAAAAATAGTTTTTGTTTTTAGCTAACAGTTGCAATGTATGATTGAATTGGATTTTATTGTTATTTTATCACAAATTAATTTATGTTGTGTTCATGTCAACAAAACACTGGGATTAATTTGAAACGGATCTTACGTCAAGATAAATGTATAGTTTCCTAAGGATAAGGATTGGAATACTTAAGTTTTCAAGCACCAACTTCGCTCCTCTTGTGGTTTGGTGTTTTACCAGATTGGAGACATTTTCAGCAACTCCACCCATGTTTAGATGGATACCACATCAATCGCCAGCTTGTGGTGAGGTCACAGGACCATGAATAGTCCTTGAAGTGGCATTTAGATAGTTACTATATGTAAGATGCATTTGGCGTATTGTGTATTGAACAGAATTTTGAACTCTAAAACATGACTTAACAATACAAGACATTTGGATGTGTGAGGGTGAATGAAATTTCTATGATGCAGCAATTTTAACTTGACCTTGCCAACTTTTTTCAGTACTCATACACAAATCCAAACTAGCCTTACCAAATATAGCTGAGCAATGAAGGTGGTATGGCACATAACCTAAGCTTAAGAGATAAACAATGGATCTGCAGACAGAATGGCCCACCACTCTTCAATACTTCCTGAACAACACAATACAATACTCTGCTGTATCCACACCCCAGGAGGCTCTGTGCCAAGAGCAGCGAGAATTACTGCCTTTACGTCCCATGTTGTTGCACCTTCCGGTGAAAGAGGGCTCCGGATGATAGGGACTTCCTGTCTGAGGTTTTGAGACGGGGTGCCATGGTCAAAACTGTGGACTGAGACAATGGCCGATTTATTAGTACTACGATGTGTTAATGTTGAGGTAAGGCTTTAATTAAAAGGCGTGTACTTTTTTAGCCTAAAATGTGTCCAAAATAATATTATTGGATATGCGTGTGGTTTCACGGGACTACTTTATCTTTAAAGACCTATTTCCATGGGATTTGTTCCAGATTTTATATCTATGAATTAACGATCAGAGAGCTACAACTGTACGATAAAGTCAGTTGGGACATTCCAGCTAATGGCGCATGAAGTGCATAAGCAAATTCTCTACAGCTGAGCACACCCCTGCTAACATTAAGCAGCATTTCAGAAATAGTGAATGAGAGAGACAGATAATGTAACCAGTTGGACAAGTTCACAAATAGCATACACACAGAGGATTTGTTCTGCAAGTTAAAACTGCTCTGGGTGTCTTAAGGATAAAGGAAGAACAAAGTCTGAGCCTATCTGTACTGTGAGATCAAATCCAATATGATTAATGTAGACTGCAGAATGTGAAAGGATAGAAATACTTTCACTCACAAAAATAGGAAAATCTATGTATAGTTTTAGGTTGGGTCCATTTTAACCTTTTTTGTTTGTTTGTTTTTTTAAAACACCTCCACCTCCAACAAAGAATGATCTAAAAAAATACAGATGATGGATGTATACATTATGTATACGATCCTCATCCAAGGAAATAAACAAGAAATTATGTTAAATTAGTTTAACAAATAATGCCTGTTTTTTTTGTAAATGTATTGGAAAGAAATTCTGCACCCCGTGTATAATACCTTGGCTGGAACTAATGATATAAAAATTCACAATTTGCAATGAGAAAAATGGTTAATTGAATTCAATTATACGGCGCTTTCATCATCTTCCCGTTGCAAAGCACTTTACACTGGATTTCATATTAATCCATTCATACATGCTCCCACACTCCTATTGCAGCAAAGCTGCCATGAAAGGCGCGAACCATCAGGAACAAGGGGGGTGGGGGTCATTGTTTTGTCAAAAGGACACTGGCATGCAGGCAGGAGAAGCCAGGGATCAAACTGCCTCCCTTCTGACTGGAGGGGTGCCTGTTCTACCAACTCAGCCCCAACTGCCCCGCAGTGATCTTAGGGGATCATACTTTAAGAGGAATTACTGCTACTACTTCTGAAACATTACATTATTTTCAGGTCAGTCAACTAAGAGCATGGGGAGAAAGCTGATGGGTGCTTTCAAAACAGAAGTTCACATACTGTTTAAAAAAAAAAAAGGTTCTATATTTCAGAGTAAAACGCTAATGGCTAATAAAAGATGTGCAGTTGTTCAAGGGTTGAATGTTTTTCAATAGCCAGAATCTCTCCCTCTTCCACTGACCACACTAACTAAGTCCAGCCGTCTCTCTGTCAAACCGCAGCTTTGGACAGTGCTAACATATACAATGTGTTTACCGCAGAGACCAAAACTCTGCTGATGGAGGAAATCTCTCTATTGCCTTCTCCTTTTCTGCACCAGACTATGACAGACTGGCACAATAAGGGACTGAAGCAGCAGCTATTCTGCTGCATCTGGAAGTAACATCACATTTAAGAGTTAAGACTCGAGCATTAAGTATGAGCGTTTTGGGACAAAGGCAACCGGACAAGTGATTGATGGATACACCATTCTTGCAAGTTACTCCTGTTGCATTCTGTGTTTGACGTTAAAGCTGAAACAAAAAGCTTGTTGCAAATTCTGATAAATCTGTGGTATTAGTTTGTAGTATTCCAATGAACTTACAATCACAGAGTCTTGTACTTTGAATAAGCTACATTCCACATGTGGCTTTACTTGCTGAAGGACTATTTTTAGTCGCATTACTGCAATAAAACAAGTAAGTATGTGGAGATTTACCTCCAGATCTGGACAAAGAGCATTTAGTTAAAGGGGGCCTACTTAACAGAGACCAAGCAATGTTATTTGGTCAGTAACCTGAACAGTTTAATGCATACATATTGTGGTTTTCAAGTAGTCCATCAGCAGCTCACATGCTGAAAACATATTAAGGCCATATCATTCAGAGGAAGTATTCCTTTAACTTTAGGCACTGCACCTCAGAGCTCACCCACACACCGTTAAAGCTTATTCAGTTATCTATCATGAACAAAACGTGTTTACAGATGGAGCTTCCAGTGACCGAGGGTGAAATTGCAGGGTATGAAAGAACATGATGCGAAGAATGAAGTATAGCTTATGTGAAAGAATGAGCAAAGGGAGAAATATAAATACAGAAAATGTCTTTGCAATGCTACATGAGGTCTGATCGGATTTCAACTGTTTAATATCGGAAACAAATGAAATACCGTCAACTATATTCTAACAGCACTATAAATATATCCAAATGTATTTAAATCAAAATATGTTAAACAAATTACATTAAAACAATATACAAATGTACTTAAAACAGTGGTTTGGAGAGAACTTCTTCCTTCTGTAAAGAACAAAGTATAGATTGTTTGTTTGAATTTAGACATACACAAAGTACCATATAAGCCAGAGGAGAAAAAGAATTAAATGTGATTGAGTGGTAAACCGAAATATCTGTACCAGATAATACATAATATTCAAAATATTTCCATGTGACTGAGGAGGCTAACAGACAAGCTATTCATGCCTCATAGGTTGATAACTGTTTCATGTCTGCTTTGAATTTTTCATTCGATTTTCTCATCTTGTCAAAAATGTGCTTTGCGGTTGTATTAAGCTTGCACTGAAACCATTTTCACACATATTAACCAGTTGTTCCAACTATATTTGGTGAGTAACAGTACTGAAAACACAAGATTTACTAAAAAAAGTTGGTTATCATCCAAGAGGCAAGGAAAACTATAAAGCACATGTATTGCAGTAGCTCCCAGTGGAACTGCAATTGAGTCATATCTTACCTCTAGGACTGGTCCAGCCCCCAGTATGGTCCTCTCCACACCACTAGCATAGCCCTTCTGGCTGAGTGCCGTCAAACAGTGGATCAGAAAGTTGGTACTTTGAGTCTTGCCAGAGCCACTCTCTCCAGAGATGACAATGCACTGGTTAACTCTCTTTCTGAGCATGGCATAGTAAGCCACATCTGCGATTGCAAATATATGAGGCTCCAGTTTGCCCAGCTGGTGATTTTCATACATTTTAACATATTTTGGGTTGTAGATTGGCAGGAACTTGAAGGGATTGATGGCGATAAGAATGCTGCCTGCATAGGTGTAGATTTTTTTCTTGTAGAAGCGTGTACGCAGATTGTTTAATATGCTTTCCTCATTGAGGTTGGGGAGGTTGCAGAGGTCTGCAAAGTCATCCTGTGGTGGGGGGAGGAAGCCCCTGGCAGCAAGCCGCTGTGCCTGCTGTTCTTTGGACAGGGCTGGGAGGTGGACATAATGGATGGAGCCATCATTGTTTCTCTCCTGCGTCAGAGAAAGATAAAGAAAATGAGTGTAACAATATATTCCTGAACTTGAAGTTACAAAACATAGTCTGAATACTTTGGATAACTGTAAAAGCAAAAGCTAATCCCACATCCTCTGATAATTTGCAGGGTTGAATAAGGTTTGGGAATATTTGGCATGTGATTCAAAGTAACTTCTTAACTAGTATAAATACTTATTATTGTTTCGCAATGGAAAAGGTAGGAAAAGGAAAAGGGGATTTTATAATTAGCATTTTATATGCGTACTATGAACTGCATAAACTCTACCTGCAGCAAGAAGTAAAACCCAAGGCTCTGAGGGTGTTGCTCCTGGGCTTTCCGAGGCCAAAGCAGAAATCTCTGTACTGGTAGGTCACCAGCCTCGAGGACCCACTCTTCCCCGCCACATTCTTTTACTTCTGCTAACACGTACAATCGGCCAGGGTCCAGCCCCAGTGCAAAAGCAGCATCCGAAATCACTGAAGCTGCAGTTGCATCCTTCTGCACTCTGATGAGTAGAAAAAGTGAAACACAAGAATCAAATGTCTATGTCCATAATGTTACTGTACAGCTAGCACTATGAAAATGTGTGTTTCATCTAATGATTTATGTGTAGAAATACTTATCTGTGTCTCTATCCATCAACAAATTGTTCAAAAAATGATGAGCAGCAAAATCACTGACAAACCCACCTTAGATTGCAGCAAGTGGACGACTCTGCAGCTAGCCGTGGGTAAATCTGGAGGACATATGAGCGACCATTGTGATTGTTTGGGCTAGCTGCCCCACTTCCCCCTCCTCCTCCATCTGCATTCATTGCCACAGCAGCACCACCATCTCTGACACTCATCCTGAGTCAGGGGGAGTTGTCTCAGCATGCCGCATCCACTGCACGCCTCTCACCACACAGCACCTGAAAATGATCATTTTATGGTCATGTTAAGTCTTTCTGTATTCCAATTCGTATGACTGAATAATTTCAATTTGTTGTATTAAATTATATATCATATTTTAAGCATAGTCATTTCTGTTTACCCCACGTATACAAAAGGAAATTCTGCCAGTTATTTACAGTAAGAATGAAAAATGATGGGTCTGAATGAATTTATATGATTTTATATGTTTTGGTATGCGCAGCCACATTACCCTCCTAATCAAGCCCTAATCTCTATGTTCTCCATATCTCTACTCCCAAGCTCTTTGATCAATGACAGGATTTATTGTTTGATGACCAGTGACTCTTTCTTGAAGAAAACATCAGCTCAAAACAGTTTTCTGATGCCAACACCACAACCCTCCACTTGCCTGCTAATTACTGTATCATATGCTAGGTGACAAACTGATAGATAAATTAAGGGTGATCGCATTACATCCTTGTTGAGGGTAAAATGTTTACATTTTTCTTTGATCCTTAGGCAAAATTATTTAATTTGATATTTCACTGGCATACAATAATGCCAATTGCTCCCACATATTTACTGGCTGATCACTTGTAATTCGCTATTTAGACCTAAGTGACGAATTTACTGATAGTCAAATGACATTGAAACAAATATTTTCATCAGTCATGTGTAAGGTGTCAAAGACAAACATGCAACTTCAAACACAATGAAAAAAAAAACAAAGTCAACAAAATATTTTTGCTCATTAACTCATGATTCAGACGTAAAACATCATGTGCACAACTTAGGTTAAAACTCACATTTAATGTATCTTAAGTGGATAAAAATCAATATGCCATCATCACAATTTTGCAACTAAACCTAAACTGAATTTTACTGCAGCTGTAAAAAAAAAAAAAAAAACAACCTGTCAGTTATGTTGTGTTCTCACCCACAGCTAAGGATTATGTAGATAAGTATTTTCCCTTTTCAATCAATTGTGCTTGTAAAAATCACTGTAAAGCTCAAATATCGAAACACCAACAGAATTTCAGCTGAGGCTTACATTTGAGCATGCTTTTTGTTTTTACATGAAATATCATACTTTTTATCCAGCAGCGTTTCTTTTGTGATTCTGCATTTGTAACTAAGTAACATAACATTAGACTCTTTTTTTATTTTAACCTCTTATACCTTCTGTAAGTTTTGGTCTGTCTAAAGGTTCTTATACTCATCCTAATGTTTTGTTTGTACCATTAATGTTATATTTTTTCAAGTACAGCCACATTACCTCTGCAAAAAAAAAGCACATAGTTTTACTTTCAAAGTCAACAAAGCTACTCTTCATCTCATTTAATATGAAAGCCCCTAGTTTTCAACCTTATCTTTTTCTTTGGCTATTTTGGGGGGTTAATGAGCGGTGGGCAAAGATTTAGATTTGGATTTTTTAGTCTTGGACAGACTTTATTGTCATTCAGTGTACAAGTGTACTCATAACAAAAAAAAAATGTCCCAAGTGGCTGAGCACAGAATTTAATATATAGTATATCAAAACTATCCAAAGAATATTGCAGCAAAGTACTATGTAGAGCAAAAGTGAAAATGCCTCGTAGACAGTGAACAGACAAATAAAAAAGTGATCTTATGATTTGCCAGCAGACCATTAATAATGGACAACAGACAATGAAATAATTTTGAAGGCCAGATATAACCATGTCAAGGACCGGATGTGCCCGCAGGCCTTCAGTTTGCTGTGTCTGGTGTAAACTTTTGGCTGAAAAGAGGAAACTTTGTGACATGGACCACCAGGTCAAAACCTGGATCAGAGAGTCATTACACTACAATTTTTATAACTAACCAAATCAGTTGATGAAGAAGTTAATAATATTATTACTGTAACTGTAAGGAACAAATGGTGTTGAACAAGGTTGAGCACCCTGGTTGATGTCTGTGTAAAACCATCTATTGTTTAAATATTCTTGCAACTACTCAAGGTCAAGCTAAGGTCAATTTCCAATTCGACCCAAATCAAAACCATTACATCTCAACCTAATGCTGAAAAAAAGATCCCAGCAGTATGGTATAAAATGCACTTTCCTTTTCTGAGCATAAAGGGCCTACATTCCGTAGTGCTTTCATTACTGCTGATGGTATATGATATCTTAGTATTCTCTATTGAATTATATCACTCATAGGTGTAGATCTCAAATCAGTGACACATTTACCCCAAGAGAACTAAGAACTCGCCAGTTTTATATATTAAGTAAATTAAGCTGATACTGCTGTATAGTTCTACTTCTCAAAAATATCAATAGTTAAAGGTGGATCACAGACACAGAGGCAGTGTAAAGTTTGCAGTCATATGATTGGTTGAGGGGAAAAGCTTAGTGTACCTAATGCTTGACCACTGAAGTGAAAGGTAGCCTTGGTGAAACCTGGTTTAAATCATGACATAGTGGACAGTCTGCATTGCTCAGGGAAATTGAGACAGATTCGAGTCCAATGAGCACAGAGGCCTACAGTCTATAAATTTTGTCATTAAATCATAGACTGCTTACTTTCTTAACAAAAACAGTAAAAATTAAAACAGAAACAGTCTGTTGTCAGATAAATACCCCGATATAAGGAAGCAGAGAGAAACTAGGTTCCCACAGACATTGACTTTGATTATGAAACCAAGTGCCCAACTTCTCTATGGGGTTTGTTTTTGCTGAAACAACTTCTCGATTACTGATCCAAGGCTTAGCTGTGTAATATATAACATTATAAAAATTCATATTAACTAAATACATTGACATGTCAAGGGACTTAGGTGGTAAAACAAAAACAATGTTTCTTATCTCAACACTGATAGAAAATAAAGCACAAAATAGAGTAAATAACTTTGAGCTTTTCCCTTTGCAGGTCTTGCTGACCACAGTCCCGAAAGCACGTATGCTTGTAAAATACCAATATATGCCAAACTGCATGGCCCAAAAAAGACAACATAATCATCATCATTCATTACAAACTATGTCTGGTTTTTATTTATCACTTTAGGCATTAAGCTGCTCTTTTAATTGGAATTAAATGTAACATACAGGGGTTTTTACTATTTTCTGAGACCGAA
The DNA here is from genome assembly GCF_037954325.1 of Fistularia commersonii. NCBI lineage: Eukaryota > Metazoa > Chordata > Actinopteri > Syngnathiformes > Fistulariidae > Fistularia > Fistularia commersonii. The sequence continues at coordinate 11,855,065 of NC_141299.1, read as the reverse complement.
TTTAAACTTTCGATATCATCTACATTTTCCAATTTCATTGTGTTCTGCAATGACAATAAAGACTATTCTAGTCTATTTGACTTATATCTGTGATGGAGTGCAGTGTGAAAAATCTGATCTGCAGAGGTAGAACACTGATCAATGGAATGGAAACAATGCCACAGGGAAAAGCAAATATCCAAAAGTGTGACACAAAAAAGATGGCAGTCCCAGGGGATAATCAAAGAGCACACAGGGGTTGAGATAATACCGCTTCCTCACTGCAGAGGGGAGATCCTCTGCAAGGATGCCCGGCATTCCTAAGATAAGACCTGGGGTTGTCTGATTTGTGTTGACTTAGCTTGGCACTTTAGCTTCTTACTGTAGGTTGAGGACAGATACCAGGTCTTCAGCTCATAGTCTCTCTCCTGCTCCAACATTAACATTCAACAGGAGGTTCTAATCTGCCATGTTTTAATAATAACCATTATTTACTAAGCCATGCAATAAAATCTTACGAATTAATTTCAGTTTGAAATTGTTCATTTTATTCTATACACAGAACAGTACTAAACACACAACTGAGTGTCTAATTGCCTGATTAAAAACACAATACCGTGTTACATTCAATGTATAGAGGATCCCTGTTGTGGGAACTTCCAATATTTCATAGAGCCATGATGTCAACTGTAAAGTCATAGCATCTTTGTATTCACTCTTAGTTAATTCAGATTTTTAAAACATAGCAACGTTCAAACACTAAAAGCCTGTTATATACACACACAACAGAACAGGATCTTTGTCACTGCGCATTACTTGGTGGTGAGACAGACTATTTGTAGCAGACAGAAGTGAAATAAGGCAAATGGGTCTTATTCACTCCTGAACTCCTCCCCACTCCTACTCACTCAAGCCTTCCTCCCCCAAGGAGGAGGAGCAACTGTAGGTTTTGAATGCCAATTAGTTTGGACAGACTATAAATACTTTGCCTTTATATGGCCAGCTTTTCTTGTGTTTATAATCTCACTTGGAGATGTGAGAAGGCCTAGTGTTATGCTCATAGTTTGTGCTGTGGACAGTCAAATTCTAGGATGATGGACCTCCCAAGACTTCTTCACTTTAACTAGACTGTATAAACAGAGCAACCAGTCAGTGCTGAGACTCCACCAGCTGACTCTGATGTGGCAGGAAGTAAATGACCCAGTGACACATTGCGTATCAGAGACCTTTAAATGGAAAAATCTCTCTCCTTGCCTCACTAATGTTAACAATCATTCCCTCTACTCTTTTCCTCAATGCATGATTCACACTCAAATACAAACTCATACAAAAAGGGGTGAGTACAGTTCAAGCCAACTGATGAATCAGCAGTATGCATTGGATGAAAATACGACAACTCCCTGCGTTTCACCTCAACGAACTGAAGGATAACTGATGAATCTCATGAGTCAATGCAAGAATCAGCAACTATCTCAGACATGACTGGTCACTAACATAATGATATCGGTTAAAGGTGATGGTATAGGATTCTCAATATTGAGACAAATTTCAATATTTTCAATATTTACTTTAATTATAAAATGTACCAACTGAGTCAGTGATTTAACACACAGGGGGAAGCAGTAAATAATTGGCAGCAAATCTCGAAATATTTATACCTTACTATATTGATGCGATTTTACTCAGTTTTGACCTAATTAAAAAAGAAAAATTAAAACTTTGGAAGTGAGTCCAAAGTGGCAGTTTCTTGCTGAAAGACGTTTTTCAAGGAGCCAACACTTGAACGACCACCTGTAGATGGTCAATCTTCTCAGTCACCTTTGAAATATCTATTTACAAATAGATGACATTGAAAACTAAACCAATACAAAAATTCAACTTAAATTTAAAAAAACACGTGAAATGGCTTAAATGTACAAGCCAGGCCAGAGTCAGATTATGATTTTATACTCCAAGAGAAACAACATACCAAGGGTAAAAAGGGAAAATAGTTAAGGGGCCAAAGAGAAATCACTCTGGGTTTCAAACACCAAACACCATTTGCTTTCAGAGGGTATCAACAATTTATGGGAATATGCAGGACTAATGGAAGAGTTGTTTATCTCAAGTACTTTAACTTAATCAAAACAAGCAAAATAAGCTATTTTTTCATTCTATATAACTTCAGGAGGACCTACACTGTATTAGTGGAGCCTATAAAAGGAAATATCATGAATTCTTTGCTGTAAGAATTAACAAGCCACATAATAGGGCTGGGCGGTATATCAGCTCAACTGCTACTTTTGAGGGCAGCGTTTTAGATAACTCCCAAAAAGTCTTGAAAAGTTAAGCAAGTTTTTTTTTGTTTTGTTTTGTTTTCTAATGATGAGAAAACATTTTTTCTCATCATTTTTTCTAATGATGAGAAGAACGCTCTAATGATGGGAACGCTATAAACTGCCTAATAGTCTTATAACTCAATGACGCGTTAACCTACAACACAGCACAACATTATGGCAACTAACAATTTATCGCAAAAGCTTCTAACGCCTTGAATTAGGGATTACACAATTGCAAAAGCGAGCCAAACAGCATGCTGGTTAGAGGTAGGCAGTTGTCAAATAAAAGTGCTAGGGGGCTGAAAAGGGGCTGAAGTGGATATAATTTTTTGGAAAAGAAAGTAGAGGCTATACTAGCACCAAAAGACAATGTGTCATAGGACTTGTGTCTGCTGTGTTTAAGTTTATTTTAATTAAAGTATCCAATGTGGAAAAAAACAGAAATTTCCTTCATCACCTCAAAGGCAAAAATACTTATTTGGAGTAGGCACCAAATAATTGACCGTAAAATAGTGAGGCTGGGAAAGGACAAGAAATGTGAACTAGGCTTCTTCCATTCACTACAAACACACAGCAGTGAAAAAGAACTTTTAAACAAATGCATTAAACATAATTTCATTGTGACTAACCTATAATGGAAAAGGTGCATTGATCATGATTACAAGGAAATCATGTTAAATTCACTTCATTTTATGCTTTGCTTTTTCTTAGTTGCATTTTGCCCCATAAATGGACCAGTGTTTTGCAACTTTTTCATTCATCAGACTCTAAAACCTCTATTATCTGAGGAAATGTTTTCAATATGTTCTTTGTTCATCAGAGGGTAGGATAAGCCACTATAAACCTATTCGGAAGCCTGGTTAGGCTAAAAACATGATTAACGAAGAATAAGCAACCAACACATTAAAAATTCAATTCTATTCTATGTGACAATTAAAATCTTAAAAAGGCAAGTGATGACAATTTTTTGTCATGCTGTCTAATAGAAATATATACACATTTAAAACAATATATTTATCCCTTCACAATTTGTCAAATTACAGTGGGTTACAAATGAACCAATACTTTCTTTCTGTTATTGGTGCAACTATGGAATGCAAATGTTTTTTGTTGTGTATGCAGCTTTAAATGTAATAGTAGATGCAAAGACAAGCTTTGTGGAAATTACAGTCACCATGGAAATGATGAAAAGCAACCAAACTGCAGAGGAAAAGGGATGTGACATGAACACATTTGTTTCCATTGCATTATATGAACCATTGTCCAGAATAAAGCAACTTTCAATGCTCAGATTTTGTCGGCATAATTGTATATTTTGTAATTCAGCATGATTAGCTGAAATTTTAGAGCTCTTAGGGGGCTGACTAGACTTAAAATAAAGCTGTTTAGAAGGTGTTTGTACAGACAAAATGTACATGAACTTGCTTTTAGTGCTACAGGGGGTTGAGGAAGTTTGATGGAACATCTGATTCGAGACAGAATTTGACACATTTAAAATTCCCCTGATCGACCCGATGCTGGCAATACACATCTGTGTATTGCCACCTTGAACCAAGCGGTCTTCTCCCGAGGGAAAGAGGAGCTGGGGCCAATGAAGTATCCCTCTGCACAACAACTCTCTCTGCATGACCTAATGGATATGAGACGGACTGGCTCCCTGCCAACTCTGGTTGCATTGTCCTCTGGGCACAATGAGAGACTGAAGCAAGGCAAGCAAAGACTCAATATGTGTGTGCATGATTGTCTGCGCTCATGGTGGCATTTGGCCTGCGCATATTTGCGTGAGCAGTTCATAAAAGCACCAAGGACTTGTGTGTTGGAGAGACATTGCTCTTGCTAGTGAGTGGTGCTAAATTAGCCGAAGGGTTCAGGCTTTACGGATGCACCCAAAATGGCTGTGAGTGGATCATAGCCCTCCCACCTGAGCCATGTGATCTATTCAAGGGAGCAATCTTTTGTTTAAGCAGCCCAAAATCTATCAGATATCTAACTGGGAGAGCACATTTTGACACAATAAAACAAACATAGAGAGAAAACAGTGTCAAGAAGAAAATGCTATTAAAAGCTCATCTCCCTTGATCTTTAGGAGGCCCCATGCTGACCAGCCATGAACAATAAAACCAGAGTGAAGGAGCATCTGCTGCCTCCATAAAAAGAACAGAAAGGAGAAGGAAGGAATTAGAGATCCAGTCCATGGTTTGTTGATATCACCACCATTTTCATTAATACTAATCCCAGACTTTTGTTCAAATTAGTTTCTTGCTCTAAGAACCCTGCAAGATATAGACAATAAAGACCAACAAAGGTCACACTGAATGTTGTTTAAGCTAAACTGAACATAATAAGTTATTTTAGAGTTTAGTACAAACCATAAAATATGTCCTGCATCACAATTAAAGCTTGGTATTCCAAACCTAAAATCAAACTAGCCAGCTCTGTCAAAACACATAATCATACCACGGCCTGACACTACTAATCAATTCTAACATGCTCATCTGCATGTACCGACATTGCATTGATCTGGCACTCCTGTTGTCATGTGTTTTAGTCCCGTATTGACAAACTGAAGTGAACTGCTGTTCAGCTGACATCCCTTAGAGGGAAGTTTGACCCCATATCACTCATACGAGGGGAAAGGGGCAGTAGCTGCCGGCCTCAAATAAAAGCAAATAGTCCAGTCTATATACTCTAGGTTTTCCATGTGTCTAACTCTCCTGACTGTCCATGACTTTTCACAGAATTGTTACTGATGAAGACAACGCATAATCAGGTCAGCCCACCCAATGGAGGAAAACATTAAATATTTTCTTTGACTTAAACTCAATCCTAGAGGAAAAAAAGGAATTGCCCAAAACCTAATGTGTCATTAAAAGGTGAAAACACTCAAAAACTATATTGTTATGTTCCACTTGTCAAGTTGAGTTGCAAACTCACACAGAGTTAACATTAATAGAACCCCAAACTGCAAACACTGAGGAGTACAAGGCAAAGTGCAGTAGGCACTACTAGGACAGCAAAGTGCTGTTGAAAAAAATCCCTAGAGTAATTTGTATCATAATCCATATCTTGATTGCATTTAGTCATATTCCCCCCATCCCTTTACCCCAGGGGTAAAGGGATCACGAAGGGTCTTCACACTAAGTTGCAGGGTACTATCATTTGCTGGAACTAACGTTGTTAAATGCATTATGCTTCATCAGATCACTTGGAATTTTTCATAATAAAAAGCTCACTCTTAAAAATGAAAATTCTGCTCATGTTTGTGTAGGTGTCCCTTTTATGCAGAGGATTAACTACTATAATAGGAGGCATGGTGACCAAGCTGGTATGGAGAAATGTATGTTTTCAATTAGCCGAATAACCTGAAACTCTAACCAGCAGCACTGACATGAAATACACCAAAGAGGCCATAGCATGTCTGACTAAATGCAACCCAGAAGGCTCTGCTCAGGCTGATTAGTTGTTTTAGGATTCCTCACTAGTTGTTGGTGCATGGGTATGCAGTACAGTTTTCTGAGCTAATACCTCAGTCGTGGTGGATAAGTAAGAATTGTAGACCACTGATGGAGAAATAATAAAGAGAAGAATAAACCAAAGAATAAATGTTTTAACATGGCATTACAAATTGCTAAAGTCATTCAATTAAGAACAAAAACACTATTAAAATGTAAAATAGTCAATAATGGGGTTAAGCTTTAGGTGTTTAGGTTTTCCTCGGATTGTCTCAGATATGTTGATGTAACGCCAATTCCAGAATAAAGGAAATACAATCATGCATCACAATATCAAAATATATACTACTGGCCCTCTTCTGTAGCAACCTACAATTAACCATTGGACAAGATGCTGAATGGCTTCCGGTGAATGAAACACTTCCATGGGAAGACCCCCCATAACTAAAAAAAACCAAACAAACCAAAAACACAACACATGTGTAGTATTCTTTTAAACACTTATAACACTGGTTGCAGCTGCTGGCTAAAATCAGGAAGAGAAAAGGAAGCAAAGGAAAAGAGGGGGACAGAGAGGATTATTGTACACATTCACTCATGTGGGCTATCCTGCTCTAAAAACGCTTTCCAAACACATGACTCCATTGTGCCACCAGGATAGTTACAGCAATGCAACCAAATTCATACTTAAAATTCTTTCTCCCTGCCTTCTCTTACAATCATGACAGACAAAAGTAGAATGATTTGGGGGTTAAAAAATCTAAACAGAGGATAAAACTGGTTCATTTTTGGTCAGTTTTCAGGGGCAGTTGATAGCCAGAAGATATTAATTTAACAAGGCTTAAGTTCTGTTTGTCTCCCAAATATTTATTGAGAACAGCTAAAGGGAATGCCATTGCCATGAACTCAGATCCACCTCAAATTTAGAAACATTTCCTTCTTTGAAAAAATAAACACACTTTGATCTCTATTTGAACCTCTAAATTTCAAAAATATTGTAGGGGGAAACTACAAAGCCCTTGAAATGAGGGATGCATAATTAACAACAGAAAGAAAAAGAAAATAATCTCTTTCAATCAAATGGATAGTATATTATATCCTATCTGCATCATAGTGCTTTCTTTTTTGCTTATCATGCCTTACTGCAGGCCCACCAACTGAAACACATACACACATACATACAACACAACACACACGGGATCATAATCTCCTATAATGAGTAGAACCTGGGCAGATCAGGCAGAAGGATCTGCTGCATTCATGTTTAACAATTAGCAGGGAAAGATAGTTTGTAGTGGTTGCCACTTTTCTCTCTCTCTCTCTCTCTCTCTCTCTGTCTGTCTCTATGCACACACTATGTCATGCTATGAGAACACTCTTTCCCACACCTGGGCCCGACATCCTGTGTGATTTTTCTTAAGTCAAATGCAATGTGCACATTATTCATTAGTGACCTAAGACAGGCTAGAGTTTAAAAATAGAGCAAACACAAACAACAGAGCAGAGTCAACCCTACTGAGACCCCAAAACCAAGGTCCTCTGTTCCAACTCCATCAATCCTCTTGTACATCACTTTATGTTTCTGTCTTTTCATCTTTTCCTATCTGTGTCTCTTCTATCCGAGATTCACAGTGTTTTGCTTCCCCCCCCCTCTTGTCAATCCCCACAGCCCTTTGAGCAAACAGTTTTGGGAGTGATAAATAGTAGGCAGACTTGAGACAACATTTAGTCTAAAATCTCTTTTCATATCAAACATTTAATCTAGTAAATTAACTAACAACTACACATGCAAAGGAATATGATGCTGAATGATACCATTCAATGATCAGGTCATGACTATTTAAAGCAAGTTTAAAGCGAAACAGAAATATAAATTTTAGATAAACCACTATTAACGTAGTTGAAAGTAAGGTGGTGGCCTTTATGTTGCCTTCGTTTTTAGCCATTAACATTAAAAACCTGCGTACAAAGACACAGACAACCAGACATTTGCAAAAACACACACATAACCCATTACATATGTGTAGCAATCGTTAGCCTGATCATTAGATTTTGACTGTCACCAACATTGATGTACCACAGAGCAGAGAAAGAGCAAACAGACCCTCAGGCGTGCCCTCCCTCAAGCTCATAATCCTGAGCCAAGATATGCGATCAGTGCCCAAACACAGGGGAGGGGGAGGTTATAGAGCTCACCACAGCATTCAAATGGACAATCTAGTCAAACACATCTTTCTGTGGGTGATTATTCCAGCAAAGGTAATACATACAGTATTTTGGTCGAAACTGTCTGGCCTGAAGAAGTGGAGACCTTGACATTTTTTGATTTTTACAAAAGGCTGGCTGATTTGTGGACCATGCATGTTATGGAGATGAGAAACTACCTAGATTAAAATCTAGACTTTACAAACTGGAAACGGATATTTTTGTCCATTGGCCTTTACAGGGAGAACTGAAAAAATGCAAATTAGCCTGGATTTCTAGAACCACATCAGTCACTGTCTGCTAAGAATCTTGCATGAAATCTCTGCTGCCATCCGTGCGTGTATGGTTGTGTATGTGTGTGTGTGTGTGTGTGTGTGTGTGTGTGTGAGAGTGTGTGTGTGTGTGGCCCATTATGAATAAATATACATGTGCCGGTCTATAAGGAACACTAATGTAGGCAGAATCTCAAAGGTGACTGCAACATGATCCACAGGCTGCACAGAACAGTTATCTGTCCTGCATCCTTCAAAGAAGAAAGCCAGGAACTATTTTATTTCAATTAACTTTAAAAAAGTGGGGGGATAATGAGTCATATTATGAGATATTTCAATGCCATCACACAAATATGGGTTAACAACAGCAGAAGTAGCTCTTTAACATTTTAGAAAAAACAGACTGCAATGTTCAACTACCTAAAACAAAATGGGGACAACAACTGTAAAGCCAAAGCACAGGTAATGAAGTCAGTTACTATTCCTTTAAAATGGTCATTACATATGCGCAAATTTGCAATGCATTGATTTCTAATTGTTCATATGTTAGTCATAACTGGAGGTGCAAAGGTTTCAATCATATTCACATTCAATCTTTATTCAATGTCCAAAGAGATTACTCTGATTTTGGTCGGTTGTGATTTGTGATTTCTAAGAATTTATACATATCACAATGTTAATTGAGACCATAAACAGACAAATATTAAATGTTTGTTTTTGTTTCATAAACATACTATTAAAAGGTTGTCTAACTGCAGCTGCAACATCTTACAATGAAGTAATCATTTATTGTTATCAGGTTCACTGGAACGTGATTGTACATTCAAATTCAACGGGAATGTGTCATGGTACTGAAGATGCTAGCCAAGTAAATATAGGTGCAAGACTTAAAGTGAACAAAACACATACAAATTAATAATTAAAGAAAAATCCCATCCCAGGGAAATTGTGACAACCTCCCCAGCCGTTCATCTCTGCAACACACCGAGCTTAATTTATTTACATCACTATTCCATCCATTAAAAAATCGTAAGGTCATAAACAATTGCCCTATAATGGAGACTAGTGTTAGATATTGAAGGTTGGGTGTTCTCTTTTGCTAGATTTAGCTTAACTGTCTTTTCTAGCATGTTCATATTTTTCATAAATGTCCCATATACCAACTTTGCCGTGCTCCATTGCTCTGTTAGTGTTGCTGTACGCATGATATGGCCAAGTGTGCAATCTTGTTTTATATATTAGACCAGTATAAAATTGGATCCACTGAGACCATGGTGGCCCCTGTCCAGTCAAGGCTTTTTAGATGAAGAATCAGGTCACTCTCTAGTTTATTTGTCCGTCTTCAATCATCATAAAAAAACATCTTGAGGAAAAGAAACATCTCAAGTAACTTAAACAGGCCAAATTAAAGAGTGTGAGAGAGGAGGATACAGAGAATAGGGTCAGATGGACAAAGTGGATTCGCTGTAGCAACCCCTGAAGGGAAAAGCCAAAAGGAGAAGAAGAGGAAGAATGACAGGATAAACACCTGTGAATGGATCAAATGCAAAATCAGAGCTGGAGCCAGAATGCAAACTAATAAAAAATGATTTATTGGCACTCCTCACTTATCTACACTTATTTTTGAATGCAATGAAGGGCAGATAGTGGAAACAAATGTTCTTCATGTTACTATGAGATACAATAATAAAAAACTTGGCAGTGGCCACATGTAGATTTTATCTTAATTGTCACACAAAACCAGTACATCAGTCTGAAAATGTTACAATTTTGTTTTCCATGACTGAAGCAGACTTCACTTTGGAACACACCAGTTGTTCATTTTGGTTAAACATTTGCTTGGATTATGCTCGGACTCTAATCACTATCTAGACGACTGGATTTTGCATTATTGTGATGATAATCAAGCTTTGATGTAGTTGCTCTTAACTTGCTGTGTACGGACCCTACAATGATAGCCAAAAGTGGACTGACGCACAACAAAACAAATGCACTGTAAGTAGGCCATCCCTAAACAGTTGGTCTGCCTTTTCCTCCCTTATACCCTATCATTACAGCTGGGTCTATTTATAAAGACCATAAATTGAGCCTGCCACATTGAAAGAGCCAAGTAACCAAGGAGTTTGTGGAATTGATGACTTTACAACCTAACCAATCTCCCTATTCTGCCTCTCATGGTCTTCTTCCAATGACTGTCTCTCTTATCCATCAACTTTCCTCGCTTGATCGTGCTGTCTAGTCCACTCACTACACAAGAAGAGGTCATAACACTTCACACTGCAAAAACTGTTAGCAACTTTTTGCAGAGTGGATGTCTATTTTTCTCCATGTCTTTCACCAAGATGAGGCAGACCAGGGAGCATTCCTGCCACAGGGTGCACTCGCAGTTATGCTTTCACAAAAGCACACACATATGCAAGTCACTGGTGGCCCACTTATCCAAATGACCTTCTTTCCACTTATCCGTTACTGTGTTCTTAGAACTAGTTTGGTGTGCTGAGTGAAAAGTTAGCCTTGGTGGGGATTATGCTCATTTATTCACCAGAGCCTTGAATTAGTCATTCATGTCTGTGATGAGAACATTTTAAACTCTCTCAACAGCTTCTCTTCCACTATTAATACATATATATATATACAATTGACAAAGCAGCAAGTAAATAAACAACACCAGTTCTAGTATTCTTTATAAGGAAATAACGCAGAGATACAAGCAGGCCACTGGCAAATAGTATAAATTCAAGTCTCTGCTTGTCTGACTTTTCTTGCCAAGCCCTTGGCAATGAGCCCTTCGGTGTACGTCACACAGTACCAAACTCCAGTCTAGTGCACTGTGTTTGTAGCATTACAGTCCATAATTTATGACTCGGATTATAAAAGAATCAGAGCAAATAAAATGTCTAGCTTTTTTCTCCTTTCTGTCTCAAAAAGAATATTCACAAATAACTTTTTCTAATCATTATTATACTTTATTTATTAATAATACAACATTTTATTGTGGACATATAGCCTCCCCTAAAATAAACCAACAAATCAAAACCAATCCGTTTTGCATACATTCACGACCATTGTGTTACATTCAAGAAGTCATAACCTAAGTGATAGCCCTACCGGACAACAGATACAATGGCATCGACACTTGAACAACCACACCGATGCGGTTTGCGAAAATCCTCTAGAGCTATCAAGCCATTCAGTGCAAGTGCAGCCACTTAAAAGATGTAATATCAAGAAATTTAACAAAGCTAAATGTATTTCATAACTGTTGTCTTTATAAACACTTTCTTGCCTTATCTTCCCTTTTGTGATTGTTGTGTTGCCACAAATAAAACCTTTCCTCATAAGAGTCGTATTAGAAAAACAACAACAGATCCATAACTTCAACTGACCTTGAAATGAACGGTCATGTGAACCTGAAAAATACACTCATTAGCTCATTCAAATTCGGTCACACAGTCAACGGAATTTAGCGGTAGATGATACACAGCAGATGAAAGCCTGGACGGAGGAAAGACCGCTGACAAATTTGGCAAAGCTCAGATTGGGGCTATTATCTTTTCATCCACAGTTTCACACAATTGCATCCGCCAGGATGTGTAGACCAATTACAGCTCAAAGCTGGGCTGGAGATGCAATTGGTCTTCCTTCCCCTCCCCCTTTCATGTCTGTAGCCCATATCAAGTCTGCAGAGAGGCTAGTTGAGCACCAACCATTAGCAGGAGGCCATATGGTCCCTTTCTTTCCAAAATGGCAAGGCACTTTCTGGCAGCATAATTATGAAGGGATTTCTAGTTGAAATCTTTGTAACACAAAGAAGGATGCGTCTTTTTTATATATTTTTTAAAGAATTCTACTTTTTTTCTCATTTAGAAAAATCTCTTGATGCCTCTTTAACTGCACACTTATCTTTACCCCAATTATTGTGAAATATCTATGAAAGTCATGAATATTTTAGTAAATCAAAACAGTGTGTACAAAGACATTTTAATGTAGATTTGCTCCTCTGTCACCCGAGGGACTGGGATTCAATATTCTGATAAGAAATAGGTAATAAAACATGCTTATGCACAGCAGCGCATTTGTCACTCCAAAAAGTCATATTGTCTATACTCTTGATGACTGATACTGTTATTACAGCATAAATCAATGATTACAAAGGATGAGCACTATCAATGATAACAAACCCTTGACAAGCAATATGCATGCAAGTATTTCAATGGTGAATAAATTATAGATGTAGTCTAAAATGTATTTCACTGGCAGGCCGTAATAATGTATTTGTGTTTTCTGTGCTCCCTTACTGATGATATGATGCTTAATTTTACAACAATGAGTTTAAATGGATAGACTTCTATTGCAGCCAAATCACATTTTGTTCCACCTGCACCCCTTATCATTTGTCTCTATGTTAAAACTGTTCTACAGAAACTGTAGGTCTCAGAGTCGGACAAACGGCCTGCTGTCATCACTGTCTTCGAATCATTGGAATGCAATGAACCAACTGCTGTCTAATATCAACTGATTGTTCATGACACGACCGTCTTAATTGATAGTTTGTTTTAGTCCTGAAAGAAGGATGTATAATAAAAACTGACACTTCTATCATTTTAAACCATAGGTTTCAGATAAAACCTGTAATTCGAACAGAGGAACGTTAAATACCACAAAAGAGGGAGAAAGGAAAGCAGGATTCAGCCAAACAGGAGTCCTGCTAGCACTCTGTATTGCTGTCTAAACTACAGGATGTGTGCAGTGCAAGACAAAACACACTATCAATATTCAGGTCAACATTAAGATTATTAGAACTTGTCTGCGTCACCTGTTGAAACCTCGCCTGTATATGCCAAAGGCTCACAACTCACTTGAGGACATTATAGTGCGTTGTCTATTGAAGTAACCTTTTGAAAATTTATGATTCACCTTCAATGGTTGTTTAGAACATAACCAACTTCCGTTACTTGGCAATCGGCCATGTCCCACGAGCATGACAGCAATTTTGAAACCACTCATCGACTTGGGTAACAACAAGTAGCTGACAAAGCCACAGGCACATGAGATGAAATGGAACTAATAAAATATAAAATTTCAACATGAGGAAACTGCTTGCCAGTTAGTACACTTAAACTGTATAAACAGCAGAGTAAGTCAAAGAAATGGACACAGGGGAATAGAGAGGGAGAGGAACTTAAAACTGCAGTACATGTGTATGTAATTTTAATGTTCCTATGTATGATTACTTTTTTCCACCATCCAGACATTAGTCATGATGCCAGAGGTTGGAGCTGTAGCTCGTGTGGAAGATTTTCTTAAAAGTGCAGTCTGGGAGAAACACACAGAAACTTTGACTTAAACTCAGCATAAGTATTTCCAAAATCCATATCTCCTTTAGGGTAAAATAGTAACAATTGAAAGCTATGTTTCTAATATAAACAAACTCATTACCAGTTATCTGGGCTGGAGCTTATTGATTTTGTAAATATGGAAAACATAGAGTAGGACACGTTTCTATCATTTTTGTAAATACATTTGAGAGAAGTTTATTAAAGTATGATTATATACCATTTTTCCTTAAAGCCTCTGCCAAAATAGACAGGCTATGATATCACTGGCCTCATTTAAGATACGGAAATGAAACATGACATTAGGTCGCAGAGTATACAATTCCGTATGATAAATCCTTTGAGCTTTTTGGTTTAATATGAATATATAACTGAAAAGAATTACTGACGTTAATGAGCAGCAGATCGCTTAAATAGCTGAACAACACAAGCAGAATGCTAATGTTCATGACAACTTCTCAATCGGTTACTGTTGCACTAAGATGTTTATTTCACTCCACACAAAAAAGATCAATAAAATAATCTCTTCCAAAGAGAGAATCCACTGTTTTCAGTGCAAAACTTTAAGATATTTATGTTCTGCACATTGAGAAGCAGGCCGAAAAGACACAGATCAGCATCAAGTCAGCCGACATTCTCCGCTTGACGCGAGGATGTGTCACTGACAAATAAACCGGCATGGGGCAGGTCTACGGAAATAAAGCAAAGACTCGAAATACATGAACTTACAATGGCAGCCTCGCTTCTTGAGCCTTTAAAAAAGAATTTTAAAAAAGTGTATTTCCTCCCTGCATACGGTGATTCAGTGAGTTCGCCCGGGCTGCGACCAGCCCCCACGGGAAGGCACACGTCTCGTACACATTTTCCAAGCAAGAAATTACAAAAGAAAAGAAAGCAAAAAAAAAAACAAAAACGTGAACGTACCTTTCCTTGCTGTTTCTCTCATTGTGTCGTTGTATTCCGCATTTGCATCCCCGCGATGTACCGGTCGGATAAATCGGTGATATTTAGACACGGTTTTCCGTCTCCCTCTCTCTCTCTCCCCCCCTCCGTTCTTTGATGATGAAAGCAATCCGGACTTTCTTTATCCGGGCTAGCGTTAACAACGGCCGAGTCCCAGACAAAGCTGGAGGCTTAAAACCGACACGGGGAAAAACAACCACTCCACCAAAAAAACCTAGCTTATTCAAATGTGTAAGTTACATAAAGACGAGAAGCTTCGAAACGAAAACGGTTCATTCTTAGCGTCTAATTTCAGTGGTTTCCGAGCGGCTAGTCAGTTAGCATGTCGCTACTTCCTTTCTCTTTGCCCAAATAAGAGCGTCAGGCCGAGCGGTGAAAAAAGTTGAGGAAAAAGGATCGAACCATATTCAGCGTTGCGCCTGTTGCTCGGTGCCATTTGTTGGGAAACAGCGACCCCTACAGGACAAGACTGGTAGCGCAGCGAGGGGGAGCAATCAGCCCTTTGTGTTATTATTATTTTCAAGCATTACATCTTTCCACAATGAGTGAATGTGTAAATATTTTTCCCTTTGTCATTTTCACATGCTGGACAACAATCAAGAGAAAGTCCACCTTTGATTTATTTTGGTTTTCTTCTCTTACTGCAATCCAGGCGACAAATGTTTACAGAAATGTAAAAACATGATCCAGTGTTGTTAATGTGTTTACATGTGGCGTGAATACTGAAAGTGTTACTCATAGCCTGAGATAATTTAGCAGGCAGTTGTACAATATGTAAAAATATTACATTCATAATCGCATATCAATGAAAAGCCAAGATTACATCTTCTTCTCCTTTCGGCTTTTTCCTTCAGGGGTCGCCAACGCGAATCAAGTTTATCCATCTAACCCTATTCTCTGTATCCTCCTCTCTCACACAAACTACCTTCATATCTTCTCTCACTACGTCCATAAATCTTCTTTTTGGTCTTTCTCTAGACCTCCTGCCTGCCAGCTCAAATTCCAGCATCCGTCTACCAATATATTCACTATCCCTCCTCTAGATGACCCAACCATCTCAGTCTGGCTTCTCTGACCTTCTCTCCAAAACATCCAACATGTGCTGTCCCTCTGACCCATCCTGGTCACTCCTAAAGAGAACCTCAACATCTTCATCTCTGCACCTACCTCTTGCTCTGCCTCCTGTCTTTTCATCACTGTTCAATAAACTATCGGGACACGTCACTATGTGAAGAAACGTTTACTAGAAAGACTCGTAAGACGATGACTATTAAAATAAACAGTATCACAGAAAACAAAATAATATCACAGCAACTGCCCTGCCCTATTAATAGAGACACACATCTCAAGTGCAGATCACCACTTAAGATTCCAAATAATTATTCCCATGGTGAAACGAACGTTGATAATTGATAATCTCATCATGCCTTCACAGTGCAATTGCATGTCTTGTTCCACTATAATGATTGTCATACCGCTTTATGTCCACCAGGAATGCTCAATGCAGAGACATTTTCCATGACTTACGCCCCCTCTTGTTCACCCAACCATGTTTCTTAAACTGTAAGACAGCCTGCAAACAAGAGCCACGTGAAAATAATCAATTTTTCCTTTTTTGTAATTCATTTTTTTGTTCAGGCTCCGGGGATTTGTGAGACAATCCGGTTGTCTGTGTTCTATCAACTTAATCATCTTTATATCACAGTCTTCTAACTGTTGCAACTGTAATTGATGTTGAAGGCCTAAAGCAGATCAGCAGACAAGTATTCCTCATATTTATTGGTTGTTTTGACATCAATATTTTCTTCATTAGAGATGAATTTATTATATTATTTTCTCAATTTCAAACATTGTCATTCTCGTTGAGATTAAGATCTTTCTTTTCCCCAGAAAAGACTCAGAATCAATAAAAGTTCAAAAACTGACGCTGGCCCAAACAAAACAACCCCGGAATAAAACAAAGAATTAATGACTTAAAAAGACATCATTAAAAGCCCTATTCATACAAAAGTTGATTCCCCCAACAACTTCACCAGATAAAACCAAAATAGAACAATGTGATATTTCTTTTACCATTTAAAACCATAACACCCATGTGCAGGATGAGCAGTATCGATAAGGGATTAGTGAATGCAGACATGTAAAGGTGTTCCAGAGGTTTGCACGTTGCAACTAGCAGAAACTAGTAGGAATCCTGGTATGACATCCCTAATTGGTGATATAAAAACAAGTGAAGTGTTATTTTGTTTTTTATTGTATGACAACATGACTCAGGCCGACATATATTGTTCCAAAATTTATAAGATGCACAAATCTTCAAATTATACTTCATGTATCTTCTGAATCTCCAGTCATTTAAGGAGATTCAATTTTATTGTGTAATCATTTTTTATGTGCTTCTTTTTTGCTGATCATCAGATGTTTTTTTTGCACAGTATTTGGTTATCTTGGATTTTTTTGTTGCTCATTTTTAGCCAAAGCCTTGCTCATTGACACACAGAATTTTACCATGATTTTGAAAATGACTGATTCATTTGTTATCTAGATCGCTTATCTTTCAGTCTCAACCATTCCCTTTCTGTTTCACATGTCTGTGCAATTTAGTGTCTTCCTTTGACCTTCTTCTGCATGTGATTTGGAGTGCAGGAGGAAACCAGGGAACCGAGAGGAAACACCAGCAGACACAGGGAGAACATGCAAACCCCAAGCAGAAAGGCCCCCCGTCGGAAAAGAACAGGAACCTTCTTGCTGTGTGGTGGAAACACTAACCGCTGCACCACGGTGCCAATGGTAGTGAGAAAACAAGGTTTTATAGAGACGGATGCATGAATACAAAATAACTGAACTGTTACTAGTTCTCTGCCAATGTATGGTGTTTTATGTCAACGGAGGGATTATGATCCAGGCTTGTAAATCAATTGCTTATATTCTCACAAACCAGATATTTTATTGAAACCATGAGATCATTTTTATTAAATCTGGCATAAATGTTCTGTTGAATAAGGAGGTTATGACATGAGAATACAGGATGTTAATAATGACAAATATTTAAATACAACGTTTTCAAGTGATGAGGGTGGAAATAAAAACACAATTTGAAAGGTAACAGTGAGGTCTTTACTGCAATGACTCAAACTGGGACGGTGAATCTTTAACTGTGAGTTTCAACTGACTTGACTTTACAAAGAGGAGACTTGTATTATATAAATTTGTATTTTGCACAGAGTTAATGATGGATATCACAAGATATCTTGCAAGAACAAGCAACACTTTACACGCTCAGCTTATTGTTTTTTTATTTTTTTCACCTGTGGTAAATGCACATTGTGGTGGCTATTTGAAAAAGGGTGTTTCTTTCAGTTAAAAGTGTCGATACACCCAAAGTTACAGTACCTTTTTTTTCAAACTGTTATCTGTTGTGTTTTTAATTTTATACCTCTCATGTTGAATAACAGGCTCATCAAAAAAACAAAAAATAAGAATTAGAGAAACGACTGTATTTTACCTCTAAATAAAGTTTAAAAAAAAAGGAGATGCTGCATTTGATATAAACTACTTTCATTTATTTCAAGGTGGTTTCTTTCGAATTTCACACTTCACCGGTCTTGCATACAATGTAGGTTAGGAGTCTCAATTTGTTATTCTTCTTATCATCACGGTGAAACTCAGAGGAACAAACAGAAGCAGTTCATGATGGTCAGATAGTAACATCAGCATTTAATATTGGCATTGAATTTTTTTGATTGAGTAAAATATTTTCTGTCAGCGTGAAAAAAAAACAACAACTTTTGATATACTTTCAGTCAAGACTACCTTATAAACATTTAAACCATCGTAGAATGCATAATTATTGTCTAGTTCTGTAATCAGAAACGTTTATATCAAACTCTCACGGTTGGCATGAGTGCAGCCATACACCTCATATTGAATATTTTAGCGCTTGACTTTTGAATGCTTGAGACCTGAGGTGTGTGTTGGTGGTTTACAGTGTGGGATAGAGTACTTTTTTGGTCGGGTCGGTCACGTTCAAAGAGATCTAGAGCCACAATTGTCTGTAACAAGCGGCAGAGGTTCTGCTAAAGCAATGTGACTGCTAAAGCAATGTGACTGTGAAAGCAATTTAACTTTGTTCTGGACCCATATCAGTACCAACAGGGGTGAGGGAGTGAAAGTAAAGTATATCTGCAGGGAGGGGCTGTTTTTTTGTAGAAAACTTCCTGTTTTTTACAATTTGTGAGAAATATTAAGTGTCAAACCTAGGGTTATGTTACATAATCAAGCATTTGCATTTACAACTAGCTTGAGTTGAGTTGAGCATCATTGTGTTTTGAAAGACCCTTCCTGTTTGAGCTTGAAGAGGCGGTTCCGGTGATACTATTATTAAAATGACACATTATCTTCAATGATAGAAAACAATCAACAATGAATTAAGGGATAATGGCTTTCCCGAAGTAAGAAGCAAACTATTTTTGAAGTTCTATCCCTTTTATTGAAATTGTGAAATTCACAGGCAAGGTGATGTAACAAATGTGACAATCTTGCTATTGCAAGTGTGTGTGCCCATTTGTTTTTGTAGTAGTGGTGTTAGTGGTGTAGGATGGATGGGTGTGTCCCATACTACTGTCTATAGCTTACTTCCTCAGCAGGAGAAAAAAAAAGTGCAGCGAAAAAGACTGTAGTTAGTAACAACTACATCTCACACACTCAGCATCTCCACCCGAATTCAGAGTAAGTAGAACTGACATCTGACTTCACTCTAAAGGTCTGATAATTAAAAGTGATGACTCCGTCACTTTCCCATATTTGAGAAATGTAATTTGTCCAGCTGATTTAATAATCATATACAATGACATTTTCTTCTGTTGGTTAGTTCATTGAAAAAAAGGAAGAAATCATTTAATTTCTTCAGATATATTTTGATCTATAATTGTCAGGATAATGATATTTTAAAGGTGGGTAATTGATTAAATGGCAGAAGAATGACTTGATAGGGCATTTCTGTTGTTGTTGAACCATTTTATTACACATGTCTATATTTCAGAATAGGATATTTCTGGATTCAAAGTTACGTTCCATGCATTTCATATATAATTTTTTGAAAACAGTGCTTTTGATTCCTGGATGACAAGAATGAAATGCACTCTGCAGCTGTGTATTCAAATGCAAACCACAGCAGGGTGGAGTGTTGTCACACTGGGAGGGTGGCATTTAAATGTTGCCTTTTAAAAATGATAGCACTGTGCAGAGGAAACAACCAGCAGTGGGTTGGTTGGCTACTCTTTTTACATTTGAAGTTATTTTCTAAAAATGCGCTCCTTTTAAAATGGTAAATATTTTTTCTTTAAATTCTGTCTTTTCAGGTGTGTCCACAGCAGAGGCCCAGTGGTGAGAGTGGGGTGATAGCCTGTTATTTGTCACAGGAGTTTCACACCAAGGCCTCTGCAGCTTGAACCTGCTAGGATAAGGCTAAACCTGACCAGGTTAGCTACTAGTATGGCCATTTTTTACCCACTCACCGCCTACAACCCCTGCCCTGACTTGTACCGCAGTTTTGAGAGCAACACCTCCGTTTCAAACATCACAAGTGCAAGCTCTGGAATTAGCCACATCATCTTACAACACTACAACTACACCGGGCGCCTGCAGAACAGGACCATCTCGAAAACGAAGACCCACATCGGTGCCTCCAAGGCTGTCTTCCTCTTCCTCAGTGCGTTCATCATTTTGGAGAATCTCCTCGTCTTAGTGGCCGTCATCTCCCGGATCCTCCACAAAAGACGTTGGGTTTATGTCTGCATTGCCAACATCACATTCAGTGATCTCCTAACTGGTGCTGCATTCATGGTAAACATCTGTATGTCTGGCAGCCAGACTTTCCGCCTCACCCCTGCCCTCTGGCTCTTCAGGGAGGGCATGCTGTTTGTTGCCCTGGCAGCATCCATTTTTAGTTTATTGCTGATCGCTGTGGAACGTTACAACACTATGATGAAGCAGCTGCCCCAGCAGTCAGGCAGGATCACCTATTATAGGATCTATAACTCGGTGGTTCTCTGCTGGCTTTTCGCACTGGCGATTGGCTTCCTGCCCTTGTTGGGCTGGAACTGTTTGTGCAGCCTAGACAGATGCTCCACCGTCCTCCCTCTGTACTCCAAGACATATATCCTTTTCTCTCTCATCATCTTCTTTCTCATTCTTCTTACTATTGCCGCGCTCTACGGTGCCATTTATTGCCATGTTCTCAAGAGTACACAGATGGGGGCTCAACGCAACCGCCGCCAGTCCATGGCTCTTCTTAAAACCGTGGTCGCAATAGTCGGGGTCTTCATGCTTTGCTGGGGTCCACTGTTCCTGCTGTTACTGGTGGATTTCTTCTGCGTGTCACATCAGTGCGTGATGCTTTTCAACGCCGACTTTTTCATCTCCTTGGCTGTTCTGAACTCCGGCTTGAATCCCATCATCTATGCTCTCGGCAGTAGTGAGATGAGAAAAGCAATGGCTCAGCTGCTGTGTTACCTCTGTCCAAAGAGTAGCCCCTGTCATGTGGACATCTCGTCATCTAAGGAGAGCAGCATCACTTCTGGGAGCAGGCGAGACAGTCTGAGGAACAGTTTTAGCAAGAATAGAGTTCTGTCCGTATCCTCTCCGCCCGCAAACAAACCGAGCAGGGCACCCAAAAAATGCAGGCTGAGTTCCACCACCACCTGCCTGTCAGTTTCATCTGATTAGATTGCTCCACTAACCAAACTGCAAATGTTGTGGGAAATGGTATGTATCTAACTGTTTCCTCTGAGTTTTGGTTTGGTATGTACAAGCGATTAAACATCTAGCATTTGCACTGCTGAAAATGTGCTTTAAAAAAAACGTTTTTTTTTTTTTTGCGCATTATATGGATTATTTCACCTTTGTTGTACTCCATCTACATTTTTATTGCACTGATCTGAATATAAGTTTGTTAAAGGGAAAAGAAAATCATTTATTTTCATAACTGTATATTAATGAATTTTTTTTTTTAATTGCAAAGGAAAACTGTACATGAATATCTCTACTGTATTTTTTGTCTCATAGTTCTGTAATGTTTTTGTAGTAATGTGAATTTACTATTTTCTGACAAATTAAAAATGATATAAATGAATGCATGCTACATCTACTTTCCTCTGGAGGGAGACATGTCATTGAGTTCTTCACCAGCCATTCTATAGGAATCAAACTATTCTCAGACCCTTGAACTGAAAATACGCAGTGAGTTTTGAGCAATCTCTCAGAGCAGTTTGTCATTTTTTTTATATTTATTTGTTGGATTTTTCTTTTTTTCCTCTTATTTGCTTTTATTTAACAAAAAATGTGTTCAATATCGGAGGTTATTTTATCGATGTTGCTGCATCGCTCATTCTTTGCATGATGATCAGTTGAAGTTCTTTTTCTGTGCAAAAAGAGATGAGCGTTGGAATCGGAGGCCATAAAGGAACCTCAAGCTGTTTCAGAAATTAGCTGAGATGCTCCAGAGCGGCAGACAGCTGGAATAGATGACGTACATAAAAAAAATTTAAAAAAAAAAAAAATACATGTGTGATAAGGCAGTGCAATAAAAAAAAAAATCTTTCTGTGTTATCATTCTGAAAAAAATAGAAAAACATTTTCTGTCTGAATTAAAAGGCAGATCCATATTCCAGCTCCATTTTAGGTAATTAAAAAGGAGGAGTAGAAAAAAATAGGAATTCAACATTTTTGCTACCCTGCATGAGCCAGAGCCAGCCACGTCCCAGGAATAATTGATAGGCAAGGGTGATACAGTAAACAAAAAAAAAATCAAAAGTTTGTCATTAGATACAAGATAAAGCTCTTAAAAACGAAATGAATATATGCACCAAGTAATTAAAGTGTGCAAAAAGTAAAAGTTGTTGCCTGGACGCAGCTCGTCAGCAGGCTTTGTAAATAAATATGTATGGCGTTCACAGTATATGTTCCCCTTTTTTATGTTTTTTTATGTTTTTCTGTTTTCCTCCCGCAGTCCAAAGGCATGCAGTAGGTCAACTGAAGAGCCTAGATGAGAATGATTGTGTAAATAATTGTACATTTGTGTTTGTGGTTGTGTGATCGACCGGCCCGGGCTGAACCCCACCTCTCGCCCAATGACAGCTGGTAAAGTCCCCAGGTCCTCCATGACCCTAAATGAAGGATAAACAGCAGAGATAGTGAATATAGAAATTCAGGTTTTTATTGAAAATGGATCCAGTTTTATATTTCTATGTAAGGCCGTGGGCAAAAAGATCTTGTTGGTCAAACTGTGTTTGCTAGTTTGGTTTCTACTAAAGGGATCAAGTAAATCTGATAAAGTCTTAGAGCCATATAAACACATTTAGAACAGGCTGCGCTTATGATATTAATGCATTTAAATTCAAAGAACTTCAAGTTGCCCTGTGAAGGATGAAATGATTTATAGATAAATTTGTCCTGCCTCTCATAAATAGTAAGACATCATTGCATTCTGACGTGACTGCTACACCATGTCCTATTATGGGATGGATGAATACAAATCATACATGGATAAAACAACCGATGACTTTTTACATACGTGTTCAAGGATGTATGAATCATGTTCCTGTTCTGATGGCGAAAGAGATGAAGTAAGATGGCGATGGAGTAACAATATCTTTAATCAATATCTTTTTCTCAGCTAGAATTGGCAACTGAATGTTGTGAATCCCGAAAAGTGTCCCTGTAATATAGAATACCGAAACTCTACTCACGCTTCATCGTGACCTTTCTTCCAAAAGCCTCCTTAGGAGGTCGGACTTAAAAAGTTCAATCATGATCCTTGGATTTTCCGGTCAAAGCTTTAAGAACAAAAGTCCCTTAAGTCGGTTTTATTTTTTCAGTGAGAGCACCAAAAGGAAAAAAAAATCAAAAATAAAACCTGAGCAATAAAATCGGTAGGCAGGTGTGAAGCGGAATGTCAGTCCTGTACAGTTGATGCAAACATTTTCTAGCCAAAACTGAGGCCTTACTACTGACCTACACCTCTGATGGGAAACTAGGTAAAATGAGACTTTAAAATTAATCAAAATGTCAGTGATATTAAAAAAAAAAAAAAAATCAGAGGCCCAATTGATATAAGTCCCCCAACCTCATAGAAATGAGTATAGCCAGAGAAGTTCATCGTCAGTTGGACAATACTTTTGTTGTGATCCTATCCTTAACCCTCTTATTATGTTAAGGGTCAATTTGACCCATTTCACCCATTGAGCCAATGGGTCAAATTGACCCTTAACATAATAAGAGGGTTAAAAATTGGTTCAACTCCTGATGGTATTATTGCGTTTTAGTCAGGGAAAACACCTGGTTGATGGTAAAACGTCCGTTTACCAAGCAATCGCTGTTGTCGGCCAAGGCCACGCCACACTAGACCCAATACAACTGACTGTTCCTGCTTAATTCCGGGTAAAAAAAACAAAAAACAGAATTCCTCGCACCCCAAACCACACCCAAAAACAACCCCAAAATCACACAGAAATCAAGCATCAACATAAACCCCAACATTCGTGACTAACTACAGTATTTCTGAAAGTAGTGAATGCTGAAACCAGTGAAGCTGGTCCACCGGTGTGTTAAACTCTATATTTAAGTGATGCATATCAATTATTATCTGATCATGTTATGTGATGGACTGTAGAATTAAGAGCTTTTTTTTTTTTTTTTACAAACGTACAGTTGGTATAAATTGTTTACAGACAGACATCTAGGGAGGATTTGTGTCAGAGCCAGTAAAGAGAAAAGGGAGATCATTTCAAACAAAATCAGGTATTACTGCATGTTTATGAATTTCCTGTAAAAACAGCGATCTAGAAGGAATCTATTTTTTTAAAACAAATGTTTAGTATAGCAAAGCTATAAAACAATAATGGAAATAGCTCAGGAAGCCAAGCTCCAGTTGCTTTCTGTGTGAGTTGACGCTTCGATTGGCCCAATAACCAGGAGCAAGAGTTG
This sequence comes from Fistularia commersonii, assembly GCF_037954325.1. Lineage (NCBI taxonomy): Eukaryota > Metazoa > Chordata > Actinopteri > Syngnathiformes > Fistulariidae > Fistularia > Fistularia commersonii. The sequence continues at coordinate 11,830,556 of NC_141299.1, read as the reverse complement.
TAATGTTACCGTAATTGTTGACATAACACCATTACTCAAACAACTGTACATAGTAAAATTGTTCAGACCCCATCAAGGCCCGCAGGAGATGATAGAGACTGGGTACATCATTGGGTAAAAGTCAACAATCCAATGTGGCTGCCAAAGGTACTTGGCAACAGCTCCCAAAACAGATGGAAATTGAGTTAGACCATAAAAAAAGGGATGTTTGGATTGAGCGAGTGGAGGTATTTTTTAATTTTTTTATTTTATCTATTTATTCATTTTTCCCAGTCCCTTTATGCAGCCCCTGGTGTGGATCACGATATGGCATTCGCAAATGACGGAATATAGAATCGTTTCCCGTTTTAAACGCCAAGATAATCCCTTTCCAGAGGCTCTGTAGGATTTTTATGATTTTTATTCATTAGCTTGAAATGGGTTTATCACTCTCACAGGTATTGTCACATTTCTCTGTTGATTATTGTTCAGTGTTGCTTTTTTTTTTTTAACGCTGCAGTGATTCTCTTGTTTCAGATGCAGACATCTCTGCCCGGTGATGTTATCTGATCACTAAATAGTTCCACCTTTTCCCTTTGCGTCACGGCAGTTTGTCAGGTCTCTCCTAATAAGCACACCGACATTCTCTGAGTGCTTTCTTGTGTTTTGACAGTTTGTAGTTACATCATACCATTTGGACCGTCAGGTTTTTACCGGGGAGTGTTTTCCCGAGCATGAACTCAGCCCGAGCCACGGCGCAGTCTCCAGCGCCACCGCAGCCCAGGACAGTCTTTAGTGCAGCCGCAACCGGGCTCCGGGATCTGCAGCGGTGCCTGACTCAGCTCCATTAGAGCCTCTGGGAACTTTTCCACAAAAGTAAAGAGCATAGCAACAGAAAGGGGAGGTTTTTTTTCCCCCTTTCTTTATTATATATCCAATTATTTTGCATTTGTAATGCCAGAGCTGCTTCTGTAACCACAGCATGTTTGTTCGAGGATGGACTCCAGTCGGTTCCATCTTTTTTTTTTTCCCACCCTGCTGGACTTTGCACATTTGGTGCCATCTCATGTGCTTGCGCTTGATGATGCACTCATTGACACAGAGTTTGAAAGATGTTATTCCAGTAGCTTTTTTTTTTTTTTTTTAAGTTGGGGGAATTTAGTCCACTTTTTTTTTTTTTTGGTGCACAAAACACTCAGCAAGTCTGATTGATGGTGATTGGCTGCTAAATGCTAACCCTAACCTCAGAGAGGATGATTTGGAAGGGCTCAGACCACCACAACCGCTTCTGGAGTGCTTTTTTGGAGGCTTTCGTAGTGGCATGAAGGCCTCTGTTGCCAGGTATTCAATGTTTGCCTGGGGAAAGAGGAAGGTCTGCAACAAAAACACAGGGTGTTTTGTCCTTGTGTGCATCTCATGGGCAGATGAGTACCCAAAGATCTCTCCAGTCCCAAATACGACCCGTCGCTCGAATACTTCAGAAGTATCACTCGTGGAAGTTTCTCCATTCAACTGCAGACCTTGGAAAAATACAATAACTGCAAACACTAAAATAAATTTATGTATATCTTATTTACATGAAAAGTAAATTTTATAAAATTTTGTAAATCTAAACTATGTGTTTTCTACCGATACCAATTAGCATACAAGTACAGTGTTAGGGTAACATCTCGTGCAGGAAAGCTATACTTAGCTAATAAGAGCTCGAAATGATATGGTTTATGTTTCCCTCTGAGTCTTTCAGATACTGCTGTTCTATTCGAATACTTGTAATATCTGTGAAATTTTTCACAAACTGTCACTTGACCAGTTAATGATGTTTTCATCCTTGACATCGGAATCAAAGGAGGGAGACATAAACCTTTCTATTTTGTGACGTTTTACATTTGAAAACGTTCAAGACCTCTAAACTGTGCAAACAGATCAGCCTTTTTGGGGGTGCATTGCAACCACTGTACATGTCTTATGAGAATTTTTTTATTTCGGGAGGCCGGTGGCTGCTTTGAACAACCTCCTGCAAATAAAATACACAAATAAAAAATAAAAAAACTACTATCAAGAAAATGGACTTTGTCATCGTTCGCCTGATCAAACTGCGATTTTATAAATACATGCTTCAAAATAAATCAATGTCATTTGGACCCACACATGCTTTCGGCAGATTATTGTTTTCACCCGACGTTGGATAAATACTACATTTATACTTGAACTCTGAATATTTTCTTGTCGGTCATTGCTCATCCTGCGTCTGTTTGTGTTCTCTTCCCAAGGATTCCTGCATCCTCCCTGATTCAGCTCATGGCACGACTCCATGCCTGATCAAACAACAACTTCCAGCCTTTTGTAAGGCAGTTTTTTGGATCGTAACTTTTTCGTGACAAGGGCTGGTTTGAAAATCCTTCTCTCGGCTCAGAAAACCCGGCCATGTTCTGCTTTAAATGAGAAATGATGGGTTGTATGAAGACGACGTTTCGTCTGTAATTATTTGGCCGATTTTGCCTCCAGGTGTTCGGTAGACGGATAATGACGCGCTGTCGGGGAGGAGAAGGGAAACAGGCAGGTGAGGTCTGGAGAGTGTAAATCAGAGAAAATTTGGTTGGTTCCTTCGAGCGGTATGACAGAACTTTCATCCAAAAAAGCAGTGTTGTATTACCGGGAACAAACATTTACACAAAATAGGGTCAGCAAAGAGCTGGCAATGGTTTTATATTTAGTCCTATTTAAAACATCGGTTCATGTTTCCTGCGTTGAAGCAAAGTTAATTGCATTTTGCTCTGACATCTTTACAAAAGACAGACACGCCATTGACTTTAAATAGACACAAATCTTTCAGGCCTGGTGGCTACACTGTTCGCCAACCATCTTTAGGGGTGTTTTCTGTAAGTATAGCACCCTTATTTAAAATAAATAGAAATGATTTTTGGAGAATGATGGAAAAAGAAAAACCTTTCAAAACTGTTCTGCCACAATTTCCTATTTATTGTCTATTTGACGCCTGAGGGTAATCTTTTTTTTTTTTTTTTTTTTTTTTTTTATTCAAACCATGTCCCTCAACCACAAGCATTTGATCCACACTAAGTATTGCGTATCAATTGACAACACAAACCACGCCGGCTACAAAAGAGATGAAACGATTCCTAACTATTCAACGCACGGGCATTAAAGTTGTTCATGAAATCAACAGGAAAAACGAAAGGGAATGTGAAGTAGCACTGGCCCTTAACCCCAAACTTTAGATTGCAATCTTCCCATCTGTCAGTCAGGCTGTAGAGGAGCTGTTCATAGCTGTTTTCAGTTCGTTGAACCAGTACTGATAAGACGGAGATTCTGGTTTTCCAACCCACCATTATAGTGGATCAACTCAGCATCTTCACATTCTTTCACAACTGATTCAACTCACACACACACATGCACGCAGGCACGCACACACAAACACACATGCAGAAGTAGGACAGAAGTCATAGTGGTGAAACTCTAAATGCATTCATTGTAGACTTTGTATTCAAGGACATGTTCAGATAGAGGGGAATAATGTATCCTCTGTACCCTGGGAAAGTTTATGGTGTATCTTTGAAGCCCGTCCCAATTTTTTTTTTTTTTTTACATCCAAATGATCCTTCCTCAATAAATAAAAAGGTGAAATTCTAATTTTCCAAATGTGTTTGGGAGAAATGTAAATATAATCCCGTAAAAGGGGAGTCCCTTTTAAATTAAAGGTGCTCTCAGCATTAAATGTGCTCTATTAAATGTAACATGTATGTACATAACTACTCAAAAATGATTATTATTCACCTCACTTTTTATCCCGTGCACACCAGTGGTGTAAGATTTGATATTGTTTTTTTTTTTGTTTGTTTTGTTTTTGTCAGTATTTTGCAGATCCTCTGTTTACTGCTGTGCTTTTATTCTAACCTTGAGAGTTTACTTTCTCAAACAAAGTGATGGATGTAATGGGCTTCCACCTCCTTCCACCATTAGTGATGCGGCGTAGGGACTTTTATGACACCCACTCATCTTGACATCTGACCTGCTCAAAGCCCTCAATATATTCACGTCCGTTATATATGAAAGCCGGCTGCTACAGTTCAAACCAAATCCCCTTACAGGAACAACAGAAGTTTTCCCTCGTCAGAGTTATGCATAATATATACCATACATAATTATTTGGCTGGCTGAATGCTGAATACTAGGATTTTTGGCTGTGGATTCACGCATCGTGTCATCCCCTTTTTTTTTTTTTTTTTTTTTTTTTTTTTTTGCATTGACACATCTAGAGGAAGTTGTTCACGTGTCCACAGGATCTGTGATTTCTCTGCTTTTTTTATTGCGTATGTAACCAACAGTGCAACACATTCTGGTATCTGACAGTGAGTTTTCTCTCGAACTCTCGAAATGTTCTCTCGAACAGATTTATTCACGCGCATGAGATCGGAACAGCATCAAAATCAGAGACATTTTGTCACTCACATCTGGATACACGAGACATCAACAGATGTATATAGGTTGTGATCTGACCAAAGTATTGATCCGATCAGCCTTGGCTAAAGAGTAGTTGCATCGGTGCGCTGGCACGCCCGACAAATAACCCGAGATCCTGGGAAGCGGGGCCATCACGTCGACGTTTGCACCTTTTGTAGCTGTCAGCATGCTGGCACACATTTGAGATGTGCAGGTGTCGACTTGCCGGGTGTCACATCTGTTACGCTTTCATGCTATTTCCCGGCTCGGGGCCAGAGGAATGTTTTGACAAGACGATAAACGTCTGAGAAACATCACCTCAAAAGCCCACTTTGACCCCACTTGCTTGCAAAGTGATCGAGCATGCGCACAGCAAGTCCTGACAAATTCAGACGGCAGATATACGCGCACGGAATATTAGGAGATCTTCACATTTGACATGTCGCGGGGATTGTTTTTAAAACGGTTTAGTTGAAAAAACAAACATCCGTGGTAGTTTCCATTCCACACCTTGACTTAAGTGCGGGGTTTAAGTTTCAAACTCCTCTAATTTAAGGTGGCGCCAAATGAATAAATACCTCATGACGTGCGTAGGCCGTTTAGAGGATCACTGGGAATTTCCAGAGTCAGTGGCAAAATGCCTGACGCGTTACAGCTTATATCAAAAGAGCTTTGAGAAATCATGTCGAAGACGTTTCGGGGGGGGGGGAATGCTGAAAAATCTGAAATTAAAGCTACATTACTTGACTACAAAGCGTGGGGTTGACTTAAAATCAGCCTTCTGCAACAGATTTGAGCGCAAGGTGTGTGAGGCCGTCAAGCCGTTTAGAAGAAAAGCGATCAGAAGGTAGTCGTGGGGAAACATTGCAGCACACAGCAGTGCAGATGTGACTATTTAGCTTGCTGAACAAGGAGTAGCGTCTCTCCTAAATATGCAGTAAAGGTACGGTGCACAATTGTGTAAACTAAGAGTGACACTCAAAGGAAAGAGTGAAAGTCGACCAAATTGTGAAAATAATTAAAAAGTCATCCCCTGAGTAAAGATGTGGTGCTAATAAATGTCAAGGCAAAAAAAGCTCCTGGGCACTCCTGAGATTCATCGGAACCATTTTCATTCCTGTCACGCAGGCGTGTCGTCACACAGAGATTCTTGTCAAAATGAAAACAAATCCATGAAAAAGGCGGAGGCTTCTGCCGTACCTTCATCGCAGGGAAAATAGCGGGTGAACATCATTCCTGCGGAGATGAGAAACTGTGCAGATTTTCAGCAAAAGTCAGTTTGACACGTTCTTCAACTGTTCATTGTTAATCCATGGTTAGAAAAAAAATTTTTACATTTGATCCGAGTGATAGTTTTTTTCCATTTCATGATCATACTTGGAAGATTCGGTTTTTGTCTTTTGTCACACGACGATACACAAAACTAAAAATACATTAACCGGTTACGCATTGAGACGGTTGTCGGTTTTCACACAGAGAGTGTGGAATATTGTTGCATCTGCGACCCCTGACGTTATTTTAATCTACATGTTTGTCGAACAAAGGTGGCGTGTTATCAATCCAGATGTGTGAATTTCTGAAAAGCGTTTCAAAGTTCAGCAAAAAAAAAGCCGGCGGCACATGAACGCAGAGGCTGTGTTGTTTTGCAGGGGCTGTTTAGTAGAACGATCTGTTCTTCGTTTGCTCTCTGCACACTTCTAGGCAGAGCGTGAAGGTATTTATGTTCTTGGGAATGGGACACAGTTTCCGGAGGATTGCAGTTTATGTTCAGCTACAGACTAGAAGCTCTTTTGCACTAAAAAAAAAAAAAAAAAAATATTTTCCACTGGCTATTTTCTCCCTCGGATGGCAGTGTGACCTATTATGGCTTTTTTTTTCGATGCGGCCTTGATTCTCCAAAGCCATCGCCGAGGATTGCGAGTAAATAAATAAATAGTCCTCAAAGTCCAAAGATAGAGACTCCATCACAAACAGAACAGAACAGAGTAATACCATTCCCGTCCAAATCTTTTCGTGGCGACTTGACTTTTCTTTTCTTGAGGACGTTTCACTTCTCATCTGCAGAGGCTCCGGTTTTCCGTGCACGGCCGCCAGGGTTGAGGGCTGGTCTAAGTTTCGATGTCTTTTTGTGTTAATTAGAGAGTTGTTTTGCAGAAACTCAAGTCCGGTCGCCGCGAAAAGATTTCGACCTGAATTAACCACGACCTGGACAACTGAGAACCTCCATGGAGTAACACCGTCCTCGCCTTTTTGTCGGATTCTTTCTTTTTTATAGACAACAAGGGAGACCGGGTCAAAGTTTCCATCTTCACAATGTTGTGTAAAAGTGTTTGCAGACTTTTAACTCCATACAACATATCATGAATACAGTATGGGTGTGTGTGTGTAATTGCAACGACGGCGAGTCCGGTGCACGCGTGTCTGTCCGCTGACTCATCCTGGAGTGTTCACACAGATGCAAAAGTAGACCCCAAAAAAAAGACAAAAAAAAAAAACCACGTCATTTGTTCTCATTTACACACGAAAAATGATTTAATGCGTTGGGAGCTTTAGTTAACCCAGTGGACTCACTCTGTGGAGAAACAGCTTGTTTATTTGGCTAAAACAGTCAAACAAATTCCACATGAAGGATAGCTTAGGAAATTGTGCTTTTCTTTTGGGCAACAACTGACAATACGCTTTTGGCAAGAACAAACTAAGGGTGTACTTGGTGCATGTCCTCATGAAGAAAATCCTGCAAGACAATGCGTGACCTTTTTTTTTCTTCTTGTGTGTTTGTCTTTGAGCGAGTGACTCAAGAACCCGGCGAGACGTATTTACCGGAGGTAAATACATTTCGCCCGTGTCCGCAGTTTTAAAGTGCAGGCTAAATCCAAAAAGTCACATCCAGGTATATTTTAATTTTGGTTACTGTTACACTGATGAGATTCCGGTCGAAGTCGGTAGATGATGTTTTCATCATATGAATTGTTTAGAAGAGTTCGGACAAGCTAAATATGATCAGTCTGGTTCTTTTTGGGACTGGATGCTCCGGCAGCGACCCACGCATGAGGCTTCAAGATGGTAGTTCAGGAAGCCGTTTTGTCATCCGGGCGATTTCGTCCACTTCTTTCATTCAAGTCTGTTATTTTTACATCTGCTTCTCCGCAGTTGTACATAAACACATACCCAACATATCTGTTCTCCACCACACAAAACAGGTCTGTAAACTGAAGACACATGGATGGAAAAGAACCTCTGAAGTAAATACAAGGGAACAAGACAAGACATATTTTGTTTTGCTGCGTTTCAATTAAAGGAGAATGTACTTTCATGTCTTCTTCATTTTGCGGATCTCAACGGAGGAAAACGCTTTGAGATTCACTATGATGCCGGTTCGGGCACGCGCAGACGGAGGTGGCATCTCCTCCGAGGCCGGCCGTGTCCTCCTTATCAAATAAAATAAAGATATTTTTTATCCCGGATAAGACCAGGGCTCACAACTGTTTGTAAGCCGAGCTCTCTCTCCGCAGATGACAATTATCGAGCACAATGGCGTTTTTTTTCTCTGAGGGCTTGATGTCAGACCTTTGCCGTGACACCTCTTTCTAACATATACATGTATCTGGGCACGTGAACGTTTTCTTTTTTTCTTTTAATTATTCTTAATCCCTTCTGTCTTCGCTGCTTGACTTCACCTGAGCACCTGTGCAAATGTTTCCAGAGGGAGACAGGATTCCAAAGGTGTTTTTATCATGATCTAATGTCCTTCGGTTGCTTTGGCACGTGTAATTTGTTTTAACGGGTTACCGAACAGCAGCGGGGATAAATGGGATACGGTGACGAAGATTTGCTCTAAGACACACAGCTTTCATAATTCGAATCTTTGCGTGTCAGATTGAATCACTGTTAGCTGGTTGATGAGTCCCTGCTAGACTGACTGATAGTAAAAAAAAAAAAAAAAAAAGAAAGAAAATATGTACATATAATAGTCGTGATGTTGAATTAATAACGAACGGCAGAGATGCTCTCTAAAGTTTAGTGGGGTGAAGATGGTGTGCATGGTTTTTAAGACATCTTGGAATATGCAGGAAAGGATACATTATTCTGTTTTTTATTTATTAACATTTTTTCGCTTGGCATACGACGCAAGATAATATAACATTAGATATCACAGGAATAGAATGTAGCCGTATTCAATATATGAACGCTATAAATTCATAAAAAATAATAAAAAAACTGACGTGTTTGGATGCCCGTAGCCTCTGCAGTCGCCCCACTTCTGGCCTCAGGTTTTTTTTTTTTTTTCCAATCGAGCTTGAGGAGCAGAAGGAGCTTTATGGGCCAGATGTTCCCCTTCCCGCTCAGCTCAATACCAAATTGCACGGCCACATTGAAAAGCCACGGGCCAGGCCCACCCAGATGATGACTGAATGGTGAAGCGGGCGACGAAAAACAGATCAAACCGACATCATAAAATCTGATCTTGGATTCGGAGATGATTTTTAAATTGGTATCACTTTGGACGGCGAAATAAAGGCCGGGGTTTTTTATTTTTCTTATCCGGCGTTGCAGGCGTGTGGCTCTATGCAAACTCAGGAAGCTTTTTGGCCGATGTTTAGAAGCACTAAAATCTCCCATCACGTTTTTTTAATGTACAATTCCACGACGGCAATCGATGGAGGAATATTTATTAATGAACTTGCATTTGATTAAAAAAAAAAAAAAAAAGACATTACATTTGGATGTATAGGACCATGAGTCTTATGGTGCATCCCAAAAACAAATCAAAAGCTTTGTATGTGGCTTTAACACACAGTTTTTTAAATAACGCTTAGATGATTTTAATAGTCAAACAGTTCTTAGCTAAACATTTAAATATAGTTTAGCTCTGATTTCATTTTCTCCGCTTGGGTATTTATTAATTTTGTTAACTGGTTAACCTAGTTAGCTTCTTGAGTTAGCTTTATTTCCTAAGCTAACAGGATTTTCCTGTTAAAATAGAATCATGGCTCCTTTTTTTCCCCAGACATATCAGGTTTATTTACTTGTGGCTGGAATAGTTATTAAAGGTAACAGATATTAGAACCTGTAATGTAATAAGCAGCGGACGAAAGTAGAGAGGAAAACTTTTGACACTACCGATAATTCAGTGCATGTTCTTTGTTTGCACACGCTACTGAATTAAATACCTACATATTATTGACCCGCTGTTATGTCGCAGTCAACCATAATATCTATTATGATGATCTGATCGAGAAGCGTAAAGCGTATCCAGTCAAATTCAAAGCATCGTTTTATTGGTGCAAAAGGGCAATCAAAGCAATGCAAAACAGAACATATGTTATTCTAGATTTCTAAGAAGTATCAGATTTTCACGCGGATATGGAGTCTTCGGCATTTAGCGCGTTTTATTTTGACGGGCGAGACGTCTAATGTGAGGAGAGGAAGCGGCATTGCACACATTCCCGATCACTAGTGATAGACTGTCGGACGACATCAATTACACAGGCATAGCAGACATTTCAACGGAATTACCTTACAATGAACTCCAGTCTAAGTCTGGCCTCTGACAGCTCACTGAGACTGAGGAAAGAGACTGTGAAGGGTCAGAGACACGTTTGCAGCCTTGTCAAGTGAGGAATGCTGAAATAAACATGAAAGCAAAGCAGAACAAGACTGACTGCATAAGTATGCGTCCGTATCCTCATAACATCCCAGGGTCTACCTATCAAGCAAAAAATGGTAAATCTGGTTATGAAACATTCATAAATGTTGACTCCAGCTTCGCCACCTTGCATGCATTTCTGGGTTCAGTGCGGTTGTCTGACAGGTTGGAATCCTCAGGTCTGCTCAGGGCGACAGGCCAACGCCCCACATTTCTCCGCAGTGTGTGTGTGAACATATATTTTAAATGTTAAGTCTGGGCTAGGCTGTTTGGCTGTGTGGTCATTGGAATTTGGAGAGATAGCGAGGGGGCATAGAATCTGCTAGTCAATAGGCTCCACTCCTGTTCCTGCTGAACTGAGCCAGTTTTTTGGTAAAACACTGATACCAGTTCAGTAGGCACGGGAGGGCACAGCCCATATAGCACTCCAGTCAACTGGGTGTGGATCCGATCGAAAATACCCGTCTTTTATACAACAAGGGCAACGTTACCTTTAGAAATCATTTTCACTGAAATCGTTTAAACTAATGGGACAGCGGTAGGCAAACCAGACTTATTGACCAAAATCTAATCGTGTCTAGACTCACCGTGGATCTTGTGTATCACAACAAGTCAACGAACAGCCATCGCTCTTATGGTATTTAAACGGTTAAAGCTGTCTCCCGCTAATACAAGGTGGAAAAAATGCTTTCGTAAATATGAAAAGACCAGCTCGCAAGTTGACCTTTTTGACCGGTCGAGTCAAATGGGTGAATTATCCCCTGTCGTAATCGACATTTATTCAAAGAGAAAAAAAAAAAACAAAAAGGAATTTCCTACTGTGATTGGGTCGGATTTTTTGTGAAACTGCAGTTTTACTTTTTAACGCCTATAAGGTCAGGTGTGATATAAAATATCGTCTTCTACTTAGAGAGCAGAACTGTTCTTTTTATTATACTGTAGCTCAGAGCAGTAGATAATACCTGTTACATCGTCGTATAAAAACAGCAGCCTCTGTTCTCCGTCGGTCTAACCCAGAGCGGTTCATGAAAAACATGGATCTTGCATAGATAGCTATATCAATATAAAAATCTCAAATGCTAAGATAATGCTAGACAAGTAAAACCATCGTCTCTTGATTCATTTTAGATCTGGATGGCGGGGACTCAAAACATTGAATTTTACATTTACGCGTAAAAACTAATGTCGTCAAATGTTGGTCAACATGCGGTTACCGGTTTAGTGGTGAGCCTTCTTAAGATCACATCTTTCCTTGGATCAAACAAAATAGTTTTAAATGTATTTGATGATCAGCTGATTTGGACAGGAAAGGAAAACATGGTATCTTGAAAATTCTATAAACGTCATTAAACTCTCAGACTCACGCACATGTAACAAAAGTCAAGATGACGTTGACTTGTTGACAGGCTGTTCACAGCCAGGTGGACCACACACCTAATGCCACCTCACCGCAATTGGAAAAAATAATCTAAAATCTAGCCGGACGTATGTTAAGACAGTGGAAGTCGCTGCATTTGAACAGACAATGTAAAAAAAAAAAAAAAAAAAAAAAAACCCACATCCAGATCATAACGCACAATAAGGACCCGCATTCAGTCTGCACTTAGACAGTGAACACCCAAGAGCTCCTGCATGAGACGGATTCTCTTGTTCCATTCCTGAGCCTGCCTTCCTCTACACCTAATCTCTCGTCACTCCTCCCCCTCCTCCCCTTCTTCATATGCGAGATCATCAAGTTCTTTCCATTCACCAGAACAAATCCCCTCAGTCAAATCAACTATTTCACCTCAGGCACTGAACTTAGCCACTGTGAACAACACATAGCAGGGATCAATGCTCACCAATTAGCTAAGCTCTGTGCCTTTAGCAATTGGGTGGCTGGCTTTTGAGGGAACAAAGACTCACGCAGACCTTTACGTGACTACTCGGTTGTGAAGCCGGCGGTTTCCAAAGCTCGCGATTCTTAAGACGTCGAAGCTTGTTTTACCCCGACCGAGCTCGCTCGTATCGTCTTTCGGGGTTCGCCGGCGGATGAGGATGCCCGTCTCGTTCTTCAGTATCACGTCATCGTCATCGTCGTGTTTATCGTACTAAAACCCAAACCAAAGTATGATCTCCCGGCGAAGATATGTTTTATTGTGTAAGGCCTTACCGCTCTCCTCGGTTTACATCGGCCTCGCAGATAATTGTAAGGAGAGATTCATGAAGTCGGGTGAAATTTCAGACAGCTGCATTAATCATTTTTTTGTAAGTTGACCCCTTGCAGTCAACTGAAAAGATTGATATCAATATCCTTGTAACTCAACCAATACTAGTTCTTCCGACGAAGAGGCAAAACCGTCGACCGCACGGAAGCCGTCCGAGCGAGAATACACACACACACACACACACACATACAGATGGGTCACCTGCTGAGCTGTAGAGGAGTGGAAATCCCTGGCAATGTGATTTTTCATTCTCTTTTTGCATCAAATCACGGTGCCAGGAACCCTCCCCACCACAGCTGAGGCAGAGGTTCCGCCCTTTCTGGTCCTCCGCAATGTCTCCATCCTCCTCCCGAGCTCCACATCCATGGTAACTACGACCTGCAAAAACCCAGAAAGAAAGACTGATGTTGAACGCATCCGTCGTAGGTGTGTCTTGTCAAAGTCTTCGCGCCCGTCCAGTGATGTAACCCTGCGTTGAAAGCTGATACAGCAGATATTGGGTTTTAGCGGGATGTGAGGAATGACTCGACAGACATCAGCTGGAAGCAGGAAATGCCGAACCCCCGTCGGAACACGTGGCGCTGGATACCTGATCAGTTTGTTGGCGCGGGGGGGGGGGGGATTTATATAAACATTACTTGACTGACACGGCAAGAGTCATGTGAACTACGAGGAGACGATACTTCGACTTTCAAATACCAGCTGAGGAATAAAAAGCATCACAACATCATGGGAGGTGCTGTTTTTTTTTTTTCTCGTTGCCGAATAATCCGGACATTATGATTTCCGTTTGGTCTCGGTATCGATTTAAAGTAGGGGGTTTCAGGACTGTTTGATTTGGTTTCCCATTGTAGGTGGTTTGGGTGGGTCCATCACGATTGGGGGGGGGCGTTACAAAAACAAATTCCGGCTCTTTACAAAACTTCCTCCGATGCAAAATTAGAAAGTGGCCCTCTGTTATCATCTTTTGTTTTCGTTTTAATCCGGGCCCTCCCTGACAAGGAATATTATCAGGGTTTTCAAACTGTGAAAAGGAGTGTTCGAGCTGAGAATCAACTGTATCCGCGTTTCCTTTCATCGTGAGTTTCTCCCTTAATTTGATAATCGCATTTAATTCAATTAGGAATTCACGCTTTGGTTTCAGCGCAAACTCAAACATCTCAGGAGGCTCACGGATTCAGCGTCAAGAGGAGATTTAGATCGCTATCTCTGGAGTCTTTGCTCGTCGCCTGCCGGTCTGTCAGAGCCAAGAACAATTTCAGCTCGTGATCGTCCCGAAACAGCAAATCGTAAAATTTAAGGACATGCCTTCGTTTTCATTAAGGAAGAGTTCGTTTATGGGCTGAGAAATGTAATTGGTTAGATTTTAAGACAAACAGGTTCCTTCTTTTGCAAAGCCGACGGCCATAGGCATAAATTTCCTTGACATACGTGAAAGGCATTCTACATTTCCTTGCTTGAATGTATTTTTCAACCGTGTGCTTCATTTCTCTCTGTATTTTTTTCGGGAGGATTTAAAATGGAGCGGAAAGGATAAAAATGGCTGACAAACTTGAGCCATTTATTTAAATTTTTTTAATTTTTTTACATTAACGTCTTGTCACCAGTGTATTTAGACATCTTAATCATAGGATACAAATACACACATTCCATATTTTCAGTTACACCACTGAGAAATCGCTCCGAGCAATGGTGTGCAGAGCTACGACGTACAACAAGAAATTGAATGTGTGCAGAATCCTTTCCAGAGAGATACATTTCTGTCCTGTCAACCCGTGCTAACAGTCTGCCGCTACCCTCCAACCTCTGCCCAAGAATCATGAATAAATATATTTGTCTTGGTTGTGAGATAAGGAACGTGGGGTTGTGCTTCACTGCACAGTTGTAGGGTGGTGAAATGAGGGACTGTGTGTGTGTGTGTGTGTGTGTGTGTGTTACTCATTTACATGTGCGAACATGGCACCGTCAAAAAGAGGAGGGCACGTGTAATGGCAGGGAGTGGTCTATCCCGCTGAAATCTCTAAGAGTCGGTTTGTTCGTTGGGCGTGAGGATTTGATACGAGGAAATAAATGGCTCGGGTGATTATCGGATGTGATTTTGGCAAGGAGATGACATTTCAGTGAAGGCAAATGGAGTTTGGATGAGGTAATGTGAACAAATGAATACACCCATTAGCACATATCCAAGAAAGAATCTATTTTAAAAAAAGTAGTTGGTATAATATCTGTCCTGCTCTATTCCATGTATTATTATTTTTTTCACTGTTCAGCAATCAAATAACTGGTAACAAAATCCCAATTCCAGTCTGACATATTTAAATGCCATGGCTTATCTCACTAATAGTCCAACACCCTACAATTACAATCAGATGTGACATTTATAAAGGTTTAACTATCAAATTCAAATGACTAATCGTTCGTCATTACCTTTACCTACAATGTCGATGATTAATTATACACTTGCAAACAGTTTTATCAGATTATCTTCCCATTAATAAAAACAGCTCACCCTATAGAGCTCAATTTGACATTATTTTCATACGTCCATGGCGACTTAGGGTCCGTTTGCCGGCTCATAGTTGGAATAAATACACGAGCGGTCACGATTTCAACGATTTCATCTCGGGCGAGGCCCGACTGAAATCTGCCTCAGCCCGATGGAGCCTGTTACTGTACATGACACTGAAGGTGTGAACAAGTCCCCACATTTAGAAAGTGCAAGGTTCGCACTCTCGGCCAAACAAAATGACCTCATTCGTGGACCCTGGAGGAACTGCTTGCTGGACAAAAGCCTAGGGGATAGTGGAAATAACTTGGGTCTGGCGTGATGCATCAGAACATATCCATTATACATTAACTGGCGGGTTCCAGACATGTATTTAAACATATTCAAGCTGCAAGGACCCTGTCTTTTTCTCATTGCACAAACAGGTGCCATTTGCAGAGGAGCATTTTCTCATGTATTTCTGCTTTTATCACTCGGCTGTGTGTTTACTCAGGCGATGTTGTGATGTATGCGGCGACGACCGCAGGCCGAATATTCCCCTCCGTACACAGTTGGTAGTACTGACATCACCGTGCATCTCACACATCAGTGCCAATGTGATTAGTCACTCTTCTTTGAGAGGGAAACAGACACACGAGACATTGAAGTATGAAGTTGGAGTAATAGTGATAGCGTGTGTGTGTGTGTGTGTGTGTGTGTGTATGTACATAAACACATCAGAAAAGCGTTAAAGCGCACTGAAGTGTGGAGTCTTTGGACCAGTTATCAGAAGCTACTGATACACAGTTTTCAGAGGGAAACGTTTAACGGTCTTATACGAAGCATCTGTCTGATGGTAAAAAATAAGAGATAAACGTGTGTCCAATATTCTCCGTACCGTTCTGAAACCAATCAGACGTACATCTACCAATGTAGAATTTCAATGGATACGTTGTGATTTCTTACACGAGTACGCCGTATATACTGATCGGTGAAAAAAAAGGAACTGATGATATTTTTTAACCGTTTAATGATCCACAAACTCGTGGCCGGAAGCACGTTGTTAAGTTCTCATATAAGTCCTCTCACTATTACTTTTGCCACGTTCTGTGCGTCGAAAGATCGGAAATGACTGTGGTGAAAGATAGTCAGGTGTGTTTTGGTGTCTCCCCCTCTCTTTCTGTGCACCTGCTAACTTCACACTCCCTGTTTCGGTATTACAGCAGAGACATTAAACGTTCTTACGACCCTGTACCTCCAGCAAGAAGACCCCTGCTAACCGCACGATCATACGTAAGCGAAGACGGCCTGCATATGAAAAAGTCATTGCGAGGACTTATTCAGTTCTAGGCTTCATTATTTAGCTCATTAGATTCCCGGTCTTGATAAAGCAGCGTTCATATGTGAACCACAAAGGGGCCTGGCATGAAGCGGGGTCCTTTTCTCATGCCCCATTAACAATAATCCACTTTGCAAAGAGTTAATGCAATTTGTGGCATGTAATTTCATGCTAAATCGATCATTACCAACCTTTCCTGAAATAAAACAAGGCATTCGAGACTGAAAAGAATTTGGTTCATTCTGAAATTTTATATGAAAAGGAGCCCGACGCTGAATGATCTGACTGTTTGGTTATCTTAAGGGGCACTGACTCACCTATTATTGGACGAACAGAGGCACGAAGAGAGAGGAAAAAAAAAAAAAAAAACGATCCGCACCCGCCTCCCCTCCGCCTCTGACAGGAATCGATTATAATGCAAGAGAGGAAATGGCACAGCTGCATTAAAGCCTGGCATTGGCCAGCGTTGAATCTGATAGTAGCAGATATATCTCGGCTATTAGCTAATAGCTTGAACCTGAGAAGAACTGGGGAAAAGTGAGGTCGCGAGGCAGGGAGGACTGACAAAGAAGGTAAAAATAAGTGTGGGAGATGAAAGCGATGATACATGCGTGAGACAGTGTTCGGCTGATGTAATGATGAAGGAAATAATCTCAGACACAACAACGTCAGACTGCAAGGTTCATCCAAGGACGCTTGGCAGCTTGAGCACTGCTATTAGTCTGGAGAACTGTAATAGAAGACCATGCCTGAGTTCAATCCACCAACTGCATTTTTTTGTTTGCGACAC
The DNA here is from genome assembly GCF_037954325.1 of Fistularia commersonii. NCBI lineage: Eukaryota > Metazoa > Chordata > Actinopteri > Syngnathiformes > Fistulariidae > Fistularia > Fistularia commersonii. The sequence continues at coordinate 11,813,651 of NC_141299.1, read as the reverse complement.
ACCCTATTTGCAACGTTCCAGCTCCACGAGAACACCACCTTAGAGAACAGAGAGCCCTCAAGGAGTCATTACAAAAGAAGCTTTTATTTGCTCGGCATATCTACCATAGACGTCATGTGGAAGCGAGAAAAAAAAAAAAAAATGGTACAATAGAAGGTGTGCGCCGCGCTGAAAGCTGCGAACACCTTGGCATTTCCAGTTTAATTAAGGAGTGACAGAAGGAGGTTTCGGAGGGATCCCTGACTCATTGTTGAGATGCATTCATCAGCGTGGCGTGTGAGAAAGTCAAGAGGAGTTGGTGTGTTTGGATTGTGACCTCTGTAACCGACAGGCTCCCTCCCACTCCAAGCATGCAATCTCTCCGCAAACTGAGGCCTGTTTTTCCACCACACATGGCTTCAATTGGAGGCTACTGCTGCTGTGTCTGCAGCTCTGTAGAAAAAAAAAAAAAAAAAAAATACAGCCAGGCATTGCTTGACAAACCTGATTAGGAGAAGAGTGACTGGCAAACAGATGGTTTTGCCAGCCACCAATTTTGGATATTACTTTCGTGTTTACTGGAAGGGGCGACGTGGACTGTCGTTTTTAAAAAGACTTCTTGAAGTTTAGTTTATGGGTTCATACATGTGCGTGTTTATATGTTGTGCGTGAATAAGCCTGTATTTAACATCCTGCGCCAAATCCAACAAGGCAAGCTGTTTACTACTTGATTGCTTGTAAAAAAAAAAAGCAAATATGCATCATTCATGGCCTATAAAGGCGCCTTCATTTAGTTCCTGGCCGGGACGCTATTGGAAATGTGCAGTGATTGCCTCGGCTGAAGCTGAAATTTTCTGTGGAGGACACATGCCAGACTGAGAGCGCTTGAGGAAAACCATACCGTCCTGTCCACCTGAACACTCGGACGTTTAAGAGCAGGATACATAACGTTCAGGAGAACCACAAGAGAGAGGAGGGCCATGCGCCTTCTCACGGGACACCCACGTAGATAGCAGGCTACTGTAAAGTCACACGGGTATAATGGGAATGGAAAGATACATGTGCCCATATGGAAATCAGAACACATTTACACACAAACTAAACTCCGTGGACGGCTGCAAAATTAGCAGCCAAACCCAAATAACAAACATCTGCGCACTGTTCTCGAGACAACGCCCTTGCTGAAATCTGCCACGGTGACTTTGCAGTGAGAAGCTCGTTCCTAGGTTCACCGTAAAGTCACCGCTCCGTTGAAAAGGAAATGCCAAAAAAGGAAGTGTCATATCACCTTGAGTAATTGATATGCTAAGATGTAATAGCAAACAGTCCGAGGCATATCCGACTATCGGTTGATACACGGCGTGCTTTTGTAACAATGCGTATTCTTTGTGAATGTGCGCTGGCATTTCATGCAAACTATTTGTCCTGCGTACACAAGACCACTGCAACATTTGATGAACTAAAAGCACAAAGAGTATCTAAAACCAGGCATGTGACCAGAGGGGTTCTGTTAACGTTTAGCCCGTAAGGAATTATGACCGATGAGAATTTAATTATACCTTAACACGAGCGCAACTCCTCCTTGCGTCGCTGTTGCTATTTTTTTCCATCGTCGTATATTCTGTGTCTCGTATAAAACTTCTCCCGTTCTTCGTCCATTACGGCACACGGGAACAACTCATGTATCCAGCAGACCCAGATAAAGTCTTGGAGCGGACTCAAATATTTGAACTATTTGTCCAAAAATGTTCAGCGCGCTTGAATTTAGGGTCAGTTTATCGTGTCCAACTCCGTGCCGGAGTGCACTTTTTGAGATTATTGCCCTCGAGAAAAATTTGAAGAGACACTCGTGGGGCATTGCCGAGAAGAAGTGACGGACAAAGAGAGCAGGTGTGTGTTTGTGTGGGTGTGTGTGTGTGCCAAGGTTTTCTCATATTGCAGGGGAACATAAACTTGTCATCAGTCAAACCTAAGGGACAAATAACAGCAATGTATAGCATAATGAACGATCATAAAAAGATTGAAACATTCTCTTCTTGAATATAGAATTTCACAATGACAGAATCCAGAGAGCTGTACTGAAACCGACAGGAATATTTTCCTTATTTTTCCCATAAAGGACAAGAAATATGAGTTGGACAGAAAAAATAACAACTTGTTTGACGCACGTGTCTCATCACATGAAATATCAAGGCTCGACAACAATACATTAACGCTTTGATCAAGTCTGCTCTCTTGCGTTTGTGACGAGGCAGCCGCCAAAGAGATGAGATGTGCGCGGAAACAGACGCGCCACAGCGATTCCGAAGGTGACACCCCGACGAAGGCGCGGAGAAAAGTAATGAAAATGTGTACAAAAAGCGGTCGGAGAGGGGTTTTCCACTCACCATGCCCACGGGTCCACTTGCGCTACTTGGTAAGTCTGAGTCAACTCAGAGTTCAGATGAGGATATACACCAGTTGACCCATGAGAAGGGCCCCCCCTGACTGATTTACTGGCCGAGTACCTAACCATCTGACCGGCTGATGACTGACCGGCCAGACAACTGGGAGGTCGCCTGACTGACAGTAGTGGACTCATCAGATCCAAGATGGACACCTCCGGAGCCGAGGTCTCGCAGCAGACGCCGTGTCCTGTCCTGTCCTGTCCTGTTCTGCTCTGTCCGGGGCCAGTTCCCAGAGCCTACCAGTCCAACAACAGCGAGTGCTGGAAAAATAAGATCAGTCCCCTTGTTCCCACAGGCTGCCAGGAGGGGAGGCTGCTCTTTTCCCATAGAGGTCAGATGTGGAGTTAACACACCCAGCCAGCTGGCTGGTAACTGCTGCCTGCCTGCCTGCTACTGAAGTGGTCTCCCCCTCTGTCTCTCCTCCCTGCAAAACCTGATAAATCACACTGGATACTCGGCAGAGCAGCGACCCAGTCACACACACACACACACACACACACACACACACACACACACACACACACACACACACACACACACACAACACAGCCAGGAGTAGAGACAGAGAGACTTTCAACCACTTATCCCATGAGATCCACTGTCCATATGAGAGTCTGAAGGCAGAGCTGCCTGTACTCCTTCTCCCCTCCCTCCCTGTCTCTATCCCTCCCTCTCTCACTGCCTCTCTTCCTTCATTCCCCACTCTTGTTTTTTTTTTTTTTTTTTTTTTTTTTTTTACATCCTCCGCTGAGACGCTCTTATTGTAGCAATTGCATTAGCCTTCACTAAGCCAGGAATGGCTCTTAGTGCTTAATGCAATGTTGAGTCTATCTGTCTTTGTCTCTGTCTTCTCTTATCTCTTTTTCCTCTACCTCTCTTTGTCTCTCTCCCAAGTCTCTATCAGTTTGCAATGTACACGTACACGTACACACCTCCTCGCCTCCCTTCTTTGCAGCTTTTCTTCTTCCTCCATGAGTTATCCCTTAAAGGGACATGGTGTCTCTCTCCCTCTCCCTCTCTCTTTTTCTTTGCTCTTTGAATTACAGAGGGCTTTTTCTTTCTTTCTTTCTTTCTTTCTTTCTTTCTTTCTTTCTTTCTTTGGAGTCCAGGTGCAAGATTGAATTTCTGAAGGTGGAGGCACATCACTTTGTCTTTTCTTTGCCTTGCGATTGTCTCAGATGTTGACACACTAATACAGAAGTAGCGGTCGGCTCTGTCCTGCAGGATAGATATATATTGAAAATATTAAGGCATAAAGATCATTTTACTAGATCATGGCATTGATATTGTAGTAAGATGCACATTCTCGCAACGTGCAGCAGAGAATAGTGAGTCCCCGCCAGGAAGCATCAGATTAATTTGATTTTGAGTTTTTGAACATCATTTTCAAATCAACGTTCAAATATGTAAATGTGGCGTCAACATTCCCTAGATTTAATCATGAAATGAGGAAAGTTTTCTCCCACGGTTCACTTCCAAGAAATGTTCACGACCGCCACAGATCCAGCACTCGGAGCAATCGCAGCTGGCCGAACCTACGATCAATTCAAGCAAACAGAAGTGAGAATACAGTGATTAGATGAAAAATGCTAAAGATACATGCCTCGACCAAATGCGGTCAGAAGGTCTGGTAGGTGACGTCATCCAATGTGTCTCTGTTTGTCTTTTCAAGTACATGACAGGTTAAGTTCAGTCAATCCACTGCAGCAGCTGCAGTCATCTTGTGTGGACGAAAATATTCACTGGCCGACATAATGGATCGTGATTGGCTCAGCTTTTGCAAACCCAGAGGAGATCAGACAAAACTGGAGACGCCCAGACAGATCCGCTTGCTGAAAGGCAACACAAACCGGACAGATTCATCTGGTCGCCACCTGAGCGCTTTTTCCAGCTTTACTTAGTACACTGAAGCATGGAATAAAATTTTGAATTTGCAAATCAAGACTTGCACCGCTCAAAGCGAGCTAGAGCCCGGTTTGTACACCATCGCCTCGCTTTATCGTTCCAAAAAAAAAAAAGTAAAACCAGAATTCTGCCTCATCATGCATTACAGAGAAAATAGAGATTATAATGCTGGCTCGGTGATAATGACATTACAATTAATTAAACGCATAAATAGGAAAAAAAATATAGTCACAGCCACATCAGTATATTCTAGCCATCGAATCAGACTGTCAACAATGCCAGCAGATGGGTGACAGGATTTCATCAGCAGGCAGCAGTTTGGGACTTGGCCTTTAAGTCTGACACTTGAGCCTGACAGGAGGCCCAGCGGAGAGCAGGAAGCAATCCTCTTCCCAAAAAATGTGTCCGAAATACTTCAGCTTTTATGTTGAAGTGTCCTAAAAAAATCTTTCATATCAACACTCTCACCCCCAAATACATTTGCTAGAAATTACTGCGATTACTTAACGTAGTTTGGTGTACGACAGCAATTTCCCCAGTTGTCGAACTAATAAAAGATTATCATTTATGAACAATCAGTGAAAACAATGTAGAGATATTCCATGATGTCCCTGAGGTAGAGCCATGGTTGCCAGTGGCTCCGATTGTTCCCTGCTGTAAATCTAAAATGATTAGAGGGCAGCAGCAAAGATTACGCTGTATTTCAAAGAACATTACATGTCCAGACATAACATTCATTAATTAAACTTTTGTGTTCTCTTTGAAGCCAGATAATATCTTACAAAAGCAGTCTGGAGGACCAGAACTGCAGCCCCTGCAATGTTCTTCGAGCCGTCTATCCATCTCATAACTCACAGCGACGTTATCAGTGCTATCTATTCTTCCACTACACAAAATTAAACTTTAGTGTCTTGGTTTTCTCTCTATTTCTATAGAGCTAATAACAAAGCAGGTTACCGATTCATTTATTTTTCTCTTGAGCCAATAAAGTTTGACATGAGCAGGGGCACTTGAGGACAAATAACAACAAAAAATTATATATAAAAAGATACTTTGGATTTTTTTTTTAAGAGCAGATTTCCAGATATAGATCTTTGTCAAATTTGCCAAAAAGCTGGTAGAAAATGAATTGTTGCACAAAGCTGGTCTAATCCCATTGCACGCAGTGAGTGATAGTGACAAGCTGTAATTTTCTACCACCGTCAGCTGTTCCTCCCGGTTCTGTGGCGTTTTAGCTTCTCCAAGATTAGCCCTTTTTATTACACCCTGTAGTTTTTCTATTTGCTTCCTTCTGATCTCCACAGCATATTTTCATGGAAAAAAAAAAAACACCAAATGTGATTTACCTGCCACCTGCCCATTTGAAAAAGGCAGAGAAAAAAAAATCAGGGATTAACTGGATTAACTCACAAAATGATTATGTTTAACCCCGATCCTAATCTTGGAATTTACCTCTAATCCTAGAAATGATTAATCACATTTTAGGAGCAAAACAAACACAGCAATATCAGATAAGCAACCAAAATAACAAAAAAAAAAAAAAAAAAAAAAAAAGACATTTCCCCAAGGGATTGAAGAAAATATTTTAGAGGATGACGTCATAGGAGACGGATGTCACTGAAGTTACACCCATGAAGATTGGACTGGGAACAAAAATCAGCCCTCAAACAGGACAGGACAGGAGAAGGGCTGCTGTTCCTTGAACCATAAACCATCGTGCATCTCTGTCAACGCCACTAACTCACTAACTAATGTGGAACAATAACACTGCCGCTCCTTGAAAAAGCCTCACAAACAAGAAAACCAGTTCTATAATTTCCCTGCCCTTCTTCCTCTGGCCCATATTTTCCACTGAAGTCTGCTTTGTTTATTCCTTCTGGTCATTCCCTGCACTGGATGCCATGTTTGACCTGCTGCAGCAGTGGCAATAAATATTCTTTGGTCTCACTGTTTGTCACCTCGGTCATGTTCCACGGAGTTAAGATGAATTGATGCCTACCCACTTAGCGTCATGAAGCCATAAATTGGACGACACATTTATCCGAGCCTACGCGTAAATATTGAGCTTCCATGATTTCAGGTCCCCGCATTTCTCTCGGTGCGTTGCCCGAATATGTAAACAATGTTACTAATTTGACTTGTGATATTTAAAGGATAGATCCAGTTAATGTCTGACACTAACACCGCCGTACAGTCAAGCTACACCACTTTTCAGATTTGCGGTTGTAATATTAAATAGGCCAGAGCCTAAATGTCAGTCTATATTTCATTTTCTTTTTTTTTTTTTTAAACACACATGGCCGGCGAGCGCAGATCAAGCACATCCCGTATATGCCAGAATCGCTACATTGCCAGTGTAGGGAGTGACAGGAAGACTAACTTATTGACTTTTAGGATTAATGTTCAACAGGAGTACTGTGAAAACACTTGAAAGTACATCCAAAATTTCCAAGAGCTGTTGTGACATTTAAAGGCAAAATATGCTGTATTTCTGTCCAACTATATATTCACTATACAGTCAGTGTTATGTTTCTCGAAACTGAATATTCAGGTGTTCTGCGATCAGGCCGACGGTGCTTATTATCAGCATGTGTAACTACAGCAACCTGGATACACAAGATCACAACATCCGATTTCCTGATTTAACTGCATGATAGCAACAACCCCTGCGATGATAAAACGCGACCTGAGCGCAGATGTAAGATAACGTTCGGTATTAGAAGCAAATCACTGTTCTCTTAAGTAGCGAGCAAGATTTTAATACAATCGATCTTCAACCTGATCCTTGCCAAAGTGTGTGTTTTCCTATGTAACATCCTGAGCATTGACTTTGCATATTTAACTAATGTTAAGCTCAATTGCGTACGATCATTTGCTGAGTTGTAAATGTGCCTGAGTTGAATCGAAACTGCCTTTAATTCAAACCGATGATAGTTATTTTCACGGCTTATTTCTTTCCGTCAGTATCATCCAACGGTATGTCATTATTGTCACCGTTTGCTTTGCTCCATGTCTCTGTTAAAACTCAGCTTGGCTCAAACTAGTTCATTATTTCATTCACTGGAAGAAAAAAAAACAAGGGCTGTAAATCAGATATTAGGGATAAAAAGGTCCCGGTTAAAAAAAAGTGCTTACAGTCTGCTGTGCACGTTTCCTGAGAGAAAGCAAACAGCATCGTGAATGTCATTTTTCAAGGCCGGGAGAGCCCCAAATTCACACACTCCCATTGTGTTTGTGTAAAAGCAGGGATCTGAAAGCCAACAATAATCGTCAGCATGAAATTACAACCCACTCTGAAATTTGCTGAAAATTGATCAGGACTTGTGAGAGACAAGCTTCACGGGGCGAAAACAGATGTGGCATGATTACATTAATCATAGATCTCATAGGTGATGTTGTGTCAGCACAAAACAAACCAAAAACAAAAACCATCTTTCAGGACAGCAATAGGCGCTCATTACTCAAGCCAAAGCGATGATGTGCGTCTGAATTCCCACATTTTTTCCTTTGGGGTTGTATGTTTATTTAAGTTAGTCAGAGACATTCAGACTTTCCAGCAAACTGAGCCAGAATAAAGCAAAGAGACAGGGCGACCCGACAGCGAACGTAACCTGATTTTCAGCGACTTTAACCGAACGCGGCTGAAGCGTAGGGCGCGCTGATGTCGTTGGATGGAATCCGTTTTTTTCTGCTGGATTTGCTGTTTCATTTTTGAAGATGAAACACAGTCTATTTGTTTATAGCAACCGCTATATATTGTTTTCATGTTAAATCAACATGACTTTTTTTTTTCAAGACACAAGACTTTGGGGTAGGTTTGTTATTTCTTTCACATCATGAGCCGGGCGATAGCGCTTTCCAAAACATAATTTATCTATCTATTGTGCAAATTACAGGAAAAGAAATGTTTTTGTTTGAAGCAAGACGGAGCTTGCACGACTTATAGCAAGATTTATTTACTTGCTTGTGTAAATATTTGCTGAGTGTTGCTCCTGTCCTGAACATCTTAGTGTTTGGATATTGAACCGCACATTGCCGGGGGGCGGGGAGGAGATCGAGAGGTGAAGCTGATGACAGCCTGAGGGAGACAGACAGCCTGGCTGCCTGTCTGACTTTTCCAGGGTGGGCTGAAGACAGTGCCAGCAGGGATGCCATGCATGATGCTGTGCCGGGAAAAGAGGCCTACACAAGTCACAGAGAGGGGAGGGAATACACACACACATACACACAAGGACTTGTTATACAAGTATTTCACTACCGGGGCATGAACTGAAAAATTTGCAAGCATCCACATGCACACAAACTGACAATAACCCAGAAACACAAGGGTTTGATTGGACACCCAGCTACAAACCAAATACTTGTACAGAGACGCACATAACCTATGCAAATGAGTTCCAGCGGTTAAGCGGCATGTGGGACACGTCCAGAAATCCTGCCCACATCCTGTTTCGAGACCAAACCAGAGACTTTCCTCTTTGAGCTGGCTTGAAAAAAAAAAAAAAGAGGACATTTTAAAGTTTTAGCGTTTCTGTTTTTTCTCACTAAATGAGCTTTGACTTTTGTTACTTTTTGTGCATGCACGCACACCAAAACACACGCACACACATATAAAAAGAGGGAGATATCAAATGTCTAGTTATAGATAGTGATAGAGATAGCATTTATCTTCTGCTCTTTGTGTTGAAGATGAGAGTATTCGGTTGAGTTCGTCTCTCGAGTGACTCCTTGAGGATCACAGATTATGCCACCGAAGTCAGGTTTTCACACCCTTCACTTACATTTTATAGCAATTTTCCAATTTAACGCGAGTGATGCTTCAGTGAGCGTTAGAGCACGTTCTCAGCAGCTGCCACCAATTTCAAATCAGACGTCGTGGGTGAGAGGATCCCGAATACAAGCCAACGCAAAAACGCGTACGGAGGCCTCCTAGAAGTGTCTTCTGTGTGAAAATAGCCGCATATGTTCCCTAAAGCTCGGGTACCTTTTGCTGTAAGCCCTTAAAGAGGGGGATTCTGTGTGATGCATGCTGCCCCGGGGCTGCTCCGCTCGGGTTCTCACTCTATTTCCTTCTCATACTTCTCAAGAAGAAAGGTCATCTCTACCTCGGGTTTTTATACTGTGTGCTTTACAACCACATCTGTGCTCATTTTCGTAGCGCTCACTTCTCCCCTCTCTTCTAATGTGATGGATTACACACACGTTTTTTATTTTATGAGACCATTTTTGGATTCATTCAGTCGGCATTTTCCACATCAGACAGTTTGATTTGTCACAGCGGGAGAAACAGAGGTGTAACTAACAGCATTAACAATGATTCAGTTCCATTTAAGTGTCTCTGCAAGTCGTGCCAGTGAGTCAGCACGCCGAGCAACACAGGCCTCGGCGATATGAATGCGATTGTTTACAGATGCACTATTTCACGCAATTAAAATCCTGAAGCCCCGTCGAAAAGTCCGGCGTTATCGCAAAAAAATACGCGCCGCGACATCAAACAACCCAGGTAAAACGACGCTCACAATGGGAAGCGATGCAAATGTGCCACAGATGAGAACCCCGTAAGATTGTGCAACAAACAGGAGATGTGAATGTGATAACTGAATCCAGCGGAGGATGTTTAAAATCAGCTACAGCTGAGGATTCGAGAGGACGGGTGCCAAAAGGAGGAGCTAGGCGAACAAGCCAAGGGTGAAGGATGAAAAGGGAAGGAAGGGAAGAAGAAGAGGCACAGGAGTGGGAGTCACAATGTACAAGGGAGATTGAAAGCGGAGCAGATATGGTATACGTTCTCTGTACGGCTCTTTCAAGCAATGCAGCCAATGTGACGGGCTCAGGGGGGAAATCCTGCAGGACTAACTGAACTCTTTACTTATCTGCTTCCACATCTGGATGACACACCACCGGCCGGCATCAAAGGGAGGGATGCAGTGAATGGTCAGGCAGGCAGGTGGCAGGGATGATGAATGGAACACACACACACAGAGCAACGAAAAAAGATACACATCTATGTAAAAATACATTTATATTTTTAGATTTAGCTGCTATACAAGCACCGAAAAGCTACCGTGTTTAGTGGTCTGCTTTCCAACTCTCCGAGCTTGGCAGTCTTACGGGAACTGGTGACTTTCAGTATTTCTTGTCTGCGGAGGTTCTCGGTCATCCAGGTCATGGTGGATTCTTGTCGAAATCTTCTCGTCCTGGCAACCGGACTTGAGTTTCTTCACTTGAAGATGTTTCACCCCCTCATCCGAGGGGCTTCCTCAGTTCTTCAGGGTTTCTTCCTTCCCATGTAAAAGCTCTGATGCCCTGAATAGCTGCATATTATTCTGCCTCACCTTTACCACATCAATCTGTAGGACACAGAGGGAACTTGTGAAAATTGGTCCTCTTTTTTTCCAGACTCGTCAAATGGAATAAGCCGCTCGCTGATTGGTGGGGTCTGCACGGAGACACCCGTCTAATTTGCAATGCATATTTGTGACCTGAATCGTCGGAATTATATCTCTGTGAAGTTTGTCATGTGGCAAAGATAATTTCAGTCTTGAAAAAAAAAAAAAAAAAAAGGACATGCAACTTAAAGAATTTATAATTGGATGGACCGGGATGGGCAGCCCATCATCTGATGCTCACTCATGATTTCCAGTGTGAAATGGCTTGTCGGGATTATCTGCAAGTTAAACCTTCACGATCTTAACGGTCAGCGTAGCGGTAACACAACCCCCCCCCCCCCCCCCTCGTCAGCACGTCGTTTTTTTCTTCATCTGCTGAATCGCCGCATCACGGATCTGCTGGTTTTTCAGAGAGTAAGACTGTGGAGTTGCTGTGAAAATTCATTTAGCCACTTAAATGTTTTTTGCGCATGAAGAAAATGTCAAAACACAGCGTAAAGAGAACGGTACATGCTCTTCCAGCCTATTCAGAGCAGGTACCGTTCTGCTACATCAAGCTGTCGGTTTTTCAGTTCACTACATAAATGCAAGGAGGAGGGGGGCAAGTATTTAGAATTAAAAACTCATTGTACTTGATAAATTCCACACGGTATTCTGTTATAAGTAGTTAGGTGGGTATTGTCTCGGGAGATGGTCTTCTGAGTGAATGCATCAATCGTGAACAATGTTTGTTCACTGCACGGTCCCACTTGCAAAGCAATTTTTGCAGTCGATTGCATTTTTCCCCCAACATTTAAAAAATACTCTGTGTTTGTACTTGACAGGACCAAATCCCACACATTGTTCTTTGAATGATTGATGTCTTCAACCCTGGATTCGTTGGCCACAAGGCTTTTCTGCTGCCGCGAAGGCATTAATTCTAATTTTTTACCGATACATCATGATAGCATGTGGACTTTGCACATGTTGAACTAATCACTGCACTGCACCACAGGAAGCTCTATTAAGTGTGTGTATGCTCCAAGGCTCTCACCCATCATGTTGCTAGTGATGAATGACCCGTGAGTGATGATGAATAGTCTCCTGTCAGGTCCCCAACACGTGTTCACCTGGGATCCAGCCACAAGGAGAGAGATGCATAATCTTAATACTCTGTTGTTCTTTGGAATAGTTGACTTTTCCCAAGAGGAAATATGACACGGTGTGGCATCTTCTCCTATCATTGTGTAGTTGTCTAGCGTTAACAAAGCAAAAAAAATTGCACACACACTAAGTACCAGAAAAGTAAAATGAAATGTTTTTCAGTGAGTAAATAAAGTTGAAAAAGTAGTAGAATGTAGAATGTTTACTTTGTAATGGGAGTTCAAGTGAGAACTTGGGAATTTTGTGTCATATTTTGAATTTTCCCACATTTTGACAAACATAGCCCGGGGCTACTGACATCCCCTTTGAAATTGGCTTTACCAACTGTAAAGGGTTTTAACAGTAATTTGTAAACAGGGAACAAGAAATAGGACAGTTGTATCAAAACGGAGCTAACTGTACAGATGGGCCTAATCTACCACATTTAAAGTGAAATAGAAGAGCTGAACCCGAGGGTCTCAAAACCAAATACATTGTGAATGTGAATGGCAAGTGAATTTGTTTTCAGTTCTGCTTTGCCTAATGTGAGGTTTTGCTGGCATGGAAGGATGACTGATGGACTAATGGGCCTTTGGGCAAACAGAAAGATGTATTTGACATTGTATTGACCGCCTTTTCTTTATGGAAAGAAAACACATTCCTTGATTCGCCTAAAGTTCACATTAATGTAATTTGAAAATCTATCCGGCTGAATTACATTTAGCGCGAGCATCATTTTTTTCTCTACTGCCTGACCTTCACACTTTCCTTCATTTCCTGTGTGGAACGAGCAGATGGACCAGAGTTGTGGGTTAAGACCTGAGTGTTATCTGTGCTGAGCAAGAGAAGAGCTTCCTGGTAGCTTCAAAGCAGGGAGACGTTGAGCTCCCTCAACCCGGAGAGCCTCTCCATGATCTTGAAGTTTTGTTGAGGAGGTCAGTCGGCTTTATGAGAGTCAGCAGCACAGCTGGTTTGTGTTTCTATGGCGGGATCCAGTTAACGCTTCATGCTGATATCTCCTAAGTATCTAAATTGATAAGCCGTGCTCGTGCACGTACATGGAATAAAAACAGGGCGGAGCCACACGGTAAGGAGGCCTCATTGCGCACCATTCTAGTGCAAAGAAGCAAACGAGTCCATCCCTGCTCTCCTGCACGACCCAAGTCCAGATTACTTCCTGGAGTTTCGCTAGAATTTCAATCATTTCTTCCCCTCATTTCATGCATCTGGCAAATGCCTGCCAATATTTATATTCATAACAAACAATGAATCTGACATGAGGAGAAAATAAACAAAAAACAGTAATATAGAATGAGAGACCAAATAGCTCGGGGGAGGGCGGGGGAGAGGGGGTTGCCCTCCATCGGGGTGAATGAATGGCAGGCAAGGAAGCCCCCAGCACTCTGCTCAGAATCATCATTACTCCCGCACAAGCAGGTACAAACCAGATGTGGCCAAAGCCTGGGGATCGGGCCTCCCTGGCAGGATCAGATCACATGGTTGTGTCTGGCTTCTTACCCAGGTTCTGCTGCCTGCGGAGAGCAATGCTACACTCTTTTACTGATTGCCTTTGAATCTTTCTTAGCAGTTCTGGATGAAAAAAAAAGCATATTAACCGTTAACTCTATACATATTATCGTCATGAACATGGATTCGCCGCCAAAGAGAAAGCTCGAGACACCCTGTTAGCAAACAGACTAAGGATGGCGGTCGAATCTGCTGCTTGTTGGAAGGGTCAGTCGAAAAATCCAGTCACCAAAGCCGCGATCGACAATTAAATCTCATTTCTTGACAGACGGGAGCTGCGTTTCCTCTGGTTTAGCGGGATTCTGTAAAGCTGAGTGGCTCGCTAACTGCTGTAAGTGCAGGCGAGTAACTGCAGGAGAGGCTTTCCTTTCAGGCTTGAAAGCAGCAACAAAGCTATCAAGTGGTTTTCTAATATAATCAGACCGGTACGCACTTCAACATTCATCATTTTTTTATTTTCTGACTATGATGTCCAGTTGTTAGCTCTCAAGTTGTGATTTATATTCATAGTTCTTGAGACCTGCTTCATTTAACCCAACGAAAGTAAGACATGATGTTAACGTCTCAAACTGCCACTGAAGGTCATAAATTTGTTGTATTTGCATGTATCTTTGTGATCTGGCAAAAAAAAAAAGGTGATGGGGAAATAGCACAGTAAATATTTTTTCTTCTTCTGTTACCATGGGGAGACCTTTTCGGCTGACATTTCTGTTTGCCTCCCGGAGTAATAATAATGATCTGGTAGATGTGGTCTAAATAAACGATCACTCACACGCACACAACACTGAAACCTGCCCTGATCCGACATGAACGCGTCTAACAATCAGTCGGCAATCAGGCCAATCAGGCTGGCAAACAACAAAAACAAACAGTCGGAGGGTGAGCAATAGTCGGACAGTGCTCCAAACGGCCCGCCGTGACCTCTGGACGTGGCCGCCTCATGACAAATTGGCATTTAAGCCCAATCAGTGTGCATACTTCCCACTCCTGTGGCCTTGCTAAATGCCTCTATTCTCTCTGTCAATTCCCCATTTCTCTCTCTCTCCCCCTTTGCTCCCTTTCTCTCTCTCCCGCCAGGGTCCCTAACAACCCCCTTCAGTCTGCCTGCCAGGGCCAGAGGGAGGCACGGTGGGAGTTTAATTGCCTTGTATTTCCATGAAGCGAAGTTCATTACATTAACAGCTCCTGCCCACGCTGCATACTTCTAACCTGCTGCAATTTGTTTTTGTATTTATTATGCCGGCAGGGAGGAAACTTCACGCTCGACAAGTGGAGAGACAGCGAGCATGCCTGGGTGAGTGAGAAGGTCAAAGGGAGCCGAGCAGGCACAGACACCCATTGTGATGAACTGGCAGAGGACAACAAGACGGGGAGGTGAAGATGAGGAACCAAAAGCCTCCTCGATCCAGGGGGAAATCACGGTCACTTTCGTGTGGATGTAAAAACACAAGTTGGCGAAGGAACGACATGCAGAAGGTCAGAGCCAGCGTTGACTCAAAGTGTAAACATCACTTTTGGAGTGATGTGGAAACTTTTGGGATAAACTGTTGCTACAAAACATAGATATACACCCAAAGGTCAATTTTTAACATTTAAGTCGAGTAAATGTCAATTCACAAAACAGTTTAACCCTGAGGACTTTACAATCTGTAAATGACACAATGTTTGCATTAATAAATCACATTAGCGGGATAAACCTTAATGATTTTTAAATCAAATAAACCACATGTTCAGATTGATGAATTCAGCACGGTATCTTTTCTACCCCTTTTTTCATGAGAATCACGCAATATTTCAGTTCTCTTTCCTACATTTCCCTTCTTCTCAACAAAATGTTTCCTATCTTTGAGTTCATTGTTTTGGTTTTATTGCTCCCCATCTTGCTGTTATTATTCAATCCAAGTGCACTTCCTCTTTTTTTTTCTTTTCGTACAAGCTTTCTAGCCAAAACATTTGTATTTCAGTTTATTCAGTTTTCTCAAAAATACAGGAGAAATTGTCATCAGTGTACAGTGGGAAAAAAATTATAAAATGAAAACTGAATGAAATAAATAACAAGAACATGGTCAGGAATTTGGCATCTGACTAGATAGACAAACATAGACAGATAGACAGATAGATAGATGGCAATGAACTGCATGATTGCATACATGCAGACAAACATCCCCATTCATGATTTTCTGTCTGTTCCGCCCACTTGATGTAAAGTTCACACATTCCTGACACTGTCTGCGCTTTCACCAGATTCAAGTTCCCGGTTTTTGCCACACATGCAACACTGACTTATAATGCATTTAAAAATAGGTTTCGCATTGCAGTGCGACTCTACCTCTCGTGTAACTCGGGACACAGTATGTACCAATGACTTTTTGCGCAACGGCTGCAGTGAAACAATGGAAAACACTTACTCCTCTAAGAAATACATGAGCTCAATGCCTTCAAAGAATTGTAAAAAAAAAAAAAAAAAAAAAAAAGTGAAAAATAAGTCCTGTGGAAAGTGCATGCATAAAAGGGGTGGGGAAGATCATATGGATGCTAACACAAAATAAGATGGAGAAAACAAAAGTATGAGAGAGAGAGAGAGAGAGAGAGAGAGGGAGAGCGGGGTCAAATACACTGGCCATAATGAGTGAGTGTCTTTGAAAGTGGATTTGAAGGCGGATGAGCCACGCCAACCTCCTATGACCGCATTAACAAAACCTAATGGAACGGCTGGCTCCAAGAGGCCTCGTCATCCATTATCTGACTGTTGCCCCACGCAACCAAATAGCCTCACGGCAGTTCAGCTGTCATACGCTATCTCCTCCCTTTTTCTTTGTCTTATTTCCACTGGCCGTAATGAAAGTGATTGGTAAATCAATTGCTTGGTATGTAAAGAAGCCAGAGAAATATTGCCTCTACAAGGCCCGTGGCCACAAATCACTGTAAATTAGGAGGAGAGGAAAGGAAAGGATCGACTATATTTTGTATTGAGGAGCAGAAATCCCATCTCCGCACACGCACCAGACGCATCATTACCAGGTCGTGCGCAACAACCATGTTCAGTTCAGACCCTAAGATACGTTTCTCCGGTTTCACCGTCATCTAAGAATTCATGAAATGCGACGCAGAAAAAAAGAGATTTCCTTTTAGTGTGCGTGCCTGTGTTTGTGTGTGTGTGCGCGTGCACTCGCATGCCATAATCTGTTGTCCAGATATCAGGCATTTGACCGCACAGCGTATTGGACTTTGGTTCGAAGATTTTTTGCTTCTTTTCAGATTGACATATTCCTTTTTTTCTTTTACCTGATATGTGCATGAATTTTTATCAAAATTATCGAAAAAAATGACAATTTAGAATAAGTGAGATCCTAAATAACCTTGTAAATTCAACTCCTTGCCACTATACATCATTCAAATTGAGATTAGGCAGCTAAGCATGCCAAAACTTCAGTTTACAATTTACATATTGGAAACGAAAGGTTTATTTCCACTTTAATATATTAAAATTGCTTAATTCTACTTTGAAAGGACAGCAGTTGTGTCCATCAATAATCAACCCCTGTCCATATTCATAGCTTCTTTCATCACAAATGGTTTCTGGGTTCTGCTGTTACTGGATTTGTATGTGCTAGCAATCTAATACAACCAATAAGTTAGTATGTGTGTGACTGTTTCTTCTGAATTTTAATAATCTCCATTTTAAAAAAGTGAGAGTTCAAGTGAATACAGACATGCAATAAAACAGGAAGCATGGCAGTATTATCCCTATTAATACCAATGATAAGTGGCAATTGCACTCATATGAGAAATGCATTATGTTGGCTTATAATTCTCTGTAATTCTGTGGCCAGTGTGTGCACCGTGAACATATTCAAAAGGGGTCTCATAAAAGAAAAAATACAGCAGGATCTCATGCCGCTTTAAAAGAAATAGCTCAACCAAAAGCATTTCTGGATTTTCAAGTCTCCAAAAATCCTGACATGTGAAATTTGAACACTATTTTTAAGGCACACTGCTAACGTGGTCACACAAGATCGGCGTGGGCATGGTATCTGCATAGGTGCACTTATCCAAATAACCTGTAGTTGGCATTTCTGCTAAAATGTGGAGTCGGTTGGCTATATCAATAACCCTCCAGTGGTTACATTACATTACAGTAATTTGGCAGAAGCTTTTATCCAAAGCGACTCACAAAAAGTGCAATTCAGTAGTGTTTTGTGAACTACAACAAAAAAAAAAAAAATCACCCACCCTTTCTTTGTGTGTAAATAATGACTAAATAAGGCAATTTAATGCTGAGCAGCAGCTGATAAAATAGTCAACTGGGTTCACTCTCAGGTCATGACCATGCTCTCTTCTGTCCACCAATTCTCTCTTGCATCTCTTTCAGCAAGTGCTTGCGTTACAGACAGCAGTTTGGCGACGGGTCTTACAGTCGCTGCCACTGTGTGCTGATTGTGGTGTCCGAACGCAGTTCACAGGCCCCAGAGCAGTACATCATTGGTATTTTTGGGTCTCCTAACTTGTCATTGAGTGGTTTAAACACTTAAGTGTGGCCAGTGTTTGAGCAACCTGTAACCACAGTGAGAAAATGACAGCATCCACTGAGAATTTCACAGGGGCAATGAGGTGGGGGCGCATTTACATAGGCATGCTACACAGAAATTGCTTACTACTACGAAGTTAATCTCTTGTTAATCCACGGTACTTACCCCCGCACACATTGACTGCACCTTTTGTGTGGTCGCACAGAGAAAGTGTTTTTCAGTGGCCAAGGGTCAGAAGAAAAGACTGGCCTGAATCAGGACATTCCCAGGAAAGAAATGAGGACACTGAACAGCTCATACATTGTATGTGTCTGCATTCACATCCATGTATCCTATCTTTTTTTTTTTTTAAGCAAAGTCAAGTCCGGTGTGCGTCGATATGTCTGGCAAGAATGCACAATTGTGCATGACATTCAAGTGAAACTTGTGTGGTAATATGTGGTTTTCACAAGAGCATATATGACTTTTGAGGAATTAAGACTGATGTAAGTGGACTCCTACATGCCTGTGTGCGAGAATATCACTTCCTTCCACCGCACATTCGTTCTTGGCGGTAACTGCGAGTTCGAAGGGTCATCCGGGGGGATCTCCGAAGGATCATTCCCCGGTAAAGTGAAATGATTACAATTGACAGGCTTAACGTCCACATCAAATTGGTTTTGTGCTTTGTTTGCTGGTGCTGACCCTCTCACCAGCTTGAGCAGGGATTACTCATACTGCAGGAAACAATGACGCCAAGGTCCATTAAGTGGGATAGAAGGACATCATATCAGCATTAATCTCCCACTTAGCAGAGCAGCCCCAGGACAGAGAGAGACATGGGAGGAGGGAGAGAATATGATTTTCAGCTCTTCCCAAATGGACCTGGGCTTTTAATTTTTATTACTGTTTCTTTTTATGATATAAAACATCAAAAGGCCTTGTCGGGTCAGGAAAAGAAATCGATTTTTGGGTAATCTTATGATCTTCTCTCCAAGATCATGATCAGACCAGATTCTGTCCTGAAATTGCTGAAACTGTTGGTTAGTGGCACTTTTTTTTTTTTAACAACACATAAGGTTCACTTTGATATTATTTGATTTTTATGAGTGTATGTTAATAACCATGAAGAAATCATAAGAAATACTTGAATGTATTGGAAAGTGATGAGTTATAAATGTATATGGCTACCATTTGAAATATTCATTTTTACACATTTAAAAATTCCGTAATATTAAAATAGTTTACCAAGAGACCATGCTGAACTTAGCTGTATCATTTAAGGCTAGCATCAAACCCAAATGGCAACTCCCACTGATTTTATTGTCATATCTAATCAGAGGTAGATGAAGTACTGAATGTTCAGACTTGCTGTGAATCCTACTTTCTTTGTCAGCATGAATTTTCTATTCCGAAAGTTACATTTAACTAGTAATACTGGACTACATAAAGAATGTATTGAATATATTGTGTCCGAATCAGAATCGGAATACTTTATTGATCACCCAGGGGGAAATCGGTTTTTGGTTGAAAGCAGCTCCTGCTCTGGTATGGATGTGTACTGGTTGCCTTTTATCCCAACATATAACTCAAGTTGAGATTATTGTTGACAATGAAGTGACATGAGAGCATAATAATGTGATAGTAGAAAAATGTTTTAACATACACATGTCATAATGTTTCCTTCATTCTAATTATTTTTGATATCAAGGAGAAAAACTGCAGCACAGATACTCGCTATGTCACTGATAAGTGTTTGTAAAGAGAAATGAATGAGGATTTTATTACAGACAACACATATTGTTTTCTTGCGATACATAGATGAATTAACAGATTTTATTCATCTAATATTATCTATTAATTTTCTTTGCCAAGCATGAGAAAAATGTGACATATCACATTAAAATGTTCTCAAGACAATTAAAATGATCTCAAGATAATACATTTTCTTTCCCCTTGATACGAAGATGAATTAACAACTGTTATCTAATACTGTTTCGTTATCAGGCATGCGGAAAATGTGACATGTCCCACTGACTGATAGATGCCCTGAAGACTAACACAGAAAAGAAACTGTAACTACATAAAACAAACAGGGGACATCAGCTTATTACCTGCACTCATCTTTAGGGGATCCATCTGTGAGCATGAAGTGTCAAATCTGGATGCAAAAGAGTCCAAAAACAAGAGAAAAGACATTGTGATAAATCAATACAGATATAGAAATATAACATGAAAAATATGTAAAATTAAGCATTTACAAGATTGACATTGCGTTTATGAACATCATATAGAATTATGTATTTATATTATATGTACATACATATCTATATCTATAGATAGATAGATAGATAGATAGATAGATAGATAGATAGATAGATAGATAGATAGATAGATAGATGGATAGATAATGTATATTGATACACAATGCATATTGTAGCGAAAGTTGGGGTTTATGTTGATGCTTGTTTTCTGTGTGATTTTGGGGTTGCTGGGAATTTTTTGGGTGTAGTTTGGGGTGCAAGGAATTCTTTTTTTTTTTTTTATACCTGGAATTAAGCGGGAACAGTTAGTTGTATTGCAGGCTTTTATTGTAGGCTGTGGAGTGGCTGGGGCCAATAACAGCTATTGCTTATTAACCGGGCGTTTTACCTTCAACCAGATGTTTTCCTTGACTAAAACGCAACAATACCATCAGGAGTTGCATTGATTTTTAAGGCTAGGATCACAGCAAAAGTGGTGTCCAACTGATGATAAAGTCCTCCAGCTAAACTAATTTTTATGAGGCTGGGGGGCTTAAATCAATTGGGCCTCTTTTTTTATTTTATTGCTGACATTTGATTCATTTCAAAGTCTCATTTAACTTATTTCCCATCAGAGATGTAGGTCAGTGGTAGTCAGTTCCCTGACTAAAACACTACAATATAGTAATATATATACTGAGTGTGTGTATATATATAATGTAGATAAGAATTATAGTTCCAAAGGACAATGACTGGTGGTCTTAAATTTGAAATTTAAAAACATTTCATATGGTCTGAACGTTTTTTTCCCCCATATGGTCTGAAGGTGTTTGCTCTCCAGACCAGAGCAGATGACTTGGTCAACAGTTGTTTTCGGGGATCTGGCGCCCCCTAGTGGTTAAAATTGAGATTGCTGGTTCGACGCCTAAAGCGGACTAAGTGCTGACTTTCTTCTGCCTGATCAAAATCGTCAGGTCATGACAATTACAATCACAGTTATGATTTGCAAAACTGCATATGATAATACAATTAAAAAAAAATAATGGATGGATGGATCTATGTCTTTTTTAAATTGGTCAGAAACCGCTTTTTATGTGGCACGCTAATCTCTCGTTATCTTAACCCCATCGTTTACGGATGTTTTAAAGGATCAAAATAAGAAGCCTGACTTGAGAAAAAAAAAAGATTAATAAACAGTTTGGGGATTCGAATTTAAATAATTAAATTCGTTATCAAATTCCAAGTTAAGTCGAAAGAACGATATGTACCCCTTTATTTAGCGGAGTGTATTCAAACTGCGGGTAAGCAGGCAGACTCAGAAAACCAGTGACTGTGAGATATCTGGATATTGCCAGTCCCCCAGGTGATGAAACTCCATGAGCAGTCTTACCGTGGCAAAGACACTTCATTTACTTTTTTTAGGACATTTACTTTCGCCAAACTGGCCAACTCCAGTTACCGCAGCAAGATTTTTCGACCTACACTACAAGTGACGACTATCCTTGAATATGCCAGAAGGACCCCGATTCTCCGTCAATTTCCAATTTAAATATCCGAAGAAAATGCAACATAAGCCAATGACTAACGATGCTAATTATCTATTTAAATTATTAAAGAAAATGAGTCACTTGTAATTCTCATTTTTTAAATTTTCTTTTTCACCGGTAATTCTCATTGTAAATCACACAGATCCGTTTGCCTGATCAAAATTCACTGACAGAAGCTCCGGCTACGCTGCTCCCTGTCAGATGCTAAGAGCAGTCGGGCTTGGAAATATTATTCTCCTGTCCGTAGTGTGTTACAAACCAACGCCAAAATGTTTGAAGAAGCAAGCGAAGTGTTCGACAACATGTTTAAATCTTCTTTTCCTTTAACCTTTATCGTGTTCATCCCCGCGGTGCTGATTCTTGTCTCACCGCTCCCGGCCGAGGCGGCACATGAGTTCACGGTGTACCGCATGCAGCAGTACGATCTGCAAGGACAGCCATACGGTAATTTTTTGTACTCCTAGTTTATTGTCACAGTCTGATAAATGCCAATATTGTGGTATATATGTAAGCAACCTTCAGCTCGGACTGGAACTGATGTCGGAGCGTGCTGACTTGAATTTTCATGTAAAGTAGCGTCTCAATGACAGCCCGAAGGGTAGCATTGACTAGCTAGCTGCTAATGTAGCTTATATCTTGCTAGTTTGCAAGATACAGCTCCCCTTTATTTAGGACACATTTTTCTGATATTAATTACACCAGAGATGATCACTCAAATTGTATCACTGTTACTGTGTCATTAACATGCCATAAACAGTGCTAAGCAACCGGGTAGTTTTATCGTTATTACTGTTGAGCGATGAAAGCATCGACCATTCATACCACTGCTTAAACAGCTGGTCAGAATTGTGAAAGCATCTGACATTATTGAGTGCAGGTGAATTTACCTGCCTCTTTCCCATCATTCAGACTGAAGAAATGAACAATCTTCCGACCGTTGATTCCTCTCCTCCGTTCTTAGTCACCGTAGTGACTGTTGTAACCGTGTGCTCCATTAATCCATACGATTGTTATCAAATTCAACAGCCAATGGCCCAACAAACGTGGGAGGCTAACTGCAACAGAGCTACTCGTTTTAAGGGGCCTGAAGGGAGAAACCAAGGGTCAAGGCAATTTCGGATATAGCTTAACCTCAATCTATAACAGTGACTTAAAGCCACAAGTGAAATCTCAACCTCATCCCAACACCAGTGTTTATGATTACTGAGAATTAGTTTCAATTGCGTTCAAATGTATTGTAAGTTTTGTCAGAATTCCATCCTGGAGATTTGATTGAAGAACCTTGTGCCTGATGTCCTCAGGTACCAGGAATGCCATCTTGAACACAGAGGCTCGTACTGTGGAGGCAGAAGTACTAAGTCGTCGCTGTGTCATCATGCGTTTAGCAGACTTCTCTTATGACAAGTATCAGAAAGCTCTGCGCCAGTCAGCGGGGGCTGTGGTCATCATCCTTCCTAAGAACATGTCAGCTATGCCTCAGGACATAGTGCAGGTAAACACTTACATTTTACAAAGTGTCTATTTTACAACTCTGTGCTCTGAACTAATTGTGTGTTCAAATGGAATGCAGTGATGCCCTGCAGAACCTTTTCAGTGCATTTACCGTATTTTCAAGGCGCACCGTACTAAAAGGCGCAGTCTCAGTTATGTGTGCCATTATTGTATTTAACACACACATAAGGCGCATCTGCTTATAGGGCGTGGGTTTCATATACAATCCACGCCCACACTTCCCCCTTTAACGTTCTCATGATGTCCTCTACTACGTCCGCCTTACAACAACAACACACACACAAGCATACAAGTGTGCGTATTTAAAAATAGAGCGGGAGCAAAACTGAGTTTAGTGTTCACATTTTTTTAACGGTAATTGTCATCGATCAAACCCATCAAAGTCCTCATCCTCTGTTTCTGATTTGAACAGCTGTGCTAAATCTCCATCAAACATGTCAGGTTTACTTTCTATACTGTCAGAGTCACTTTCCGTGCCGTGCGGCTCCTTGGAAATGATGCCGGCTTTTTCGAAAGCTCGAACAACAGTCCCAGCAGACACGTTAGCCCGAGCATCTACAATCCATTCGCAAATTGTGGCGTAACTTGCCCGGCGCTGCCTTCCACTCTTAGAGAAACTGTGGTCTCCAAGAAGACTTCGTACCCCATTGTGTGTATCGCTATTGTGCTGGTCCCCTTCTTCTCCACAGTGTGACTCACCGGGATGTCGAAAGTGAGCGGCACCTCGTCCATGTTAGTGATGTGGCTGGGCGGGATGTGTTTGTTGGCCATGTTTTCAGGGTTGCTAAAACAACGATGCTCTACATAACGCACATACCCGTACTTTTATGTACAATCAACGCCCACACTTCCCCCTTTAACGTTCTCATGGTGTTCTCTACTACGTCCGCCTTACAGCAACACACACAGGGCGCACTGCACTATAGGGCGCGCCGCACATTTTGAAGAAAATCTAAGACTTTTGTGTCCGCCTTATAGTCGTTAAAAAATACTGTATAAGATTCTGCACCGTGATCTCCTGGGCTAAAGGCCAATTGATACTCTGAACAACATTTCATTTCTGAATTTTAGGCTTTCTGTGATCCATATCAAGTGTGCAGCAATAATCCTTACATTTGTGACATTAATTGCCTAGTTTTGCTGACTTTCACCTTCTCTCACATTTCACACACCTTTCACATTATTTTTACAGTGAATGTAATAAGCTGGGAAACGTTAAGAAGACATAATTTCAAAATGAGTTTAAGCATTGTATTTTGAAAAAACATGTTTTCCTTCTAAGAACTGATAGCTATTTCCAGTGTGTAAAGGAGGGTGACAGCCATTATCAAGTTACCATTTTTGTTTAAAAACTGCCTACTGAAAGCTTCCTCAAAATTAACATGTTAAATTGTAAATTAAATGGTATCAACTTGAAATGTGAAGAAAAACATTTAACATATGTTCAGGGCACTCAGAAATGATTCTGGACAATGTTTTAAACTACAGATAAATAACTTCCAAACCTTGGATTTAATGTGGAGTGTCCAGAAGCAGTGTGTGGAGTTGGAAATCTGCTTCTGTCTTGCCCTTGAGTTTGGTGCTTTCATTTCAGAGGAAATAGTCCGGTTGTTTGGTACTTCTGCTCTTTTGCCCAGTCAAGGGCTGTCAGTGTTCAATTTCCAACCTCTTATTGTTTTTGTAAAGGCACTCGGATGGAACATTTTCCAAAGACATCAGTTGTTGAGTGCATTAATCATTTTCATTTTGCTTTCAGCCCCTCAAGTGCATGAGGTGCTGTGTAGCAATCTGATTTCACATGACTTACATGGCTGAATCTGTTCTCTGCACCACTTTTGCCTCCTTGATTGATGGGCTGCTCACTGATGAACTGTGAATAGGCTCAAGCCCTGTACTCAGTGCTGTCTCTCAATCACTCTCATGTTTTTCCAACCCCGGGCTTTTATTAGTTCAGTTACTTAGGTAAAGAGCCTTATACAACAACTCAGAAGCTGGTTCGGAAAAAGGAGAGGCAAGTGATGTTTCTATCACTAGGTAATGTTACAAACTGTTCTCTTTGACCTAGGTGACTTTATAAAGATATATTCCACTCAGGTTTTGGCTGAAAACAAAGGTGCGTTTACTGAAATAACTGTTGCAAATCCTTTCATTTACGCCATACAGTGTAGTACCGCCAATACTCTAGACGTTTAGGATTATCTCCATGAAGTATTTTGCACATGTTGTGACTTATTAGACCTCTCGCATCTTAATGGGAACAGGCGTCTTTGAGGAAAGCAAAATCAGTTAGTCACTTAGTTGCATTAGTTTGTTTCCCCCAAACATTGCGAGTTATGTCTTCATAATTCTGATCACATGTTAAGAAATGTAACTCCGGTTCTCAGTGCAATTCGCTCAACATCAGCCAGTGAGTCTGGCTGTTTTCAGTTGCTAGGGTTGTGTCAGAGATTCCTCCTCTGTTTAAACCCACCTGGCTCTATTTTTAACCACCACTGGCTCACACTCTGATGTCTGCGAATGTATAAGAGCACATCCAAACAACTTTTTTAAAATTTATAGTTGAACATGGATACTCAGCTTACAAAGTCAGATGTGCATTACCAAATGTTGCAAGATATGATTTTAGCCTAAAATTTATTTGTCATAGTTTCCATTGGATAATGATAGCAATCATTTTCGATAGCAATCGCAGCAATAGGCTCTTTGCAGCATCAAAGAGACCATGGACAGTCTGAAAACAGAATATTTCAAAAAGCTTTAACACACACTCGGTGGTGTTACTCAGAACGAATGCTATTTGAAAATAAAACAGTTATCAGATGTTATATTTAACCCAATTAGGAAAGACATTTGAAATTATTTATGGCATAGGCAGAAATGCATGCATTTCTTAGAATGCGGTTTTCAATGACAAAAGTTAAAGTTAATATCAAAGGTTTTCTACATAAGAATTAAAAAAAAAGTCTTTTAAAATATCTGCCGATTCTTACAACAAAACTTGAATGTTGGAATTATTTAAAACAGGTCCAATTGTGTGAAAACAATAAAAACTCATTCATTAAATTAAATTAAAAAAAATGACACCAAGGCTTGTTAAATTAATCTGGTGCTGTGTTGCTTGTTTTATCTCTGTCCACTCATGTAAAGAGTGAGTGATTATCTAGGGCATCTCTTGTAATGTTTGGTGTCATGAAACAAACTCTGTTGTGATTTGGCACTACTTAAATAAAACTTGATTTGGCTTGGGTCTTTACATGCTGTGAGATGGCTTTTTAGAATCCCTTTTGGTCACATTTGTTTGATGTTGTTTTAGAATCGACAAAACAAACATAAAAGATATGTGATGTGAATCTATTAAAAGCAGCTTCAGGTCAAACACGAAGAGTATTGTAATTGCGGTATATCCCTGCTTGACAAGGCCAAAACCCAAATCCAATTCTCCAGTAAAGCATTTAGATTTATCTTAACTTACCTGCTCTGTCTCATCCAGCCCTTTTCTTTCCTTATGATGATCATCAGCTCAGGATGGAATCCAGAAGCTCTGTCGCCTCTGCTAGAAAAAATAATTAGTTGTTGTGGTGGATGAAAGTTTAAAGGTCTGTGCTTCGTCAATCCGAGGCTTGGCTAACATAAATGGCCCTTTGAAACCATTAATGTTCTTTTTTTTTTTTCCATTTGTTCTCTGGTTAGTTTTAAGAAGGTGGTTAAAAAAAGAAACCCTGCTTGGCCCACTGGGGCTCGGTTGAGGCCTGGCACGCCACCCAGTTTGTGATTCACTGGAATCTGTTATTTCTGCTGCTGGAACATCATTGCACACTTCAAACATTGATGCTTTTTGAAAGCAGACACTACTAATCTAGGTTATTCTGTGAGCAGATTTTGTTCATCCATTTTTGCAAATGTATCATGCCGTGTTTAACATATGGACGCAACCAAACTTGACCATTTTAAGATTCAACATGATCATCAGTGCTCTATTAGGTGAGGACTATTACTGCAGGTGAACATAACTGAGGTTGTTTGATTCAAATGCTACACATTATCACATGTATTCTTGTTTAACATGTTGTATGTTTGTCGTATAGCAGTTCATGGAGCTGGAGCCAGAGATGTTGGCTACGGAGACTATCGTCCCTGTTTACTTTGCGATGGAAGATGATGAGTTGCTGTCCATCTATACCCAAACCTTGACTTCCTCCTCCTCCCAGGGATCCTTATCGGCAGCTGAAGGTATAAACCCCTTCTATCCAAACTGGACCAGCTGTCCGCTTCTGCGGAGAGAAATTAGCAGCAGTGATCACTCGGCTAAGTTCCATCTGCCTTTCTGGTCTCTCCTCCCGTAGCCACGCTGTGTCCTGCCTAAGAATATCACCCTAAGATTTACCGTACAGATTGAACATGATTTTGCACATATGCGTGCGTCCGGGATTAGTTCTCTTAAACAAGAGAAAAATTCACGTTTTGCAGGTTCATTTATAATTGACTGCAGTCTCTGCAGATTAACCTAAATATCATGCAGACTTCCTGGTCGGCTCCCTCCACGAATTCTTTTGTTTTAACTGTATTATACCAGCGTCGTGGTTGACAAGCTGATACAATACCCCAGTCAATTGTGTAGGTTAAACATTTACAATTTTAATAAGTGATCGTTTGGTATTTCAGTTCTCCTGCACACAGCCACGGCAAACGGCTTCCAGATGGTCACCAGTGGAGCTCAGAGCAAAGCCATTAATGACTGGGCCATCACCAGTTTGGAGGTGAGACTGCACTTTGTCGACATTTTAAATATATATCTCGTGTGTCCTCTGAAATTTAGTGCGACTAATGTATTCCCCGAGACTTCATTGTTGTTTATAACTTCACTGCTGTGCGGTTTAATGTAATTGGACGGTTGTGTTCCAGGGACGCCTAGCCGGTGTCGGAGGAGAGGATCTGCCAACTATTGTTGTGGTGGCTCATTACGACTCCTTCGGCATCGCCCCTGTACGTTCCCTCGCCTCATATCTCTTAAAAAATGTTTCCTGGCACTGTGAAAATATTTTTTAAAAATGCACCGTTCGTAATCCGAGGTGTGTGCATGCGTTTGTGTGTGTGTGTGTGTGTGCGCCTGTGTACAGTGGTTATCCTATGGCGCAGACTCCAATGGTAGCGGAGTGTCCATGTTACTGGAGCTGGCTCGTCTCTTCTCAAAACTCTACACCTACAAGAGGACGCACGCAGGGTGAGTCATGATGACAAATTCCTCTGAGCCAAAAAACAGCTGTCAGGACATATTTGAACTGTAAAATTAATAACAACATCACACTGGTGCTGAAAGTCGCACTCGGAGATACACAAGCATTTGATATCCAATGAAATAGTAGAACTATTTTGCACAAAAATCAGGGGTTTATCTGGTCTAAAAAAACATAGCTTTCTGTTGTGTAACTAGTTTAAAGTGTCCTGGTGCATATCGTTTTCACGAATTACATTATTATTTGCCCACAAATCTAATAATTTTGTCTTTTAAAACTTACTGCACAGAACAATCTTAATAAAAGCATCATCTTTGCATAAAAATGTTTCTAACTGGAAGGAATCAGTTCCTGCCAGAAAGGCAAAGAAAATGGACTTAACTGCAAATGCGCTGTGTGATTGAATGGATTTTGGTTAAAGAATCCAAAATTACACCCAATTTGTCAATTGGGTTCGGCTAATTCTCCTTATTGGAATACAGCACTCATTTCCCAACGTTCGGATCAGTCAACAGCGTCCCTGTTTTGACTCAAGCAATGCGTGTTTCAGGTACAATCTGCTTTTCTTCGTGTCCGGTGGAGGAAAGTTCAACTACCAAGGCACCAAACGATGGCTAGAGGACAATCTGGACCACACAGGTAGAGATCAGCCACCTGTCAGCAGTGCTTTTTCTTTTTAAACTGGGAGGTGGAAACATCTTAGCCATCCTCCTTCAACAAATTTTGTCTTTCTATTAATGAGATACAGACATAGATGTTTGTCCCTTTCCCTCACTTGCAATGCTTTCTTCTCAACATCTAAACCTGAAACTGTTGCTTTAAAAAAAAATCAATGAAATTATTTTTCCACAGACTCCAGCCTCCTTCAAGACAACGTAGCCTTTGTGT
Organism: Fistularia commersonii; assembly: GCF_037954325.1. Taxonomy (NCBI): domain Eukaryota; kingdom Metazoa; phylum Chordata; class Actinopteri; order Syngnathiformes; family Fistulariidae; genus Fistularia; species Fistularia commersonii. Next base: position 11,784,350 of record NC_141299.1, on the reverse strand, counting down.
TGTGTTTGGACACTTTGGGGAACGGAGACTCTCTGCACCTCCATGTGTCCAAACCTCCCAAAGAAGGAACTCCTCAGTATTCGCTGCTCAAAGAGCTAGAGATGGTAAGAACCCTGGCTGCCATTTTTTATGTAAACAAATACTTTATTGATTCCTTAACTGGTTTACAATCCCATAGCGCTTCCAACAACCGTTTTTGAGTGAACACTGCTGCACCAGGTCTCAGACCTCCTCTGTCCCCCTGCCCTTGACCAGGTTGTTACAAGTCAGCGTCCAGACATCAAGTTCTCCATGGTTCATAAGAAAATCAATCTGGCCGACGATATGCTGGCCTGGGAGCACGAGCGCTTTGGGATTCGCCGGCTGCCGGCCTTCACGCTATCCCACCTGCCGTCGCACCGGCTGGCTCAGCGCTCCAGCATCATGGACGTGCGGTCAGTGTCCCACTCCTCCCGCCACGGAGCGGGAGAGCCCCCTGCTGGGTGGGTTCATTACTGCAAGTCTCTGAATCACCATAAGAGTTTGTCTCGTCTATAGAGAATGAAAGAAGCTTGAATGGCGGATATTTTCCATCTACCGATTGTCTGTTTGTCGATAGACCGTTTATCTGTATCTGATTTATGAGGTCATTTTGTGTTTAATTGGGGTTCTTCTGCTAAGTTGGGGGGCTTCACGCAACATCTTTGGAAATGTCCCATCCCAATGGTTTAAAATGACTTACCCCCATTATCTGAAATTCATTTGACATGCTCTCTCTCAAGCTGCAGACCCTCATTTGTGTCTTCCAGGCCTCATGTAGATGTGAAAAGGCTGAGCAGGAACACCAAGGTGGTGGCCGAGGCTCTGGCCAGAGTCATCTACAACCTCACAGAAAAGGTTACACACACACACACACACACACGTTAAGACAAATCCCTATTTCCATGCTCTAAACTAACAGATTTTCTTGTTTCTTCCTGCGCAGGGGGCCCCTGGGGAACTTCAGATCTTCACTAACCAAATGGTAGGTCTTTTTTTTTTTTCCCCAATTTTCCAGCAAATGTCACTTTCTGTTTCTTGCAGTACTCAAGCACTGTAATTTCCGGACTATAAGCCGCTATTTATTTCACTCGCTTTGAACTCAAAAGCTTAAACAATGAGGCGGCTAATTTATGGATTTTTTTGGGTCAACAAGCTTCAAAACATTTAGCCTTGTCGCATCGGACCAATGAAGTTAACTTGAAAGGAGGCTGTTCAAGTCCTCCACTGAAGAAGACAACTTTAATGGTTTTAGTGCGCTGGAGGATGACAAAGATAGCGATCAGCTGGAGTAATAGAAAATGGATGGATGAACGGACTTTTCCTTGTGTTATTTGTCATTAATCTTTCTATCAGCAATGTTATAGGCACTGTTTGGAAAAAAAGCATTGCCAGTAGGTATATATGGATGCTACCCATATGAATTTAATTAAAAGTTTAAAATAAATGTTGTTTTTGTGTAAATATCTCATGTTTCAACATGGACACCTGTGGGTTATAGACAAGTGCGGCCTATATGTGTACCTGTGTTTTTTTTTTTTTTTTTATTGTTTACTGGTGTGGCTTATATTCAGGTGTGCTCAGTAGCCCAGAAATTATGGTATGTAGACCTGCCTACTATAGTAGCACCCCACTCAAGTCATGCCAACTTGCTGTCTAGTGTAAAATCAATCAGCATTAATATCTGGTTACTTCAGATGGCCACAAGTTATCAATGGGTCAGACTTGATCGGGACTAAATGCAAGATTTTTGGATCTTCGCACCAAATGCTCCCGACCAAATCCCATCTGAAAGCCAGATGTATCTAAAATGATAGCTTGTGTTGCTACAAGAAGACACATGATGTTATTCTCCACACTCACCCGAAGGAATTGTCCCCTATGAGAACATTTCAGGTATTTTTGACTGTCTCCAGCAGGTACAAGAGGAGCATTTATCAGCGACGGTAGAGTGGCTGACAGCCCAGCCCCGTGCCGCTCAGCTGGTGGACAAAGACAGCAGTGTGGTGTCCACCTTGGAGTATCACCTCGGACGCTACCTGAAGGATGTTAAGAAACATTATGTTAAAGCAGACAAAAGGTGAAGATGAATCGCTGCTCAACAGTTGTAAAAATCAGTGGTTGTGAATTTGTGTTTTGACAGCTGTTCATGTTTTGCTCTTCAGGGACCCAGAATTCGTATTCTATGACCAGCTCAAGCAGACCATGAACGCCTACAGGTACCATTTAATCAGCCCCTCCGTTCAGAGAAAAAAGGGGATGCCTTCACCACGCCGATGTGGAAATTCTGCATCTCGCAGCTACTACTGATGGCACAGATGTGATCCATCGCTATCCAATTCTGAATCCTTTTATGATGGTTCTGTCTCTGGCAGGGTGAAGCCGGCTATTTTTGACCTGCTGCTGGCCGTCTGCATCGCAGCCTATTTGGGGATGATGTATCTGGCCATCCAGGTAGGCACCGGATTCATGACCCTTATTTATCCAAATTTGTGTCTGCGGTCGAATATGCGCCTTCAGTGCAGTTAAATAAGGAGGTTAGTCATATCTGCGAGAGCACAAAGGCTGGAAACACAGAGTAGATGCATATCCGATCATCTGTTTTGTTATTTCATCTTTATATAACATGTCCTTGCTCGCAAAACAAATCTGACAATGAAGAAAATACTAAACGTGCCCTCTTACTATTAGTTGGTATCTGTCTTGCCAGATATTATTGTTATATAAATGGCATTTTAGAACAAGTTGTTGAAATGGACTGTTTTTTATCTTCATCCAAAATCCGGATCTTGTTTTTCTTAAGTTGTGCAGAATTGTATCTGATGAGGTTTTTAATGTCACTCATATTTTATCCAACATATTTGCAGTTCATCAGAGCGTGTGTGCATGGTTTCATTTTGTTAATTTCAAATACAGAGAAGGGTAGATTTAAAAAAAAAAAAAAAAAGTGCCTGTGTTTGTGTGTCCAGATGTTTCAGGGGTCACATATTGTCCTCTGTTCTCTCCTTACAGAACTTTGGGGTTCTCTACAGTGTCGTTCGTAGAATCATCCAACCCAAGACAAAGACCCACTAAGGTGTACCTTTTTTTTTTTTTTTGCCAGATGCCACTGTTTTTTCCTCTGTCCTTCCAAAATGCATGTTCTGACACTAATGACGGTTTTCAAACCAGCAGGTGTTTAAACTGCAAACGACTGTCGGATCCTGTGTTGCTGCCAACTCCAACCACCTGGTCTCACGGACCAGAATAATCAGGAATCACACTTGGCCTCCCTTTTATCATGAACAAAGAAGCAAAGACCATTTCTGGTGTTGGAACTTTTGACCGTGGTGATTGATTGAAACCGTGTCTGTCCCTCAGGTGTAGGTTAGAGGTCGTGACGTCGCTGTACTCTTCGTTCCTCCTCAAGTTAATTCTTCGATCATTACTGTTACTCTGTCTTAATACACATTACGTCTGAAAAGGGTTTCCTGCTGGCCGGAATAATTCTGTCTCTCTATGTCGGCCATGCACAGATGTACTTTTGAAAAAAGCTGATCCACCTCATTGGCTCTGGATATAAGATGAACAACAAAAGGGAAAATAAGACCCTAAGGGTTCCCTTAGGTTCCCTCCCTCTAGCACCGCCAAGAGGTCTATTTATTTTTGGTCATTTAATAGAATTGTCTCCACAACAATTGGCTGGAGATTTCAACCTCTGACTGCGAAGCCTCAAAATTATTTAAATAATACAAAAAGATAACCTAAGCGCAGCCATGAGAACAAAAGGAACACTCCATGATCAGTAAACACAGGAAACATCATCTGTCGACAGGATCTTTTTAATACACTCGCGTTCGTGTGTGCACTGTATTAAAACATGCTTGGAGAGAAACCTATTGTCAAAAGGACCCTTCCAACATAATTGTTTACAAAATAAACAGCCCGTTTCTATAAAATGTGAAGTAGCATTATGATATAATCTTCTTTGGAATAGAATTTATTAATTGTTTGGTTGAATAAGGAAAAAAAAAAGCATTTTCAAAGAATTTTCTGTGATCCTCCAGTTTCTCCCCATTGAATATAGATGGCTGTAGAAATGTATCCCTCCACTTAACATTTTTCTACTGTTTGGTTTTTGTAACTTTTGCTTCGTTGTCTTACTTTTACAAGTCTTTTTTATAAAAACCCTCAGCGGCTTAAAAACAAAGTACACCTATCTGACTTCTCCATATTCCAATGTGATCAGCGTGTATGTGAGAGAGTCCACGTCCAACACATCATGTCCAGATAAAGCGACACCTTCACTCTTTCTTATCAGTCCAAGCGTGTCGAATGCGCCCTTTTGCCAAGAAATGGGATTTTACTCAATAAAAGCAGTGAATCCTCGCGGTCTATAAAACTTACACCAATACTTGGAACGTAACCTGGATATTTGAGAAAATCTTAAACACATCAGACATTTTTGTCTGAAGTTGTGTGAATTCATCCATTTGTGAAGCCTTTTCTCACCCTGCGGATACACGATGTCTTTTTTTACCGTTTTTCTGTTCTAATTGTTCGTGCATGACTTCTGTGTCCCAGCTCCCCCCCCTCGTCTCGATGGCAACTGTTTTATTTAGCAACACAAGCGAGATTTTGTGGAACATTAATTTTTTAATTTATTGAAACGGCTGGATTTCATTTGTGCACTGGAATGAACTCTCCTCCAGCCTAAACTGTTTCACAACACTTGATCTTTGCAATGAAAATAAACTATAATTGAAAATAAATGACAAAACAAAATCAGGTGTCATTTTCTCATTTACTGACATGTTTTATTTTATGGGGAAAAAAAATTATACTAAACATTGGCAGAATCATATTATAAAAGAGAAAGTACATATCCTTCTCAAGTGGTCAAATTTAAAGTGAACAAAATGGGGCAATTTGTTTTACAGTGTTTCAAAGGACAAAAAGTCAAACATTTTTAGAATAATTGATGCTTCCAAGTCATACAAAGACCCCCGATTCTCCCTTCTAATTTGATCAACTATTGAACAATAAAAATACTAATAAATTACAGTGCAATTTCTTGAAAGAAATACCTGCAGGGTTGTCATCTTCACCTGTCCACTGCTCCCACACACTGGCCTTGCCACGGAGCTGGACAGTTTGGCACACTGAGCTTTCATCCTGATTTAAAGGAGCGTGACCTCTGAACCAGTTAGGACAATTCCACATCCAGCTCATCTGATCCAATCAAGGTGGTGGTGGTGGTGGTGGTGGGGGCGGGGGTGTCCTGCTAAATTTGCTACCATGGCTTCATTTTGTGTGCAGAAATGCAAATGTGGGGATAAAAAAAATTAAAAAAAAATTAATGTAGACAAATAGCTCCGGTCTGCAGCCTGGCGGTGCTGCTTTTCCTACTCATTTGCACGATCACATTTTCTATCCTTCCCAACATTAGTGTGCATCACATGGGTGACACAGTCTTAGACTTTCCATTTTCTACGCGTAAGGACTCCAACTCACTTCACTGAAGATGCAGCCTTGTCAACAGTGCCCCTAATAGTCACGGTCTGAGCTCTGCGGTACGTAAGCATCACAGTAAGTTCAACTGAGTGTCACATGCAATGTCGTTTCCACAACTTTAAACCAAAATGAACCGAGCTATCAGCCATAGGAAAATGCTTCGACAAGAATCCCCCTGCCCTAATACCTGCAAAAACCTAGTGCTGCTTGTTCTCGCCTTACTTTAGAGCTGTTTTATCAATCACAGGTAAAACCCAAACAAATGATGGACGAGCTGAGAGTATCGGTGTTGTTTTCAGTCAATATGAAAACTACAGCTCGAATTTTTATTTTTTTTTTCCCCAGCGGTTTTTCATGTTGCATCATGGTTGAATTTTAAGTGGTGGTGTCAGACTTGGGATTTCAACCGCACCGTTTAAAAAAAACACTCATTTCAGCCTACGTTGATGCTGTGATTCTCTTTAAGTGGTGTAAAACATCAATGTCTTCCAAAGATCCACATGTAAACGGCTACACAGTGTCACATTTTATCTTTTGAACTTGTTGGCTTTAATTTTAGAGCTGAATATTTTTAAATCCGCTTCAAAAAAAAAATTTTTTTTAATTGAAATTGATATCTGTCCAATGTCTTTAGGATGCTAAATTGATCTTCCATACAGCTTCTTATTGCAAAATATTTGTCCACTATGAAAACACGTAGATGTAGAAGTTATCAACATCACAATTTTTACCTTCAAATATTTTATATCTAATACATCTAGTATCACTCAGGCTATAGTCTTAGGCAACTTCAGGGTTCGAGGAAACCATTTCTAATTTATGTGATCATGGAATCAGCGGTGTTGTTAAATGTGGTGCAAAACTGAAATATGGATCTGGTAGACAGGAGAACGATCACATGAGATCATGTAAGAAAAGTTGGATTCCAGCAAACGCAAAGGGCCCTTTCATGAGATTTGATCTGTCAAACTCATTGCTGGCCTTTTCTTGCATGAACTGAGAAAACTGTTACCAGTTAACATGAAAGGAATGTCTGTGTTTTACTGATCCAGCCAAATAAATAACCTGAAAATGCTAAAATGCATGAAGTCTTGTAATACTGCTGCAAAACATCTTTTCTCATAGCGTCACAGTGCACAGTACCATGCCAGAGGGACAAATCAGACACCAGAGTGCAGGCTTACTGCAACCTCCACTTTCTCCTGTCAACATACAACAAAACTAACAACCATATCTAGATTATTTAGTCTCACAGCTGAGCAGCAGGGGCCTCGGATGCTGCTTCCCGCCCAAAGGCCATGCTAGTATCAGTCACATACAAAACTGGGGGTGTTTGATATATTAGACACAGTAACATGATTGAGAAACCTTGTTACTTACAGTACAGATGCATACTGACTACAGTAAAAAAGTGTGAGGTCAGATTAAAAGGAGGAGACCTGACAAAATCCTGATGTCTGCAATGTAGGTGAACTAAATCAGCTCTTCCTGGTCCCCAAATATCTGATCTGAGTAGACTGTCATTGATTTATGACGACGAAAAGAAAAAAAGAAAAAAAAAAAAAAAAAAAAAAAAAAAAACAGGACTGGAATATAAACAGTGCTCTCAAAAGGAAAAAAAATAAAACAGCAGCAATACCAAAACAAATCATGAGTATCTTGGAAATACAGCAATAACAGTGAAGTAAAATGAAAAGTTAGTTGCAGCTCCCCAAGTGTGAACGTGGGAATTGTAGAGGACAAACAAAAGCAGACATTCATCTGTGGCCTGCTCCGGCAGCACAAGCATGCTGTTCTTCAAAACAATAGCCTGAATTTGATCGAACAGGTGGGAAGGAAGAAAGTGTCCCTTCTTTTCTACACGTCCAATCGCCCGTGACACTTAACTCTTTGGTGGGATGCCTTTCGATTAGACGTTGGGAGTTCATCGAATTCATTGCGATACAGGGAACTCGGTCACTCACGGGTTTGTGTGCTCGGTTCTCTTTTAAAAAAGTTCACTTCATTTTTGATCGAGTTTAGAAATTCATAAAAGACATAGACATAATTGTACTCTTCATCATTTTGCTTGTAAGACAACTTCATAGCTTTTTCCAAAAGTATTCTGCCATGCATCCTGAATTCTATAAAGTATGCATTCGTTATATTTTTGCCATACTGATCATGGCTTTACATCAGTTCTTAGCCATCGCTGTATTTCTGTGAATCTGATCCATCACCGATGAACGAAACAATCAAAACCATGATTTTTTTTTAACAAATGATACCACGTGGACAAAACCCAGTCAATCAATTCTAGCAGTTTGCTGTCATTAAACTAGCAATCAGCTTGTTTGCCTTCATTTCAGTGCGACAACAGATGCTGTGCGACACACACAGAGGGGAAAACTGACAAAAAAAAAAAAAGAACAGAGAGAATAGTTTTAAATACAGGCTTGCCCAGTCAACAAGAAGTCCTATCAACAATGTGACAAGTTGTTCAATGATGGATTTAAAAAAAAAAACAAACACCCTTTTCACATCCTGCAACATCTGACACGCCCGCACATCTACACATTAAATGCAATCGCCGCCACCGAGTTAAACGATGATATGAAAAATCAATACGTGTGGGTGAAGCGGTGCCAGACGAACTGTTTCGATGAGGCCAGGAGCAACGCTCGCAGCAAAAGCTTCGCACGTTTCTCCTTGAGCGGAAGGACGGTGATGGACGGATGTTGAGGAGGGGGAAGGAGGCAAACATGTCACCGATGGCAAACACAGCTCGCCCAATGACATATTGCTTGATTATCAAGTAACCGCGGGCGTCTGTGGATGTTGATAGAATCCCTGTTTGGCCAGGACATCCTGCACTACATACGACAATTACTGTCAACTTCTCGCTCCGACTGGTTTGCTTCTACTGTCTATCAAATGCAAAATGAACGACAACAAGATAAAAAGGTCGGCTGAAATAACATTCACAGTGCTCTAATAGAAACAAAACTGAAAACAAAATGACAGTCATGAAATGAAATGTTCTAAAACCTATCTCTTTTTAAAAAAAAAAAAAAAAAAAAACTCATTTCATCCTAACTTTGTTTCTTCCTTTTTGTGTCCCTTCAGCCTCATTTCGAGAGGGGGAAATCGAAAGGTCTCCCCTCCGCTTGTACTTGGAGACCAATGCCAGGTGGTGGCGATGGCGAGCCTTCTTATAGATGCTTCTCCTTGGTTACCCCGTTCTGCATATGCTTCCTGTGAGGAGACAGACATGGCTGGGTCAGTGTGCAGGGGAGTCTCAAAGGACAGGTAGAGGCTGAGAGACAATAAGCTTGTCAGGGGAGGTGATCAGCAGATGTGAGGTTTGGCGGAGGGAGGAGTTATCAGCAGTGTTCAAGGCCAGCCAGATAAGGCGTGCCACATAATCACATCTCCATATGGTCTCAGGCTCTTTGATCCTATCTCCCTACGAGGGACACTCAAACACGCTGCATGAGATATCTCCAGGTTCTGTGTCTTATCTTCCCCACAGGAGAGGACAGGCGCTCAGCTGACATGTACTCTTCACCTGCTCACTTATTAAATAATGACCGGGTCATTTTAATAAATGGAGGAGGCAGACGTGTGCGCGCACACACACGCACACACACACACACACACGGTTAACAGAGCTGCAGTGGTCAAAGGCTATTGTGATGATTATCAGAAGATGATAGAGGCTCCTCAGATAAAGACTGACAAATCCCCAAGCCCAGATAAAGACTGAGAAATCCCTAAGTTCAGATAAAGGTGCAAACAGATACACGAGGGTTCTCGTCAAGTTGGCGTTTTGTAGTTTAAAGCTCATCATTGAGTGCTGAGTAATCACTTACACACCAGAGGACAAAACATTGCACAACACACAGCCTTTGGATGTCTGATGAAATACTGTTTGTGCATCCATTTACGATTTTGTGTTTGTGAGGGAGAAATACATGTAGTTTGTAACAGAAATGAAGTTTTCTCAAATGGAAACATAATTACGATTGAATGCAGTCTGTCAGTTACCATTTATAGTTTAAGACCAGTTTCATGGGAAAAACTATCTTAAAGTTCCATAATGATTGAGCAGCAAAAGATGCACTAATTGGAGTGTAAATTCTACAAATAGAACATGAACCAGGAGATTAGTTTACGTCAAGCTGGTTGCTCAAAGGTGACATTTTACATTTCCAATTAGTTGGTCTCAATGTCAGATTCATCAGAAGGTGCCTCTCACCCCTTGGTGGAGTTGTGATGTCCAGCATCATCCTCGCTGGTTCCTGCTGTAGGGTCTCTGGGCAGGCCCGCTGCCTTGTTCCCTTCCTCTTCCTCGTACTCCCTGACGTCATTCACCTCCTTCATCTTAAGCACTTTTACTACGAAAACTACAATGAACTAAAGGAAACCAAAAAAAAAAAAAAAAGTTAGATGTTGTTTATTCTAGTAAATTGAAAAGAGCGGAACACTCAAGAGTCTGTGTTTTCCCCTACCAAGAACCAGTAGATGTTCATGAGCAGCAGAGCGAGGAGAAGAGCGTTGAAGAAGAAGTAGAAGGGGATGTTTGGGACGGACCTCAGGCTGGACACACAGGTGGCATACAGCACTTTGAGGGGGAACCAGTAGAGGCGAAACCAGAACCTGAGGAAAAAAAAAACAAAGGCAGAAAACACAGAAATGATCCAAATCCATTTAGACTTCATTGCTGTAGAGAGGTGCGAGCAAAAACGTGGAACTTTTCAGAACTGTGACAGAGGACACCTATGTGTGCGTGTATGTGTTTGTTTTGCGCTGTACCAGGTGATGCTGAAGCTGACAGAGCCCATGTTGGACAGCACATCGTTGATCAAGTGATATCCTCCTCCTCTGGACTTCAGGTAGATATTGAGTTTGGTAAATTCTAACTGGATGTCGTTGATGTCGTGGAGGAACAACACCAAGATCCCTACATTGTGGTATCTAAAAGACGAGGTATCACAGGGTACAAATGCCTTTCTTTAGTGTTTTTGAAGCGGCACGGACCGTTATGGTCCGTTTTCTGGAACATGACTTTATTTAACATCAAGAAACAGAAACGCAAGTTTAGGTTCAACTCCGATCTGGAAGCAGCGATGAGCAGATTTCCCAAAAGCTACCTGAAAGCGTAGGAGAAGCAGATGAGGGCCAGTGTGATGATGTGATGCACCACCATGACAGCGGAGTCCTTCCTCCAAGCATCCATGTAGACCGTAGCATAGATAGAGTGGCCATAGAAGCTGCCCTGGATCAGGTAGGCTATGGCAATGTCTGTAGGCACTGACATCCCACTCTTCCAGTCTATAGGGAGACACAGAGGGAGACGTCTGCCTTTAGCTTTCATCAATGAGCTATAGTTTGCAGTGCCACGCGGTGCCGATAGCGTTTGCACTGAAACAGTTACATACTTTCGAAATAGCTGACGATAGGAGACAAAACCCACGTAGACACGGGGAGGACATGCAAACTCCACACAGAAAGGTCTCCCTTGTCGGAATCGAACCAACGCGCTAAGCACTGTGCCGCCCCTTATAGTAAAACATGGCCTGCTTCAAAAACAAGGTGTTATTTGTGCTGTATATAGTCTATCACTTTGAGGTAATTTATCCAAGTAATTCAATTCCCCATCAACCTCCCCCCAAACTTCTGGAATGCCATTTTGAAAATAAATAAATAAGATGCTAAATAAAAAAAAAGCTCAATGTTAATGTCATGGACGTACAAATAAATAAATACATGATGGGTTTTGTCTGGAAATGGCACTGCAGGGACCTAGCCGATCCATTAGCAAATAAACGGTGAACATCATTAATGTGCACATGCTTTTAGATGTACTTGAAAATACTTCCACCCTCTGTTGACCAGAAAACAATGAAAATATAATACAATCATTCTCCTGCCACTATAACCGGTGATAATGTGTGTTTATGTATTTTCAGCAATGATATTCCTGGTCTGATAGCAGACTATCCAAGGTTCAACTCCTGGACTTCTAGATTCCAAACACGTGTGCTTACGCCCGAGGGTCCATGGGATCGGTTTTAGGAAAGGTATGAGGTGAACCAAAGTCAAAACAAGCAAAATGGCTAAGAGGGCTACTGGGCTCAACCCATCAAATTTTGGCAAGAACGCCTGTCTCTGCAGTTTTGGGATATGCTCCTGTGGGATGGGGCTACACTTGGGGGATTGTGTAATGTTTATTGATCGAGCATCCATCATTAAAGATTGAGAGGGAAACTGCTAGATGGATCACAACTGAATAGCTGCCAAGTGGTTATTATGGGAAGTAAGGATCGTATTGATCACTCAATAGTATTTTTCCCCTCTTTACATACACGCATCTGTCATTTTATGATCCTTTTTTCCCTTCATCCACTTCCCAGTCAAACCATTACACTGCTTCCCTGTCAGTATACAGTAACTCAAGCTGATGGCTATGAGAGGTGGCGACCCTATTAAAGATAAACCTGGTGCTGTCGGCTGGTGTTTGCTTGCTGCACTCAGAGAGGAAGCTGTAGTAGAAGCCTTATACCAAACTGTTTGATGGAGGAAGCCAGGAGCTTACAAAAACCCTTGCTGGATGGCAAGTAGGATCCTTGTTGCTTTAGCACTGCAGCTGGAGAGGGCACAGAGGCTTTCAATTCGCTTTTTTAGCTATTTCTTACTTTCTATTCCACATTTAGATGCCAATTCTAAATAAAAGCCTGCTCTTAGTCTTGAAATAACCAAATTGTAGTTGTAGTAAATTAAGCGTCCCTTGTGTTTGGTAGACAAGGAATGTAGTTTCTGTCAGTTACATCAACAAACTTCAATTGTTGACCATAACCATTAACCATAAAACATGAGCTGGGCGTTTACTATGTCATGTGTTACGCCAGGCTTAGACCAAAAAAAAAATTCCGGTCATCGACTAAAAACTCAAAGTCAGAAGGAAGTTTAATAGTTTTACTGGAGTTGCAGTGCGCGCTCCTCTAAGTATAAGGCGGTAATTCAAGCTGTTTTAGATCAGTCTTGTCTAAGTCTTGGAAAGGGTGTGGATGAATGTGAACGGCAAAGGACGCACCAATCAACACTGGCTGTCCAGAAAGAGGAGCGAATGGTAGAGCTGTGGGCCGAACAGCCCAGCTTGTTCGATGTCAACTTTCCAACGCATAGCGACCGAGTAGAGAAGGAAAAGTGATGGATTTAAATAGCTGGGGCTCTGCAAATAACCAGTGAAAAAATGTTATGCAGGGGAAAGAAACTATTTAGTTGTAGCCCTGCAATTGACTGCCAACCAGTGGGGGGCTCCAGCATCCCCCCTTACCCAGAGTGCAGGATGAGCGGCAGGCGATAGATGGATGGATGAATTTTGTAAATGGGGATCCCTTAAGATTCACAGTCTTTGTAAAATCTCGATCTGAGACTAGGCCGCGACTAATAACTCTAAAAACTTGTCTTTCGATGTGCGATGATAGCTCTCCACAAGTCTTTTGATGTATGGGCAGCATTAGCATGGATACTGGCCAATACACAAGTAGAAGCTTCTCAGTGAGGTTATCGAACAGGGGGTCGACTTTGAGGCACAGAGATGTCCAGTCGTTGGTGGTAAAACGTTGTGTTTGCGCCTTGGTTAGGTTTCACATATAACTGATCTTGAAACATTGAAAACATTTCGACTTCATGGTTCAGTTTCCCAAACCCGCTCTCAAACAGCACTGGCAGCGGTAGTACAAACTTACTGTAGAAGACAGAGGGTGGGTCATGGAAAAAGGAGTAGGAGGTGAAGAAGAGCAGATAGGTGCTGTAGCACCATGACATGGTGTAGAAGACCAGCTTCCACACGCTTTCGGGCATCTTGGCAGCATCTTTGGGCATCAGCCTCCACCACTGTGCGAGAGGCTGCAGGGAGCAGAGTAGAGATGGACAAATATTCAGTCATTGGCAAATGACACAGATAGTACGTAAAACTTTTTCTGGAGTCATCTGACTTGTTGAGCAGCTAAAGGCTGTTGAGCACAATCATTCCAATGTTTTTCACATGTGGTTTCCGGTATTTTCTTTGCTGAGGAGGTTATGCTTTAATGGCCATTTCTTTGTTTGTCTTTAAGCATTCTGACACAAGAAACACATTAGTCTCACACACACACACATACATCGGAATGTTTTAAATGTTCATTTAAGTAATAACCTTTACAAACAAAATCCAGGCATATTTGTGGTAATATCTATTTCTGTGTAGGAGTGTGTGACTTGAGTGTGCGCCACTGAGAAAGAGCACTATGCTCGAAGTACAAGCTCCATAAAGAAATGCTTTGTTTCGTTACACTGAAAAGGCAGAAAAACACTGCTTCTCTGCGAAGTCTGAAATAACATCACTTATTAAAAAGTCTTGTAAGCCAAAAACATATACAGAAATTTTCAACTGCTTGAACAGCAAGGTCCAATTTGACTGCAAATAAGTTATTGAGGACATTAAAAGTTTAGGATAGTGTTAGAGAAATACCAATATAAGACAAAAGTTCATAAGACATGTAAACCAACATATAATGAGCAGTTGATACAGAGGATGTGACTTCAATTTAGATTGTGGCAAGCGTACATTGAAAATCATAACGTGTACTTTAAGCGAATTTCCATGCTCTCTAGACTCCTCGGCTTCATGATGTGTGCATGTGTGAGTGTGTCTCCCACAAGTGTGTAGGATTTGAAAGAATAAATAGCGGAAGTCACAGAGAGGCCTTCTGACATACTGATGTAGCATGATAAAAAGCCCCACCTACTAGCTGGTAAGACTGAGCAATCTTCCTTTTTCCCCACCCACTACATCCTTTCTTTCCTCACTTTCCTCATCCATACCCTTTCCTCACAGGGTATGGATAGCGATCTTGCAGAAGAACTGACAGAATATAAAGTGACAGTGTGAGACGACAGGTAGACTTGGGAGCACGTAAAACATGGGAAATTATAAAACATTTACAGGACTGCCATCAGAAACAGAGGTTTCCAGAGTCAGGAAACAACCAGTTTAGGCCCAACAAAATGAATGTCTCTCTCACTCACTCACTCACTCACAGCACTTTGGAAAACAATGAGTGTAATTGGAGGCAGGAAAGTGAAAGATGCCTGCTGTGTCAGTGATACTGTACATTTCAATCAGTTGTTACCAAGACACGTCTACAGGACATGATCTGGCCAGGCTCTGATTACATGTCAAATTAATGGAGTGACTGGCTATGGGTATGTGTGAACCACATGGCCTGTGAAAGCCACTGCTGTTGACAGCAATTTATTCCTACCTCTGACCGATAGCATCTATGCGCATCTGAGAAGAGGCTTTGAAAATAACACTGGGTTTGGCTTCTTATAATTTGGGTCTTTCCAAACGTATCGCGTTCACACTTTTATTCCGCTTTCTCTGTGTCTTTTTCTTAGTCCGTGTGGTTCTCAATACCCCGTGTCGCTTGGAGTCAAAACAAAATGGGGAAGGAAGCGAACGAGGCAAAACTGATCTGTGATAAAATGTAACAGCAAAAGACTTTGTGGTCCTTGGTTTTGACACATTTCAGAATAAGATAAGTAGTGTGCAGAGGCCACATGATCTCACCAGGGGCTGCAGATTCGTCGAGAGTGTGATGACATGTGGTGTGTGTTCAATAAGTCATGAACGTCGAGCACAGTGGTTGACAAGACGCTCAACCCATTCTGTTGTTTCTCGAGACATCTGTATCGGTCCTTCTTTCCCTTTCTTCAAAGCTTCGCGGACCCTTCCCTCTATCCACCCTAGTGCTCCCCTGCCTGCGACATTTATTTATAGAAGCCAGCTGTCAGCACACAGCATATCCCCCCAGCAGTCATGCACTGCACCACCCCTCTGACACACAAAGACACACACCCACGCACGCTCACAAGGCCTAGAAAGACATTAATGGCTGATGCGGGTTTCTACAAGAAATGTCTCAGCAACTCATACCAGACTATTTAATCAGCATTCTTGCAGTCTTGGTAATGCTGCCATATGCACACCTAGTGCCCGTCTATCCTACTGGCTTTTCTTGCACAACACCCGCTGTATCGTCATATCCTCTGTGTTACCATCTATCAACTGCATTCTGATGGTGCTCACACTCTACAAACTAATCACAGTCGGGCGATAATAAATATTAAGTGCTTTTGGGAAATTAACAAGCGAGGCTAGAAACATTTTGACATGTGAAACACACGGATTAATGAGATGAAAAAAAAAATGTATGAATCTATCATGAAAACGGTGAGCTCCAACACAGGTTGACTGATGTGCAACTTGTTACTATGGTTACAAGCAACAGAGGAGAAGAAACACACGGCTTACCTTTTCGGGCCAACATTATCATTATGTGAAAAAAGCTCCCTTGTTTTTATCTATTGAGCAGCGCTGACACAGTGTGGGTGACAGTACAGAACTCTGGGAAACAAGGCACCTGGCAAGATCTTTCCCGAAACAGCATGGACTGTTATCATGCATAGTCTTCAAAGCCTGGCATGTAGGAATGAATAAACACTTCTCCAGTCCAACATCATAAATAAACATGAAGGGACCCTTATTATGTTCATTACTAAAAGTAATCTTTCTACTTACTGTTTAAATCATGTGTTACTTGATAACTCACGGGTGTATTGCTGAACTACTCTGGCAGGTCCACACACCCTAAGATGGCCAACAGGTCTACACTCTCGGGAATAAAAGGAACTCCTGCTTTTTTTTTTTTAAATGTACATACTGAAGGGCAACTTAAGCCATGTATGAAAATGCAACTTTCATTTGAATGGTGGTTATTAACGCTGGCATTAAAAAAAAAAAAAAATTTAATTTTTATCTTTTTTTCCATCACAGAAAAGCTGAAACTAGCTACGCTTTAGTTCCAAAACAGTATGATTTCATGCTGAAAATTAATATTCAAACGTGCCAGAAGACTATTAAAAGTAGGTAGGAGAGGACTCATTTACCTTTTTGAACTGTTCGCCTTTAACCACAAACAAATTCTGCTTCAGCCTACTTTTCTGTTCCTAAATTTGAAAGCCTTCCTTACCAACAGCAAAGCCACATCTTCAGGCTTTTACAAACAAACAGTTACCATAAATTAGACAACTCTGACGTTTACAAACTCCCTTGTGTTTACACTCCAAGTACAGATGATCACATCGTATCTACTTTTCACTTATATTTTACCATGGGTTCATTGAAGCACCATTACACAGAAAACACTTTTTAAATATGTCCAGTAATATCTTGTGTGTCTAAAAAGTAGATCACTCTCTCACTGTTGCTTTGAGGAAATTCTTTTTGCTTACCAATGACAAGAAATTTGTGTTTTTGGTAGCATTCTAACAGACACTAAAACCAGAACGGACGAAATCTTTGTGTCAATGAATTTATAACATCCTGCCATTTGTTCTGTGTCAGTATCTCGCTGTGCCTTTCCAGCTCCCTATCTCATGGTGTCCTGTCAACCCATATCAATCCATACTTTTCCCTGCCGGCCTACAGAGGGAGTAAAGTAGATCTTAGAAGCATTGAAACCCAATACATAAAAACTAAGCAGGCTTGAAGCTAACCAATTCAAAACACCCATTACTACAGAAGAATCAAAATGAAAGTCACTTGATGACAGGTGTTACCTTGGCAACACAGAGGGATGCTGGAAACCCCCACAGTTCTCCCTCTTAATTTTTTGTTTTTGGCCTTGCTTTGCTCTGCCCCCATTGACATGCAGCTGCTCCAAATTTCTTTTACTTGCACTCTCCACTTTTGAAAAGTTCATGATCACCCCCATCCCCCTTCTGCACTTCCTGGAAGCAAGTGATGAGAGGGTAAATGGACTCACTGGCATGTTGCATAAGAAGATAAACTGGGCCAATGAGTCAGGATTCTGGCTCATGTAGAGATCTACTCAATAGAGCTTGTTTTCCCCCCATTCACTTTCATTCTTTGTGGTTTGTATTTCCCTCATTAAGTCTGACATCACCCTGTCAGTCACTTTCTGATCCCAACTTAACCATGGAATCTCTATGTGTTCTTCCCGTCAGGGGGAGTACAAGATTTGCTGAACCTAAGACGACAGAAACATTTGCTTATGATTATTTCCTTTTTTTTAAACCACTGTCCAGCAAAGGGCCAGTGACAGACACACAAAAGGAAAAGCTTATAGAGCTTACACAATTTTTGCATAAGCAGCGTAAATTTTGGAGACAGATGGCAGTAAGTTGTAGTCCATGATGGAAGAATAGGCTGCTAATTTGGATGATAGAAAATACAAAAAAATGGACTGGAGATGAAAGACATCCTTTAAAAGGTCCCTGATGGATCTGTTCACCACGGTTCCCTGACGGTTAGGAGGAAATTGGCAAAGAAACGCATAACTAATAAAGTCACACACAGAGTGGAAAAATGTTCACTCCTAACTGAGGAGAGACAAATACCCACTGCTGCATGTGGTTTCATTTATTGTTCAACTCACTCAGTTGTTATCAGCTTGGAAAAAAAAAGGAGAAATGCTCTCTAGTGGTGGCCAAACATGTTTATGTCTGGACTATTGTCTTGCCATGAAAACACAAATACTCTAAATGAGTAGTCCAGCACTGCTAGAATGCTGACTCTCAACCAAAGGAGTGGTTAAGAGTATTTGAAGTTGATTTGATTAAAAGCACATATTTAGATGAGGTGATTTCACCAGAGGGCACTCTAATTTGCACACAGGCACATTATTGGATAAGAAGTGAAGGAGCCTCTAAAAAAAAAAGGATGGCAAGTGACTTTATTTAAAAACTACAAATCAAACCTGTTTCTACTATGCATATACTGTAGTTGACAGTTTGAAAGTCTCTGGGAAAAAAAGGCATACCATAAACATTCATTGACTGAACTAATGCCTCTGAAAAGATGTATTTTTTCTGTTTGAATAAAAAAAAAAATCAGTTTGCAAAGTCCATGTCAGTACTTGATCTGAGTTTATAGAAAGCATGTAGTAGTTTATGTTGCTGCTCTATGAATACATATCAAATATATTCAAATAAGACTTGGCTTTGAGCTGGTCTGCTTTGTTTAGGGCATGTAACTTTTGATCACGTGTGTTTTCTGTGTGCTTTGTTAGTATAAAAGAGGGTAACAGAAGCTGATCTCAGCAGACCCATTAACCTGAGTCCCTGTGCTCAAATTAACACATCATAGTGAAGGGGAAAAAAAAATAAACAATAGCACATATTGAGCAAAAACTTAATGCTACTGCTAAAGATGTATGAAGATGGTTATTCTAACTTAACAATTGGGAAAAAATGCCCAGAATGAGTGAGTGAATGGTTGTCCCATCTGAATGTGTGGCCCTGTGATTGACTGGCAACCAGTCCAGGGTGTAAACCACGTATTGCCTGATGATAGCTAGGATAGGGTCCAGCATCCACCGTGACCCTGAGTGCAGGATAAGCGGAAGACGATGGATGGATGGATGGATGGATGGATGGTTGCAGTGACCAGTCTGGATAAGGAATAATCAAAAGTGGGAGTTGTTTTGGTCGAAAATAATGCAAGTTGTATTGATGATTCACTGACGTTCAAAACATCCCACTTGCTTGTTCGGGAGTTTCATTAATGTGTAGCTGAAGTTAATATTCGATAACTTCCAAATGAACACAATCTAAACTTTTAAATTATTATTGGTGACAGAAAAATTTGACCTGTAGAGTTTTACTGAGTCAACACTGACTGCTACATGAGAACGAAACAGAACTATGCTGTACTATGATTGCATAGTACAGCAATGCTCAGTGCACTGCAGTCAATTATAATGGTAGTTAGTTATTAATATACTGCTTGTGCGGATATTGTTCCTTTTTGTTTTACTATGAGGAAGGAACATGTGACACTTCACATGTTCTTAAGTGTCTGAAGAACTATTTTGTTCCCAATGGTGATTTCGCTGTCTTTGTCGCTTGTACTTCCGCTCATTTCGAAAAAATCTTTTTTCATTAAAATAATATTTATAGAAATGATATGAAGAGGAACAATGGAGGAGATACGGACATGCATTTCCTGAAGTGTTAAACAACTGATGTTCCCTGTCCGGCTGACAGACATAGAGAACATATGGTTGTCTTTCATAATGTAGTACTCATCCTGCTGGCCATGTGGACAGAATGAGGCCTGACTGTGTTGGATGTGTTTAAATGCATGTCTTCGACAAGCTGATCCGCTGCATGCATGCATCAGCAGACAGTGGTTCATGAGCTAGCCATAACAGTCCACCCTGAGATCTAAAACACACACGCAGAGAAACTTAAGTTTCTGAAGTAAAATATGAAAATCACCAAATCTGTTTTTCTATTTTTTTGATTCCCACCCATCAGGAGTTCAAAGTAATGCCGCGAACACAAAATGAGATCGGAACTGAACCATATGGAGATGAATAATTAACGATGAACTGGCCTGCAGCCCTTTGAAAAAAAATATGCAAATTCTACTATGTTCATCAGCTAAAGAGGGATATTAGGCTCATATCACAGTCAGGGCAAATTAGAAAAAAAAAGTTTACCTTCATTAATTAACTTTGGATTTAATGGAATCTCCATGGCTCAGGCCTCCCTGCTCCAGTGTTTTTTTTTTCCCTTCCTTTCATTATATCAAGAATACTGATGTAGGTGAAATCACAACTTTTCACATAACAGAAGAAAATGTGTCTACAATTTTTTTTTTTAATTTATAAAACAAACTCAATCATTACAAAAAGGAAATTCACATTAAGCTGTTGAATCACTGTGGTATACCTATGGAGAGAACCTGATAGAGCCTTGTTGTTGGCCAACGTTAATGCTATTAACACTGCTTACAAAGTCACATGACTTTACAGGCGATGACTGGTGTGTGCGAATATGTGAGAGCACATGTGAGTCGGGAACAGGCTGGAATCTTCCCTACAAGCTGAAGAAGCTCTGGTCATGAAACTTTAGACACGGTCCATATTTTACCAAAGGTCTAAGTCTAATGAAGATTAGCTGTGCAGATACAAGGTTACATTATTTGTTTGGAAACTGCTAATAAAACTAGGGGCAAAGCAAAGTGCTCCTGTCTGGGCAATAGCAATACAAAGTCCTACTTTTCCTAATTTGTATTCTTTCTCTAGAGAGCTCAGCAGCAGTGTAATTATTGTTTTACACCCTTTTGTTTCAGTAAACATGTTTGTTATTCAAAAGCTTTTAAAAGGGGATTTTCAAGAATACTGTCTGATTCGCATTGGATCATCCAGTGTTATCGTGTTAGACACGCCTCTGTAATAGCTGCCAGATGTCAATTTGCATTACACCAAAAGCTCTTACTCTTGACTTCCAGGTATCCCTTAAATGTGTGGATGTGGTCATTCTGTAGGACATGCTGGATTGAGCTAAGTTAAAAAGAAACAAATGCAGATGCAGAGACCACCAGGGTGGAGGACAGAAAAAAGGGGTCAGGAAAAAGACTGAGATAAGATAGGTTTAGGAAAAAGAAATAAATACAAACTTTAAACTTTTGTGCAGAGTGGAACTGTGGCCTGATCTGCCAAAACAAAATGACCACATGCCTGATACTATGCATGGCTTGCTTTCGCCATTAGAAAAGCCCTGAACCCTAAAGGCACCTACTCCACTGGACTTCTGGAGTGGTGCTGTGGTTTCTGGCACCAAGATGTTAGCAGCTGATCCTTTAAGTATTGGAAGTTGCAAGGGGGGGCCCTCCTAGGATTGGACATGTTTGTCCAGCACATCCGACAGATGCTCAGCTGAACTGAGATCCGGAAAATTTTTCAAAGCCAAGTCAACACACCACACACATTTCTGAGTTTCAGAAACTATTCCTTAGCCATTTTTTGCAACATATCAGGGCATTCTATCCTTCTGCAAAAAAAAAAAAAAATCCACTGCTGCTGGGGAATACAGTTTCCCTAAAGCAGTGTACTTAGTCTGCATCAATGTTTAGGTAGGTGGCACAAAAGGAAAAGAATGTCACTGCTTGCTTGACTTCTTCCCACAGTGTATCCTGGTGCCATCTTTTTCCCAGGTAACACACACACACACACACACACACACACACACACACACACACACACACACACACACACACACACACACACTAAAAGAAAATGTTTTGTCATCAAACAAGCCTACATTCCCTTAGCAAAAGAACTCCCATGTTCTTATGCTATTTAAAGGTCCTTTGAGAGGGGATGAGATTCAGCATACACACAAACTGCAATGCACTATATGCACTGACACCTCCATCAAAAAAAGATTTGGGGATGGCTTACCAGTTAGCTATCTTTGGGTTACTTTTGTTAGGTACAGACCATTGCAGATAATGAAAATCCAACAAGATCTACTGTTTTGGAGGTCTTCTGACCTAGCCATTACAATGTGGGCCTGGTTAAAATGGTTCTCATCCATAACAGTGCCCTTTTTTTTTTTTTTTTTTTTTTGCTTTAAACCCATCTGTGCTGCCTGATAAATCCTAACAGTCAACAGAAAACTTTACCACATAAGCAGACACTAGACTGGTCATCCTCAAAGAAGCTGGACAAGTCAAAATCTGTCTTCATCACTTGATGACTTAACAATTGTATTCCAGGATATCTTTTTTTTTTTTTTTTTGGTGTTGCAACTATGCTTTAGCATTCCTTTAACTGCTTCCTAGCACAGTGGCCACTGCATTGGAAGTCTGTGGTCATTACTACCAGTGTTTATTTGCTCACATGACGGCTAGGTCGATGTGGAAGACAAATCTATGCTGTGTGTAACTATGCACAGACAAAATTAAAGAGTTCTTCTGGAGTTGAAAGAGAGAAGGGAAAACACAAACTGGCACATGATAAAACAGGGTTTATACTTTCACATTTCATGATACATAGTCCAGTGGACAAAAATACAGCTGTGAGACTTAAATAGCGCTGCACTGAAAACAGTTGTACACTAGCCTTGTCAAGAGTTAAACTCACAAATTTACTGCACTAGAAGCATGCTTCTAAGATCAACTATTAGAGAAGTAGAGAGAACCAGCCAGCATTTTGTTTATAACTTGTGCACGACAAGAAACAAACATGCTTGCAGCCTTATATACAAAAATGGGTTAAAGCTGTGAGTGAAGCCAAAAATAAAGCCGGGTTCCTTCTAACCTCTGCACTCACAGTGGCCTTGTTAGAAGTGAGACCACTGCCAAAGGGTGAGGCCTGCAGTGGCAGTTGTTCTTGTTTATAAAAAAAAAAAAAAAAGCTGGACAGACAGAGAGCGGAAGAGGAAAATGATCGCTAGATTGTCTATGGCAACTCTGCGGCGGTCAAGGCCCCAGAGCACATTCCAGCTGACCAGAGGAGAGTCTGACTGTCACAGACTGCAAACAGCAATGATTCAGACTCTTACACTGCATCTAGTGGTAATGTAGCCGCATCGGCTGGCGATTCACCAGTGCTCGCAACTACTCACCCTATCACAGAAAGACCATCAAACTGAATTCTTCTCTGCTGAAGAAATACTATCTAGTCTGCAGTTAAAACAAGCGAACGAAAAGGGAGTATTTCCAAATTGAGAGGTTACATCCTGTTTTGTGTTGGCTGCTTCCTGTTGCGGCACAGTTTGATGAGCTAATTGAAAGCACCTGTGTTCGGCTCCCTCTCCAACCCGGCCCGCAGAAACTTGGGTTGTGTTCTTTTTCCCCTCATTTTGAAAAAGCTCATATATTTAATATCAACTCAGCTGGCGTTTCCCTTTTTTCCATTTGCTGATCAGACAAGGTTTAACATAACACATCCTGCGTTCAAGGGAAAACATCGTCAATCATATGGACATCCCGTTTTTGCGATTTACTTACTATGAGAAAAATTGTACCCTACAACTACAGCTTATAATGGCTACATGCTGTTAAACAATACACTATATATTGTTGTTAGGCTTTACATTTTTCATTTTTTTTTTTTTTTTGCAATATAATTTCATTAGAACAATATTTCTACCATGCTCCTCACAATGGGATAATGACATAATGCCAACGTGATCCCAGACAACACGGTGGTTCTCGTTGAATGAAGTTGACACAATTGTTAAATGATGTATGAAGCATGTGTAAATCACATGCCATCTGCATATGATTTTGAGGAAAAAAAGAAGCCAGACCATGTGACTGATTTTGCCCAAAATACAGAACAATTGCATGACAGATTAGAAGTAAGTTTCTCCTGAGTGGGCACTTTTGACGGAATGGATGGCACTTCCTCTTCCCACAGTCCCTATATCAGGTTGCTCTCTGCGGCTCTAATGTACAACAATGAGCAGCAGCTTAGTGGCACTGTGGTTGGGGACCTTTTGAAACCTCCGGTTTCTTTCACATTTAGTCTGACTGAAGAGTTGGTGGTCTCTGTCTTTGCAAACAAATATGCCCTGTAACAAGGGTGGAGCAGGGAAGCAGTTATCTGTGACAGATGAATGTATGCAGATGCAAATGACTTTGAAGAGCTATAGGAGGC
Organism: Fistularia commersonii; assembly: GCF_037954325.1. Lineage (NCBI taxonomy): Eukaryota > Metazoa > Chordata > Actinopteri > Syngnathiformes > Fistulariidae > Fistularia > Fistularia commersonii. The sequence goes on along the minus strand of NC_141299.1, from coordinate 11,760,333 downwards.
TTTTTCTGAGAAATTATAAACTGCGACTAAAGAGGGTTTATCCTTGGCAGTTTTGTTTGTCTGAATGGAGCTGCTTGGGTGTGTGCTGCCTTGTTTAAATACCGTGTAAGCGATGGCAGTTCTGAATAGTCAAGTAGTATTTGATGGCTACTGTCCGAGTGCATCCTTTCTACAAATGTATGGGTATGAGTGCAATGTGCATTTCTGTTAATGATTGGCTACTGCATACTGAGTCAGCAGGCTTGGCCTCAGATACAGAGCGCCTCAGCTCATTTCTGTCTTCTAGTCCTTCCGTTTTCCACTTTCTCTTCCTTCTCTCTTCCGTTCTCATCAACCCATCAACTCTGTCAAATATCATTTTTGTTTGGATATTTAGAAATCATCTACCACTACCATCCCACCATGTATTCCACACTTGTCTAAGCCTGTACTGCCATGATAGGGCATGATCTCTTTTGCAATCACTGAGATATGTATCTAAAATTCTCAGAAAGCAAAAATGGCGATAACTTTTCTGCAAATGAATCAACGTCCAGAAATACCTGTAAACGGATAGACATAAACCTGCACACACTCTGTCAAAGAGTGGAGGCAAACAGAAAATGTGGCAGGGCAAAGTGTACTTTCACGCAGACATATGATATATATGAAATGAGTGAGGACAGTTAAGAGGGAGAAAGAAAATATTAAACGGTTGTTAGATTTTATCCATGAATCAACATTTAAAACTGGAAAACTTGTATCATTATATACTTATATAAGTAAGTGAAGTCTAACCTGGGCAATGGTCGGTAATAAGTTTGTGTTTAATGTAATTATTACGTAGTAGATCTAAAACCCACGCAATAATCCTCATATGACACAGGATGAAACTGCACACTGGCTGTAGCACAGTGAAGTACACAGGGAACAAAACACAAACATCCATAAACACATATAATCAGTAGGAATGTAACAATAAGTCAAAGCATTGTATGTGTGGCAATTCAAAAAATATGCATAATGTGACCCCAGGCAACGAGAGGATGCAGAGTCTCATTCAACTTGCAATTTCACTCATCCACAGTAAAAAGGCTAAAACAAGAATGGTCAATGTTCTATTTTGAACTGCAACATAGTTTGCAGATAAAGGGAAGAACTAAAGGATATAGTTTTCCTAATATAAGTGAGATAATGCCAGAAAATGTTCAAGTATGTCTATCAAAATATTTTTTAAAAAGCTGTAAAATATAAAAGGAAGAATTGAAATCTAAAATGCTGTTTTAAAAGATTTTTTTCAAAAGTAAGAAATGTGAAACTGATTAATAAATGTATGGACCCCAGACTCTTATTTGCAGAAGGAATAGGCATATGATCTTTATTGTTTTCATCTTTTCCTTGTTAAATATATGATAAATTGAACCATTATCTTGTCTATTCTGAACCTTTGAAACCTGTCCTTGTTAGGAGATCAAAAAAATCACTCCAATATAACAAAACAAAAGAAGGTCCATTGAGCTCCCATGTTTGCATTTTTGACCTCATTCCTCTCCTTCCTTTAAATGGCAAGTTATGCTCCCTTCAACAAAACGTTTAAATCTTCCTTTAATTTGGTACTAACACCGTGGCAGAAAGATATGGGGCGGTAAGTGCGTTCTTCCAGAAAACACAAACACATATTTTGCTTTTCAGCAGTTACAAACTTTGGCACTTGTCAAGTTGGTACCTCTCATCGAGTGTGGCAAGCCAGCTGTACCGTTCACTCAAGGAAGCTAGTTTCACCTGGGCTTTTCGTAACACGGACCCTTTGGAAGTGTAGATGTTATATGGCTCGACAACTAGGAGCCCGTCATGTGAAAAAAAAACAGGGAACAAATTATTTCTATAAGTTGTGGCTTATGAAGCTACTTTAGTGGGCCATGCACTTTCAGGGGCTGCAAAGGAATTAGAAGAAATCAGGACCTCAGGATATTGTTCAATATGGTGTTGAATGAGACTGAACAAATAAAACCAAGATTATTTGAAAATCTCTCCTCCCTCTTTGGAATTTTATCATCCATGGCGCGGGATGACTTCTAATGACGGCGCACTTGACTGTGAAACACAATCAACAACAAGTTGGTACTTCCACAAGTCAGCATCCATTGATAAGCTAATAAATAACTTGTGGTTTGCTTAACATCCAGTGCAATATGAAGGCATCCTGGTTGATTTCATAATCAATTAATGCCTCAAACTGTGTGGTTTCATCCATCTGACCACAGTAGTTTTTGTGAAGTATTGCAGCAATACTCATATTGTATCAGTTCTCCGCAACAGACCGAATTATGCACGGTGTGAGTGCTTTTGAACATGTACTAAATAATCACATTGCCTCAAAATTTACTGCATTCTAAAAATAAACACCTCTCTTGTTTCAAAAACCTTACAGATTTCAGGAGGCCACCTGATTTTTTTTTTCCATGGAACTCTGTGAGTCATACGTTAGGACATATGTGCAAGATGTAAAAGGGAAAACAGGCCTCATTCTTTGCATTTTAGGCCACATCTGGCCATCGGACAAGAGGCCTAGATACGCTGGCGTGTACGAGCATCATCATCGCAGCATCTACCACATGCGGACATTCCACCCCCACCCACGATGATAGCAGAAGCACAAGCCAGAGGAAAAGCTCTGGCGACCTGTGTTAAAAGGACCTCTACCCTGAAAACCAACAGGGTAAAGGTACTCAGGTTTCGGATCAGTTAAAGAAAAAGGCCGGGGCATTCGGCCAAGTTGTCAGTGCATCATGAGCTTCTGGCATCTGAGTCCTCTGCGGTAGTAAAAAAAAGCAATGGGTGATGCTCTGCTTTTTCGGCTTTAAGTGCACATCCTTAAGCAGCTGAAGAATTCTGGTGACTTTACTCCATTACAGCAGCATAGATTCTTGTCTTGTGAGCAGGGTTTCCACCATGTATTGCAACCTTTTATTAGATGCTAATCTCTTATGTGAACGTTGGGTGAAGGTTCATTGAAATGAGCAATGGAAGCTGCGGTGCCACAGCAGAAAAAGACTTTTCAGCTTCGCCCTTATACTCCTGGTAGACACCTGACAAGATTCATGCTGCTGTTATTTCACTTTTTACTGGCGTCTTACAATGTGCAGCTACTTGTGAGAGTTGCAGCCTTCGTATGCATGAGAAGGAAAAAGCCAACCACAGGCGGCTGCTTCTTTTTTCTGCTGCTTAGTCCCTTATTCCACAAGTTTTCCATCTTTCATTAAATAAATTACTACTTGAAAAAAAAAAAAATATATATACATATTTATATGTATATATATACTTGAATGCTTTTTGAAATATGTAATAGGAAGACTTTTTGAATGTTCAAATATCAGTAACAAAAATTAAGTACTTTATCTAACTAAGAGTTAGTCAAACTGAATGGGCATCCCCCAACACAATACATCTTTGTGTGTGAGGATATTTGAGACAATAGTAAAATTTTGACAAATATATGGCTTTTTGCCTCATAGCATGGGGCTATTGCTTGAATGATGATTTTTAAAAAGTAAAACTTTAGAGATTCCCGATTGATTTTACAGAATGACACTGTGCATGAGTGTCCATACCTTAAAGTGAAACTAAATGTGAAGTAGAATTTAAAAAAAAAGGTTTGCTCCCACGGATCAAGCTTGTGAGTATTCAGCAGGCAACTAGTGCAATGTTATTTGCTATTACTCTCTGCAGGAGAAATTAACATGTTTGACACACACACACACACCTGACAGCAACAAAGCATAGAATCTGTCTTGGTTTGAGAATATTCGCGCAGACGAACCGGATGCAGTAAGAATAAAAAAGTGCATGCCTCGATCCATGCAAAGTGTGCATTTACATCTTAGAATTTGATCACGTGCATTTTTCCACTGCGCACGAATCCAATGACAGGATCCCCCTCCCCTGCACACACATGCACTTGTCCGGGTTCTCTTCTCAGCCCACTTGAACTTGACCCCATTCTGAAAAACACGTACGGACCAAAACGAAAGTGTTTGAGCAGAGGTGCATCATCCTCTGCCCCGTCTCGAAGTAAGCACGGTGCTTTCCGCTCCTCCATGCAGCCTACACCTAAATATCCAGTGTGTGTTCTCACGGTTTCCACACCTCCCGGGTCTTCGCCTGCAGCGGCAGCTCAGGCGGGGTCGGGGGAGCTGGGGTGGAGGGGGGGAGCTGAGAAGCCTATTTCATTAACGGTGTGAATAACCTAACCGTGTGTTAGTGTGTGTGTGTGTGTGTGTGTGTGTGTGTCGGTGCATCACCTACCTTAAAGACACTTTCTGTCAAACCCCGCCGGATCTGCGTCCACAAAAAGGCGCAAAAGAAGAAGAGGGCTATTTCGGTCCAGGTAATATACGCGTTATCCAGGAGAGTCCGTTTGGTGAGCTCCAGACCGCAGTCGCTACAGTCTCTCCATGCATCCAGCATGACACCGCAGGCTCGGGTGATCAGGTCCAAGTATCCCGGCATGGGTTCCACTTCCAGCGGCCCGGTACCCTCGGCGTGGGCGCCCATTCTGTCGCGGCGCGGAGCACGACCACGGTGGGTGAGGAGAGACAAGACAAATCCTCCGGTCGGAGAGATAGGAGTTTTCCCAGCAGCGAGTCACAATCCAGACCGCGCCACTAATCCACTAACAAGCTTCCTTGATTATTTAAAAACAAAAAAAAAATCTAATTTCTGTGACCAGATGACGCGCCTCGAAAGCCTAATTCTTTGTCTTCCAAATTACGGTACGGGCCCTTGCTCGGTGTCCGGGGAGGAGGAGGAGGAGGAGGAGGAGGGGAAGGGGGGTTGTGAATTACGGCAGGGCCCACCGGCTCTGACCCGTCACACAGTCTGGATGGTAGGATGGTAAAAAAAAAAATCGATTATCGAGATTATTGAAAAAACTGGGGACCGTTAACGGGAGCCATCGGCGTCTGTCCGGAGGATCCGTCTGCTCATCATTCCGCTACGCACACGGGCTAATCACCGACGGCGCATACTGGTTAGCCGCCTAGCTCGGTGAAATCACACGCTGCGCGACAGCGAATGGACCGACATGGGCAGGAGCTTCCGAGAGAGCTAATTCTTTTTTTTTTTCTAAAACGCTATAAGCCGACGAAAACCTCGTTTCCGGTTGAAATTAGCCGGCGTTCTCCTCTCAGCGCCGACCCCCCCACCCCCCGGCCAAAGCACATGCGACTATTGTGCCGCTACGCAGCGTCTCATCCCTGACCGTTATTCGACTTATATAACGCCGCCGTGCCGCTTTACGAGTTACCCCCCCCCCCCTAAAAAAAAAGCAAACTGAAAAAAAAACACGGAACCTCGACGAAGCCTCTCACTGAGTGGTGTACTTATTCCAAAAAAGCAAATGAGGAAAAGAAAAAAAAATATCCGCTTCTTGAAGAGACAGCCGCTTCTGGCGCTTTTTCTTCTTCTTCGGTCAACGTGTCCGGGCGAGGGAGCGTCTCAGTCGGCTCTGTTTCGCTTTCCAACGGGAGTCCGAAATGCTCAGCGAAAAAGAGGACAGTGAGGTTTATGAGAAAAGGAAGGGGGGGGGGGAGAAAAAAAAAGGCGTGACGTAACCAGGCCTTACGTCTTGAACCGTCTGCCGGAGCCTGAGGGATTATAGGGGATGACTTAGAGTTGCTGGGGCCAAGTAAGTGCAAGTCTGCACAGAACCCCCCCACCCACCCATTCCCTTCCCTACTTGTTTAAAATATATATTTCGTGGATCTCTGAGTATTTCTTTTGCATCCGATTCACAAAACCAACACATCAGATACGGCGCTGGGCGTTTTATTATAATTTCAAAGGAATGCTCACCTTAAACAAATGAGTTCATTAGCATAGGAAAATGTTAATTTATTTAAAATGGATACTGAACAGGGTTCATATAGACCGAAGCAAAATGGCAACCATGGGGTCAAGGCTTTAAACAAGCCGGCCGATGTTTCGTTCAGACCCCTCTACCTCGGATATGGCAAAACAATTTAAGCGTACATTTTGACAAAGAAAAGGAAAACTGAGGAGTAGTTTGTAGAGACTTCTTGATGAAGGTGGCTGCTCTAGGCTGTGGCAGCGGGAGCGTACTGCATGGCTAGTCTGTCAAACTCATTCTCCTGCGGGGGGGAGATAGGACAGAAAATCAAGTTTAGCGCAAGGAAAATAAATCTGACAAGGGAACATCTGTGCATAGCATGGTATGTTTGGTAATGCTATAACCCAGTTCTACAATGTTTATGTACATTTGCCCTGTTGCTTAACTGCATGTGTGACAAAGGCTAAAAATGTGATGTTTAGGGCAGTCATTGGGTTAGCTCCAAGGACACCAGCTGCCCCTCCATCTAAACAACCAGGCCGGGTTATTAGATGGTAACAGGCTAAAGGTTATTAGGCCTTGTGAACAACTGTGAGTGGATCAGAATGTTAACAGCCCTGGGTGCATCAAAGCCGTCCCACGCTGTTCTGACCATATCTGTTTTGACGTTTCAGAAAGCTATCTGATTCTAAAAATGTATTCATAATTGTTCTACAGCAGTACAGATGACTGGTATTAGAACATGGGAGGCAGGATTCTACAGTTAGCTTACCTTGGATAGGTAGTCTTTGAGGAATGGATGGGCTCTTTGTGCATCTTTCAGTTGAGAGAGGTAACGATTAGTTACCTGAGGAGAGATGTGATATGAAAAATTGAAACGGAGCGCAGAAAATTAATGACCGGAAAAAGTTTCCTGAATTTCAGAGGTCCCTTACAGCCAAGTTTTTCAATGAGCGTTCAAACATGGGCAACAGGATCCTACGTCAACATTCTTTCTGTTTTGACTTGTTTCATTCACGTGATTTTGCTCTTCCCGGGAGGGGGGGGGGGGGGGTACTGTCCAAAACCAAGGTAGTTGATTAAGCTGGGATTTTCCATTCATCCCACTGAATTTAGCTGTGACTAGGTTGCATGTAAAACGGGGCAAAAATAAATGAAATACTAGAGATTTATTCTGCATGGCTAGCCTGCTCACAGCCTCGTTTGATTAATCTTGCCTCGTCAGTTCAGTTAGTTGCCAATTCCATCTGAAATGTTTATCATATATGACACCTTCATTTAAACATGACACAATATTATTTAGTGCCATAAATAATGGTAAATATTTTCCATGACATATTAGTAGGTGCAATTTTTTAGAATACTATTGCATTCAGTTGGTCCATGGTTGTTCTGAATACAGTGCTTTGGTGGAAAAACTTTTTACAGATAACTTATTTAAATTATTTCATACTGTACATATCAGTTTGTCCCTTTGTAGGATTCAACATTCTAGATTCAAAGTGTTTATTTCCATGTGTATCATGAAGAAGAGTATTTCCCTGTACAATGAAATCCTGTTGTTGCTGTCCACAGTGAATACCAAACAGTATAAGGAGAAAATACATACATAATAAACAATAAAAGCCAAAGACAGCAATAACGTGAAGCTCATGCTAAGTTTGAGAGATAGAGGCTATAGTTATTCCCTCCATTTCTGGTCTCCTGAAGAAAGCTGAGAATATGCACTGCTCACAGACACCTACAACTGGCTTGACAGCTTCACTTTGTCTCCCTTTTTCAGCTTGGCAAAAGTGCAACAGGATGAACTAACTGGAGAACATCCAGCTTTTTTTATTCCTATCTAAAGGTCTGAATTCTGTTTTTGTGGAAGAAATACATGTGATAAATGGGGTGAACCATTTGGCTGAAACCCTCCTGATAGCTGTGTGGTTTAAATGCATGTCACCAGATCTGTTGATTTTAATTTCAATAAAACTGCATTAAGACTGTGCTTCGGAAGCAGAGCCCCCTGATTTTATAGCAAATTACTAATTTCTGGCAGAAACGTCTTACCATCTTTAACTTCCTGGCTGCTGCTTAATTCATCACTAATGATTGGTCTAATGAAGTCATATATGTCCAGAGGCTTTGGAAAAGATACTTTAGTTTTCTGCTGTTGTCACAGCCTATGACATTATTAAAGCAGGTTTGCAGTATAAGAATACACCTTAAAGTTGACGCAGCCAGTATGTACAATGACTGATATGGTCTACTGTAATTGAGTAATTCAACAATGTTCACTGTTGATAATGTTGGAATGCCAGATTCCAGATAACGTTTAGTTGGATATGCTAATCAATGGTTATCAACGGTGTAAACTTCGTAATGATCGACTTTAAGTCAATGGTCAGCATTCTATTGCATTACTATCAAGTACAGGTGGGTAGATAATTGAGTCTATTATCTCATAAACCCTTCATTTGAGTGTGTGTGACACACAGACAACAGATATGCTTGAATGACATTTTCCATTAACACGTCACACATATGGCTAAATAAATTTGCCTAATTTACTCGAAACAAATAAATGCTTAGAAGAGTGTTTGGGTACAAAGCAACGGGAATGATTGGTAGAACAGTTTTCCAGCCACAAATTTTCTGTATCAAAACCAATGACCATAAAGGCAAAACCTTGGTAACTGCTTCAGGTACAAAGTCTCACCTCAGGGGCTTTGCCCAGGTGCTGAGTCAGCACTACGAGGTTTATCAACGTTTCAGGGTGGCCGCTGTCCTGTTAGGTGAGATAGGGAGAAAATATTGCAAGACAGTGAAATTAATATCCCTTTATCAAAATGGAATAAAATTGCTGACTAGAAGACAGAGAAAGGAAAAATTGTTGCTCCAGTTCATGTCGTTTGCTGAGGTATAAAAGGTGTTGACTTAAATTACGACAAAAGACACACTACTGTGGGTAACTTTAGTAGTTCCAATTTGAAGCAAAGATCTACTGGTAGACTACTGTTTTCAAACCCCACGAGTAAAATACAATTATTTCTAATACAGTATTTTATTTTCTAAAATAACTAGTGATCTTGCTCGGAAAATGAGCTGTGAAATCACTTGTCTGACTGCATTTTGCTTCAGTACTGCCTCTGAAGTCATCAATGGTTAACCCTTCACTTTGTAATATTTTCATCAGTGTTGATGTTAGGCAGCTCATGATCAACCTGGTGTCTGTTTGAAAAACAGTCACATTACCAGACAGGTTACAGGTGTGTAGTTTAAAATTTGATTTATTACGCCATGTCCTTAGTTTTAAATGAAACAGCTGATTTGTTCATATTCTATTTAAGGAAGACAAATCAGAGCAGGCACAATAACATAATTGGTCTGAGTGCATATAAAGTACAGTACTGTACTGTATTCCTCATTATGCTAGGGACACGCTCAATCTACTTGTGTTGTTTAAGTGACATTAAAACTGAGCTGATCACAGGTATTGGAAAAAAGCTGTTTTAAATTGTTATTGCGAGTAATAATTTTAAGTATTAAATTAAACTCTAAAATTATGTTTTGTTTTTTTAAAAAGATATGCAATTCAAATCCAATACCAAGACAGAAGAAAGATACACTGTGGCGCCATCTAGTGTTTGAGAAACATTTTTCAAACCGCACAAGTAGCAGTATCTAAAAAGAGCCAGGAAAGACTTAACATCTTTTTCTCTGATGCCCATGGCTTTGCCTGTCACACAGAAAAATATGAAAAAATATATAAACCATATTTCAAAACTGGCTTGTTACACAGACTGAAAAAAGGGGGGGGTTATGTTTTCTATGACAAACTGTTTCGTTCTAGTACAGCCCTTCAACATTTCCTTGTTGAACATGGCAACAAATTCATTTCTCGTGCGGCACATCAGCCTTTTTTTATTATAATACAAGTAAAGGCCCCGTTAATAGTTTAGGGAAGGGATAACGGAAGGACCTGGATTGACAGAAATCAAAGTCTGTAAATAGAGCATAAATCAAGATCACATGTAGTACTACATAAATTGGATCACGATGTAAGTGTCCTACTCCATGAATAACAGTAGGTTTCAAATTAAGACATGATTGAATTAGCTATTTTAAATCTTGGAATTTTCCTCACATAAAGCTACAACTTGCACAATAATAAACACTTCAATGAATAAAAGGTTATCTGAATTTTAAATTATATAAAAGAGAGACTGATTATAAGTCAGAAACAATAGAGTATTGTCATCTAACCTTGTCAAGTGCCTCCTGCAGCACCCCCTCCGCCTCCTCCCACTTGTTCTGAGCCATGTAACAGGCTGCCTGCCCGTTCAGAAGCAGCAACGTAGAGGAGTATTTGTCTGACATCTCCTGGAAAATGTAGTATGCATCCTGCAGTTTCTCTCCACCCTTCAGTGACAAGCAGAATTTGATTTTAAGTTGAATGGAAAACAGCAACAAAACTCAGCAATGCTCACTATGAAAAGCCAGTAACAAGTGCAAGATTTTTATTTTCCTTATCTTGTGACCACACTCAAGCTCTTTGATTAACATGTCGCAATTGCAGTAAGACATACAGATAATGACAAATAATGAATTACTCCAATGGAGCATATTGAAATGGTTTCTGTCCAGAAATATGATTACTAACTTCTTTCTAGCTAGATTACGTTTTTAAATGTCTGTGGAGGCTCTCAGTCATCCGGGTCATGGTCAATTCTTCTTCTCGTAGCAACTGGACTCGATTTTCTTCCCTTGAAGTCCCTTGAACATCGAGTCCAGTTGCTACGAGAAGAAGATTTCGACAAAGAATTGTGTTTTTAAATCATTATGCAGAAATACCAGTCTACTCACCACTGCTATATTAACCCAAGCGGTAGCTAGCTGGGTTAGAGTAGCATCCTCATCCTGCTCCTGCATCTTTTTCAGCTCCTTCCTGCCAGAGACAAGAAGATATTGCCATTATGGCTAGAATTTACGTTCCTTGTTTAAATCGTGCCTTTCTCCGGCGTCCTTTATTTTTTTTCGGATGTTGTTTTAAACTCTGCAATATGGCTGAGAGGTTAAGAAATATTAACAATGTTTAATGGCCAATTAATACGTCAATGTATTACAAAGCAATTGGAGATTTACTCAAAAGCGCCAAAAACACTGACACTGACTTTAATTACATATCACTCATAGTTTTCTTTTATATGAGGCCTTCTCATTAGCACATACCTCGCCAGGTCAACACGATCCAGACTCAGCAGGACCTGGATGGTCATGGCCATACTAAAAAAATAAACATGTGCAAGGTCAGGTTTGTTAGGTACAAGCTAGTCTTCGAGCCATGTAATGGCTGACTTAATTGACTATTATAACGTCTGGAAAGTAACCTTTTTTTTCTTCAATTAAAATAAGCGTTTTCTACTTTTAAAACTCACAGTTTCAATCATACTTCAAGTTGCATCACTTAAACACAAGTCTTTCAACAACAATTAAGATGTGTTTGGTTGTGTCTTTGGCCTTTTACACAAACTTCTTTGGAAGTGTTTATTTACTTTTTCCAATTATTTTGTTTCATTCTTACCATTCAAGGCTTTCTCCTTGGTGCAGAGTCCTCAGAGCAGCATCAGTGTTCATTTCATGTTGGTAAATGGAGGCAGCCATGAGAAGGAAGGTTGTGTTGGCAGCATCCACGCTCTTGGCCATTTTCTTATCCAGATCAGAAACAATGGCATCCCTGCACACACAAGAGCAACAGGATAGCAATTCAAATTCAGTTTTCGATCAATTTTTTTTTTCAACCTAAATACACTTTGGATGAGAAGAGTTCCTATTTACAGAACAGAACAATGTACAGTTCAGCCACTAATATTAACAGCGCAACATTTCATCTTAAACGACAAATATAGCACTGTGATGATCAAAGTAATCTATCCAAGAAAACCATGCAATTTTTCAACGGTATGTAGAGAGAATGCCACCTGGTGCAGGAGTTTTATTAATTGTTGCCAATAGAGGCATCTGGGTTTTTTTTTATTTTTATTTGATGTGGGTAAATACAGTTGGCGAAACATACTTCAGTAAAACTTATGAGAACCAAGGTGTAAGGCACTTCATTGGCAATTGAGTAGCATTCGCACTGCCAGAGCAGAACGACCACATTTTGCTGTTATAACTGTCAACAGTCATAGGGTAATGGTTGTTCGAATAAATTGAGATACATCAGATGAAAGAGTTTAAACAGAGAAGAAAACCTCATTCCTTGACTCTGAAGTCAGTTATCTGGTTTGAAACAAATATCTAAATATGACTCTTTTCACATTACACAAAATTTTCACAATTGTTTAATGATGTTGGATTTTATAAAATGTGCAACCCAAGACCCGGAACTAACAGCATCAACCTCTGCTGATGACATCTACAAAGCAACATTTTGGGCGTTAATAATGACACATTTTAGAGAATTTACACAACTACTTTAAATGTCAATAAACAATATCCAGCCTCCATTCTTATTTGAGTTAAATGTAGTTTTACCTTTTACTTTCACTTGACAAATATTCTGCAAACATCCTCACAGCTTGAAGCTCAGGTGGAGAGTTGGCCTTGATGTCATCCAGGACGACAGCATACTTTCTCTGCAAGATGCCACAGCAGCTAAAGTGACAACTAGCTTAACCACCATGATCATTATGGGATGTATAAGCACACCAACGAAATGTCATCTTTGTTGATGTTGGGTTACTAACGTTTATTTAAAAAGAAAAAAAATAAATCTTTAGAATTACCTGAGCGACGTAAGCTCTGTACAAAAACATATCTCTTTCAATCTCCTTCTCTGGTGACGATGGCTTTTTAAAGAAAACAACAACATTGGTCAGATTATGATTATTCTTACACAACGAAACTACTCTTACGTACGACATTTAGCAAGTGCTTGAAGACGCAGTAACGGCTAGTGCTAGCAACAACAGTCCCAATGGGAAAAGGAGTACTTTCCCAACTTTTGACTATCACCGGGTTTTACTTACCTTAACCTTTTGAGCCTCGTTGATGCATTGTTGATAGCTGCCGATGTAATAAGCATTTTTCACATCGAAGAGTTCATCAACATCCCCCTGTTGCCCCGCCATGATGAAGACGCTGCTTCCCGACACGTAGCACAACGACGTCACATCCTGTTTTCCACAAAGGATCATGGGATATGAAGTCATATACAATAACATGAAATGGAGTAACAATAACAAGAATACAATTTATTTGAAGGCGCGACACTCAATGACAACGTACAGATATGTACACATGCACAAAATACTGTTCGTAACGAGAGAATCAAGCGATATTTCTGAGTTGGCGATGTACAAAAATAGTTCACCCGGTGTTTTTGTTATATTGTAGTCACTAGCGTTGTCATTGAGTATACCGTCACAATTGCGATGTAGTGAAATGAAATCATGCATTAGTGAGCTTCTAGTTTTTTTTAAGTCGTATGCAAACTAATCCACTAGAGGGCACGCCAGCTTCGTTTCAGAACCTCAGGTGTCCTCGTATCATTAGCATACCTGCAGCATCCCTTAGCGTAGACTTACATGACAAGTGCTGTCGGACTGAATTCAATGAATGGTGTTATAGTTCCCTAGTAGGGGTGAAAAAAACATCAATCAAACGAGGTTTTATTTGCAAAAGGGACGAGGTTTTATTTGCAAAATACGAGGTGCGTTAAAACACACACACACAACAATCGTATCGAATGAAGTCCGTGTTATAAAATCCAAACAATACCAGGGGACTATTTTGACCTCTGGAGTTCCTGTCTCCTCGTTAGACCGATGAAGAAAAACTTCCCCTCTCCTAAAAACATCCGCTGACTAACACACACCCACACACACACAAAAACAGAGAGAGAGAGAGAGAGAGAGGCTAACATGGACGTATTATTCATGGGTGTGCGACCCACAGCGAATGTGTCTGATTAAAATGTAACGTCGGTACTTCACGCTGTCCCCTGACAGAAAAACTACTCCCTGCGGTTCCGGTTCATTGTTCCCTCCGCACCGTTTCCTCTGGGAGTTTAAGCCGCCTCTGGGACCGGGGACCGGGGACCGATTGACCGGACCAGAAGAATTACTGGAAGCCTCGACGGGGGCAGGGTATGTGCTGGCTGTCAACGGTTTTTTTCTCTTGCGTTGATTGGACGGAACCACACCCCCTCGTCCCCTATATCACACTTCCCATTGGCCAGAGATCACGTCAATCATTCCACTTTCAGGTCCCCCCCTCAAGTTTGAAACTTTTTTTTTTTAAAACAGGGAGGAATCGGGTTACAACCGAACCCACAGCAACCGAAAGAAGAAAACACTTAATAATTCACACATCTGTGCCCGGCACAAGAAAAAAAGAAGCTGCGGCAAGAGGGCGGGTTTTTTTTTTTTTTTTTTAATACATAAATTTTGGGAGGTGGAGTGGGGAATAACCAAACAAGCAACCAGTAGCGTGTAGGAGTTTTCCCCGCGGCTGCCGGGATGAAAACTTGAAAATATCTTGTGGTACTTCTTGTCATCTCGTCGGCCGATCGTTTCTTTCCTGCCCTGAGCTGAGAAAAGGTGAGTTTCTTAACGGTCGAGCGGTCTTAGATGCGACATACGGTCCCAAAACAAAAAACCCCGGGGTTAAACTCTTCTTTACACTTTGTTAGACCTTTAAAAGAGTCATCTGTCAGAGGAACAACTTCCATTTTCAAGTTCCCAGACTCTTGTTTATTTGGAAGTAAAAGGAAGTAACGGACATTTTTTTGGAGCACATTAGATTGGATTCAAATCTGTTTTTTTTTTTTTTTCATCCATCCATAGGAGTAGTATGAACATATTCCAGCTGATTTAATATTTTAAATGATATTTATTCACGGTTCATGTTCTGACATAGTGTTGATGGATATGGGGTTTTATGTTTTTTTAAACAAGCACTGTCATTTCAAAATACTGTGCTTCTGCTGTTTGTTTGTTTGATTGTTTTACCAAAGTTCCCACGTCTTCTTAAAACAAAGTTAACTGTTTCTTTCATGTTCAATTTACTGAAATAGAGAGAGAGAAAGAGGGAAAAGTACCAATTTAATCAGAATCTTGTGGTGTCCTTGCATCATTTTTTAAATAATTTTTGTTTGAGACCTTCTTAAATTCGATGGTAATCCTATCTGAGGGTTTCTAATGTCTAATCTAGTTTCTCACAAGAAACCAGAAAGCTCTTCTTTTTATTTTAATTCTTAATGAATTAAATTGAGAATGAATTAAATTCGAGCGTCGAGGCTTCGACAAAGCGAAAGCATTCATATCCAAACAATCAATGGTATAATCTCTATAGTGAAATTTACTGTGTTACCGGGTGAGATTTTTTTATTTATTTTTCCCCCCATCTGTCTGAGCATTTGGATAGTTGCTGAAAATGTCCTGGAAATGGATCTGGAGAACAGGGTGGGAACCATGAGAAGGATTCGCTAAATTTCATGTTGGCTGTATTTCGGGTTTGGAACCAGATGTGCCGCATTGACCTACTATTGAAACGGTTGTATAATAGATAAATCAGATAGAAAATGTAGTGTGTCATCATTACTATTTTACAAGGACCTTGTGTTTTGCATTTATGACTGTACCTGCCGCAGCTCAAAATCCCACAGGAAGTGGAGGAAATGTGTAGAAAACACATTAAGAACATTAGTTGATCCCTGTTGATTTAAACCCCCTAACAAGCTTTGCTGTTCCAGATTAGCGCACTGCCATATGCAGGTACATATGTTTTTTTTTCCACACTGATATTTTGCCACTCTGTGCTGTGTTTGCAATGTTAGAGCCTCTCTCCAGAAACAAGGTTTGAGTCGGATGAATAGGTTAAGTGTGCGATGGAGGTACGGGGCCACGTTATCATGCAGCTCCTCAACATGCGTGTCAAATTTAGTAAAGCTCTGGTCGTGCCTCTCCTCAAGCATTAACTGCATAGGCTGTGACATGGACTGGACTTTTCCTCCAACTCTGTCTGCGTTGCCTGGGCTTCCTTTGTGTCTCTGTTGCCGATGGTAACCGGGGAGCTTGGGCAAAATACGAATTTGAAAAAATAAATGAGACGTCAGTTCCTTTTTCTGTGCATCATGTCACTTACATCAAATCAACCTTTGCGCCGAAAAGACCTGACATTATTGAGCCGTGTTGACCTTCGGGTAATAAGTCGGGTAATGATAAAGGGATTTTTCAGCACTTGTAAGTTTTATTAGCTCGAACATCAAATAGTCAATGAGCATTATAGTCGTTCGTAATTATCGGGCATAAAATATGTCTACGTCTGTTTCCCTAGAGCTTGCAAATATATTAAAAATTGAATGCCGAGGTAAAATTAAACCCTGTTTGTTTTAGATTTCATCCATGACTGGTTTTTATGTGCATTTGCTTTTCCACCATTAATCATAGCTTTGTGCTTCCTCATTGTTTGTTTCAGCACAATACGATTCTGAAGGGCAATAAATAACAATACACAATGAGCGCACAGGCTGCTGGGCCTCATCTATATATATTTCAGTGTATCAGTGAAGCGCATTGTAAGAACAGAACAATGAAGTCATGTTGCCAGAAATTCCCCATGTGGTGTTTTAATACAATCCTACAGTTGCAGCTGACAGACAGTCATTCTCGCTAGGAACAGTCCGTGGTAACTCATTGACAAAGCAATAAAGGTGTTTGACCTGCTTTCGCTAGGCTGCAAAGTTCAGCCCGAACACGCAGGTGGCTTCCAGTTCCCCTGGATACCACTAATACTATGAGCATGTGTGTGAAAAAGGGGAGCCGCATGAACTGCAAATATCACAGCATTGTTTGAAATAGAAAGACCGTGCTCGGCCTCTAGACGGACAGGCTGGATTGGACTGAGATCCGCTGAAGTCGCGGATGAGTCACAGCCATGTCTTCCCTTACTGGCTTGAGTGACAAGCAGCAACGCCGTTCTTCTACGCCGGGACACTGATATTTGCCATTTGAATAAATCATGTTAACAGACTCAGTGCTCTGAGTTTAAGGCAAGGGAAATTAGTCATTATAAGCCTTTTATTGTGTCCTCAATTAAATTAAGTAGCTGTGACATCCGTCACAACTCAAGCATCAACTAGCACCATGATTATGTCTCCATTTACAGTACATGCAGTTCGGCACTGATGGGAGGCCCATTATATTGTAACCTAAGCATTATTAAAGTTGGACATGGCATTAAAAATGATGCTGAGCCAGTTGCTTTCAATTCATTCTTTCATATTGTCCTTGTACATGATTGCATACAAGCTCAGTTGTATTAATAACACAACTATCTAAGCATCAATGTTAATTCTATGGCAAATGTGGCTTGTGAGGGTTGTAAATGTCCGCAGGCAGCGCGGCAATAACATCGCTGCTCTTTTCCCAGCCTTATTATACATGCTTGTCACTGGCTGATGCTCATAGATTGCGGCCAACGGTCTGCATGTGCAACTTGTCCACACTTTTTCACACACTTTGTCACACATTCTTGCTTTGACCTGTGGCCAGGCAGCAGACTTCTCTTAGCCTCGGGTCTATTTTAATCCAAATTGTCTGGCTGAATTATTAAACCCTGATCCATTATATGCTGACGTGTTAATTATTAATTTTTCAGTGGGCTCAGGCAGATCTGAGAAAACTGTTAAAAAAAAGAATAGGATGGGGCATAGTGTCTGAGCAAGAGGCTTTTTGTTTTGCCTTCGTTCTCACTAAATCTGCACAAGTATGCACAGATCATGATTGTGGGTTCAATAAGAAAGTGACATGACATGCCATGCAGGAGAGAAGTATTCTGTTCACACCATACATGCTTTAGGGTCTCAACATGTAAATTCTTGCATTTCACTATTAGGATTCCCGCATCAATGCCTCTGAAGCAAACGAGTGTGGGTTTAATGCGATGATTACACAAAAACATACTGTCAGGGGCCAAATGCAAACTGCACTTGCACCAGAAGCTCATATATGAGTCTGTTATGCAACATCTCAAGAGAAGGGTGAGACAAATGCGTCAAAAACTGATAAAAGATGAAATTTCACTTGTTCTGATATCCTGTCATTGGTTCCCCGCCAGTGGAGTGATTCCAGTTGTGCAGCTCATTTGAGTGGTTACTTGTCCTCTGAACACAAATCACAGATGCACCTTATGTAACAGCCTGAGTTTTCTATTGTTTCTCCAAGTGGAGATGGATTATCTCACAGAGAGCGGAGAAAATGAGGTTCTCTGATTTCAGATTTTTCATTTAGTCGGCATCTAATGACGGCCATTATCAAGAGCTCAATTTTGCAATTGTTTCTTCCTTGTATATATATTTTTTTTGCCAGCAATTCAAGATGCTTTTTTTTTTTTTTAATTAGTCTTTGTTTTTAGTACAAAATTAATACCCAAACGTTCTACATGATGTCTTATTCAATCAAAGACCCATTTCTAAATATATTCAGGTTACTAACACAGAAGCACAGGAAATCCTCTTAACCGAGACACAGCAAAAAGGAAGCACTCTGCATTTTTCATGGAATCTTATCTTTGCCAAAAGCAATTGTCTCTTGATGAACTACTTGATTAATCATCTTATTGATTCAATTCTAAGGTCTCCAGTGGCAACAGAAGAGTCTGGAGAATGTAGTTTTTTTTCAGTATCAGAAAAGCAAGACTTCATAATGCAGATAGCTCCATTTGTCTGTACGGATGGCACAGATGTTTTCAATTTCCATTTTCACTTTTTTCCACAAAAAGTCACGAGGCACGAATGCAATATGTAAAGTGAATGTACACAATTAATCAGTCAATCCATGCCTTGAATGCGACCTTCCAAATCACATATCTAATAATTGTTAGTCACTGATACTTTGATTATATTCTTGATGATAATTCCCAAAATGTATTAAACTTTAAAACTATTATATCATTAGAAATAACTTCTACAAATGACGGATTCTTATACTATATATCCATCTACTGGTGTGACTCTTAAAAATGATTATAATATTTAGTAGACTGCTAAAACAGGATAGTACTTGTGGTTCGAGTGCATATCCAAAGGGAAAGCAGCAACGTCCTAAACACGTTCCGGTCGTGTGCTTTTCCTTTTTACAGTCGGTTTATGTTTCACTCAACTGGATTGACATTTGAAAATACTTTCCTGAATTCTGGGACCGTGTGATTTATATTTTATGGATTAACCGGTTCATTGCCTCCCCGCTAGAAATACCTAGGAAACAGATTCAGGACATAAGTCACTATAAGGTTAACAGGTGAAGGAATAAGTGAGATGAGGCCCGTGGTTTAACTAAAACATCTTGAAACAGCATCAGAAGCCTGCTTTTCCATTCCTGTGACGTCCGCTCGGTGACTCGGAAAGCGACAACAAATAAAAGTTTGACATTTCTTATGACCCATACAGCGTGTTAAACAGAGACAACACTAACTTGCAGTTTAGCCTTACCCCCCCCAAAATTCCGCTGGATCTCCCATCGCTCTTCAAGACATCTGAGTGATGCCGTTTAAGTCAATTTTCACTGTTTCAACAGAATCCCTAGGGTGGGTTTAAGCAGTATCCCCGTAGTTTATCACCAACCTGACTCTTATTAATTATACTGTATATAGACTCTACTTTTGACAGTAAATGCATATTTTGGGATTATGATTTTGGAGCATTGCCCACCTTTTTTTTTTTTTTTTAGAAGCTACTTCAGAGAATTTGGACCAGTGTTTTTCATGTGTCTCCTAACTTGGGATTTCACTCTGGCAACCCTTGAAATTTGATTTAAGATTTAGTAATGTTCCTGGAACCAGTTTAGTTGTAATAATCAAATGGAAGTACCCAAAGATAACTTGTTTTATGAAGTGTGTGCGGACTCATCACTTGCTCCTTAAGAGGCCACAATGCGATTGAGTCATAGTGTCCAAACTGACTTTAGTTATAGTTTGTTCATTTCATGCACTTGCTTTACCTTGATCCCATTTCTTTTTTTTTTATTAAACTTTTTTCCTTAGTTAGTATCCAGAAAAGATTAACTCAGAATCCCTGCATGATATGAGGATGTTCTCAAAAAGGATGAGGTTTGGATGAAAAATGTTTACAAATCCCAAAAATGAAACATTCCCAGGGTGGAGTGAAGGATGGTGGTCAGCCCAGGAAGTAACTAGATCTGAAACACCTTCAACCTTTTCAGTGGCAAAAACAAACAAAAAAATAGTTTTGGAGAGACTAATAAGTTATATCTTTAAAAAAAAATCTGTGCTCATCTATATGGTTATCAATTCATTAATTAAGTTTTTGTTTTCATTTTTCTATCAAATTATGTATTTTTTTTTTCTAGTTTGAGCCCGCTGTGATGCAGTTTTAGATTTTAATTGGATTTCACTTGTTTGCTGAAAGAAAACATGCAATTTTAATTTGTCAAAGGAGTTTTCAAAATGAATACTGTGGACATGAATCTACTTGGTGGGGAAAATGGAGCCAAATAGCTAAGTGAGACAGTAACTACGGCAAGATATGCACTGGAAACAGAACTACTAAATTGATCCTTTTTGCATTTTAAATGTCTTTGACATTTAGTTGAGAGGATTTACAGCTCCTTCATTTCTGCTAGTGTCAACACTACTTCTTGATATTGATTTTTCTGTTTTTAAAGCAGTGAAATAAGATGATTAAAAAGAGAAAATGGAAGCAAATTAGAGAAAAGGAAAATTATAAGAAAGAAAATCAAGCAGTTTAGGTCTGACGCGGCCGGGGGGGGGGGGTTGGCGTGACTCGACCGTTTGAAAACCGCCAGAAAACTCGAAAACGTAGTCCTCCCCGTCAGCTGATGAAGTCGTCCATTTCAGAGCCACAGTTGCCCAGTCCATGCGACCAGTGATCCCTGAAGAGCAAGCAAGTCGTGACTACTTCTTTCTTTTTTCTTTTTTTTTTTTTTGCACCACCATCGACCAATCACTCGCGAGATGAATTGTCATGGAAAGTTTTACACTCTTTGCCGGAGTTATTTTGGCCAGCCTTGTTTACAAAGCACAGGAGATATGCGTTCCGTATTGATTTTATCTTTATGCTGACCATTTATAAGTAGTCACTAAGCTGTCTAGACTGGTGGCAGGTATTACAGCGGCTTGTTTTTGGGTGCTGTGATCACCTCTGCCTTAGTATTCACACTGACATCTGTTTGAGTGGATCTAACTTCCAGAAGTTGTCAGACTTTTGTTTTGTTAAACCGTAAACTACAGCCGACGCAGGGTGCTCACGTTGGATTCTCGTCACTGGTAAATTTGCTCAGACAATAACAAAGCTGCCCTAAATATATAAAGCTGTGTAGCTGTGTTTTGATGTTTTTTTTTTTGGTTTGTTTTTGTTTTGTTTTTTGAGGTTCAGTCCTTCCCACCTTCCAGTGAAAAAAAGTCTATTTGAGCAAGTTATATTCTTCACTTTGCGGATGTTGTTTTGACAAAGGGCAGTGTGAAGATCCCCCCACCACCACCTCCACCCCCATCTTCTGAGGCCCAGCTGGGATAATGCGTGTCTTGGGTGAGCTAAACGGAAGTGGAGAACTGTAGCTCTAAATGCGAATCCACCAAAGAGGCTTGAGAACATACTGGGATCCTGTTGTTCGGTCAAATAAGTTTGGGTTCGGGCCATGTGTGGTCACAGTCATTTACATGTATCAGGAATATATCAGTGGCACCTTGAAATTACCAGTGGACGTGTTAGTGCAGTGTTTTGGATTTTGGTCGTAAGTTCAGGCAGACATGTCCAAGGAAGTGCATTGTTACCTCCTGCTAGTAAAGAACAATGTATCTTTTGTTAGTAAAAAGCAATGGCGAACGCAAATTTCTTTGCAGTCTAAAACTGAACTGTAGTGGGAGTAAAAATACTCAAACCACACTTTTTCTTTTTCCTTTGGAACAAGCAACGGTTTTTGCTTTTGAATAGGTATTGCTCAATTTCAGGCATTTTGACTTGCTGAAATGGAGAAATCATTCTATTGGGAAAATAAGACCAAAGAAAAAAAAAAAATTACTATTTTTGGTCTCTCGTGTATTGAAAATAAACTGAGCCCCAAACCCAGATACTAACTGAATGACTCAGTCGAATCAGCGGCAGAATGAGATTCAGTCACAGGTGGCCACTGAAATATGTGGAGACAATAATAGACACACTGAGAGCGGTCCATTTGTAAATTGCATATCATGAATGTTAATGTAGGACTATTCAGGCTCTTTCATGGTGTGTATTTTCTCCCTTATGTCCCATATTTTATAGGGTAAACTAAAAGGCCTCCACAGCTTTGGACTGTTCACCCTAAAGAATAAGCAGTGTCTTCCATTTAGTTGCTTTTCAGTGACTGCTTCTAAAATTTTAGAGATTAGGGGCGAAATTACCTATTATTCCATTCAATGAAATTATATTATCTCCCAACACCAGACTTGTATTAAAATGCATTTAAGACAAATTTTCTTCATTATGTCTGTTTGCTTCAACACATATTTGTATTCAGTGCATATAATCCATACATTAGCGTGATTAGTAAGTTATTTACATTGTTTTGCACTTGTATTATTAAAAATAATCTCTTTTTCTTTTTTTTTTTTAAAGATAGGAGCAGTGGCCCTAGACATGGGAATCTAGTGAATAACTAGAAGTATGAGTGGGAGCCATTTATCGCAACTATTGTGCAGCTGAAATCAGACAAGATGTACCAAATTGTTTTGAAAAACATGAACAGGCTAAATCCGGTTCCGTTCACCTGCAGGAGGGTGTTTGTTCGCAGATACAGTAACCAGCGTCCCTCGCTATCACGAAACCTCCATCTAGCGCTGCAAAGGTCCGGTTTCATTTCCATGAGTCATGTTTGGTTGGCTTTTGCCCTCATTGTCTTCCGGAGTGGACGCCTGCGTGCTTGTTGTTGATCCTTCAGCTCCTTTTACCGTCTTGGTTTTTTTACACTTGGGACTTTACATTTGACGCAACCCTTCTTGAGTTTTTAGCGACTCAGCAAGCCTGACATAACATACAACGTGTTTGCATAACAGCGCGAGATGTGGGTTAGCGTCATTTCGAAAACGCCGTCGTGACTGCGGCTAGAATATGGTGCCTCCCTACCTTGCAGCTATGCAGCTGTCTTGTCTCGTTCGCCCTCGTATCAGTAAAAAATGCTGCCCGTCTAAGTAATGTAGAGATGCTGTGTCAGGGTTAGGCTGCCTGTCCCGGGGCACCGGACTTCACAGATCATTTAGATTTGGGTCTAGCCACTCTCGTGCTGCAAAGTCACCAGGAAAAAGACAGTTCTCATTCAAGAAGCTTTTCATCATTATAAGCTCCTTGTCCCTGTGGCCCTTCTTTGTCATTTGAATTGAGTTAAGGCCGAAGGAAAGTGGAGAGGTGGGGTGAGGGGGGGGATCAGCGAGAAGAATGTTATTTCATCCCGAAACGTGCTAAGAGGTCTGTTGATTGACTCGCGCCCCCCCCCCCCCGTTTGATTGAAAGCTCACAAAAACAGTCCTCGGTTCCCCGGCAGTCAAAGGTGTTGGCATTTCTGTTGACGATTTCTGAGTGTCCCTTTTTGCTTTTTTTTTTCATCCCCTTCCTGTCTTTTTCTGATGCGCCTCGACAGGATACGCAGAGTTGACAGCTATGATTCCTGCGGTTCAGCGAGAGTGGATTTTAATGAGCACTATGAAATCTTCCTTAAATCTGAGAAAGTGGTTACTTCTTGTAATGCATCCAGTTTCCATTATCACACATTTTTAAACTCTTGCACAGCCATCTGTAACGGTGCAGAGGCGAGACAGTCGTGCTCTAAGGGTGCCGAAATGACTTATTTCAAGGCTGGTCAATATGATGAAATAGTAAAAGCAGAACTAAGTGATTATCAGTCCCTACTCACACCAATGCAAAGATCTCAAGATCAGTTGTTTTTTGTTTTTTTTTTTTTTCTGTCTAATCATTAGCATCTCTGTGTTTCACACTTGTTGCATCAGAGCAGGATTTCCTGTAACAAGTACGTCTCGGCAAGTTTAGAGTTACAATCATGGTGAAAATGGTCGATAGGGATCTGCCAGCGATCCTTGATCAGCACAGCGAGAAGCCAGACGAAACGGCCGGCACCTGCAAGCAAGGAAAGGAGCGAGCCGCAAAATCGGTTGCGTAAAAATGACCTTTCCTTTCTTGCATTTCCACGATCTTTCGGGTTCGATATGCAGCACCTCCGACCCTTTTTTCTATCTCTCTGTCTGTCTCTGCATCCCACCCCCTCACACCCCCATCCATGTGTCTCCTCCCTGGTGAAGCATCCTGCTGACACTCTCTAAGGAGTCTTATTGATATTCTTGGAGAGGCATTGCAGAGAGAGGAAAGAAAGAGAGGGATGAAAGTCACACACTGTAGCTGCAGACAAACTGCCTTCTAGTATCATCAACAGTTTAGGGAGGGAGAAAAAAAAAATTCACAGTTTGCCCAGCAGGAATATGTCACCATTCACCTCATGCGCCGCTCTAATATTATTAGCCAGCGGGAGCTCGGCTGTACATCAATCCTACACATTTTTCGGAGTTGTTTTCATGTGGCGGGATACTGTATGAAATGCAATATTTTATTGTTTTGTGGCACTTTATTCAAATATAATTATTCAATTTTTGACTGCGGTTTTTCTGAGACACAGCATTTAGCATGTCAGAGATATATCAAGGAAATGAGGTTTGACTGCGGAGCCTGTTATATTTCTACTGGGGTTAGTGTGTGTGTGTGTGTGTGTGCGGGTGCGTTTATTTGCATTAGTATATCCTTGATTTTTTATTTTTTTTGGTAACGTTCACATGTTTTGTGAGACTGCACAGTATTTCTTCTACTACACTTTAAACGATTTCGACTCATTTTTCTCTCCAGCAACAGAGAATGAATCAGCAGGTGATTGATTTTAAGAGCTGTTCCGCTTCAACCCCTTTTGGATTTTCCACCTGTTTCTTACAGTCGTGATCTGAAATTTCCCTGTTTTTGGACTGTTGTTTAGAAAGTAGTACGGGATTTGAACACAGCATTTTAGGAAATAAAAAAAAAAAGCTGTTGGAAACAATTTCACAAGTGATGTTTTGAAAAATGACTTGATTTTAGAAAATAACCAGACATCTCAAATATACACTCAATAAAACCTCGACGGAGGAAGGTGCAGTTAAAGAAAACAATTTCAGGAGCTTGCAGCCCCACAGCAACATTTTCTAATTTTATTACACATTAAAGTAATCCATGTTTTTCCTCTTGAGACGGTTTTGATTAAGTTAGCTACACTGCACTTAAATGTTATTAAGCAGATGTTGCCCTTTCACAGATATTTCTGTATTGATGCATATTGTCAGACAAAACAAATACTCCAAAGTCATTAGTTAGTTCATATGCAAAAAAAAACTATCTGATCAGTGCGTTTTATATTCTGAGACGTTGTTAAGTCAATGACTCACAACCTTCCTTGCGGCAAATATAAATGTCAGGACATGAAGTGCCAGTCATTTTAGAATACTGACGACAGCTGACGTTGCTATGTTGTGTGTTTTTCTTACGTTCTTTGTCTTAAGTAAACATGATCCACCATCTTCTCAAAATCCAAATGTTAATGATCATGCTGACATTTTTAAGTTTGATGTCACCTTAGTGTCTGTGTGTGTGTGTGTGCCTGTTTGTGTAAATGTTCAATTTAGAAATGTTCAAGTTGATATACAAATAGATGTTTTTTTCTCTCTTAACTGAAAATCAATTATCTTTGAAAGGGATAAAGTAAATACTTTAACCTGTTTTACCCGTTTTTCTATTAATTCCTAAGGGTGTTATTTCCTAGGAAAGAGGATGAAAACGGGGCCAATCTCAAGGCAAAATTAAACTTTTATTTTAGTTTCTCCTGTCTCTTCAGACTTAATCATTCTCTTTGTGCTGATATTGGAGCGCTCCTCTGGAAAACCGCTTTTGTCGCCTGTTTATGTTGATGCGCTCCTTGGCTACCCTTGGAGATCTGTGCAGGTTAGAGAGGAAACATGTTGGAAAACAGAATACTTTTCATTCTTTCACAAACGGAACGTTAAAAAAAAAAAAAAAAAAAAAAACGCAAAGATTGACCCGGAGAACTCGCCAAGCCGAGCCTGCCGAAGCGAGGAGCCGTGGTCTCATTTTGATTGAGCAGTGACCCCCCCCCCCCCCGCTATTTCTAAATCCCTATAATGCGCAGAACCTTTCACTGCCTCGCCCCACTCTAAAAACACATGCACGCACATGCGTGTGTGCAAACACACACACACACAGCAATGTCATCACACACAAATCATATCACAGCAGCAAGAGAACCTGCAATCTCTTGCTGTCTATCACGCATATATGCGTACCTTGTTCTCCAAGTGCTTTCATCTGCTGAGGAGCCCTTTCTCTGCTTTGCATGGCGCTGCTGCTGCTGCTGCTGCTGCCGCCGCCGCCGCCTTCACTCCTACAAGCATAATGCTGCACTCTTCTCTAACTGCAGGCTGTGTGCCAGAAGGTGGCTGAGACTAATTTGACAGCTGCCATGGCTCATTATCCGATAAAGGGGACAGTTCTTCGCCCAGCAGTTTACACACTATTAATGTAAATGCGCTAACCTCACACATTACTGGCTGTCGGGGTAATATCTGCGGCTCTTTGCTCCCATTCTGTTTCCCTCCGTGTTTATTAAACAGAAAATATTTCCAGTCATCATGCCCACCCACTTTTCTCCTCTCCTTTTCTTTTCTGTTTCGTTGGTCCTGGGCTTCAGACCTCGCCATGGACTCCTTCAGCACGAAGAGTTTAGCCCTGCAGGCGCAGAAGAAGTTTATGAGCAAGATGGCCACCAAGAGCATGGCGAACCTCTTCATCGACGACACCAGCAGCGAAGTGCTGGACGAGCTTTATCGGGTCACTAAGGAGTACACCCGCAATCGGAAGGAGTCCCAGAAGATCATCAAGAACTTGATCAAGATGGTGGTCAAGCTGGGAGTGCTCTACAGAAACAACCAGTTCAGTAGCGAGGAGCTCATACTGGTGGAAAACTTCAGGTGGGTTTGTAACACGTGCGGCTCAGATATTGAAAAATACACGATATGAAACTGTCAAAAACGAATCCCCCTTTAAAGTGTATGTTTTCCATTTTGGTTTCAATATTTACCACGCTGTCTTGTGCGCCTCCTGTTAACGATCTTTCGGTTGCACAATTGGGCAGAAATAGAAAAGCTTTATTGTCTTTGGAAAGTGCGATCCAACGAAATTAAGGATAAGGGTTGTGAAACCCGAAGGCGTCACGGGAATTCTGGATAATGGCCTTCAGTAAAGTGTTTCCTGGTTCGGGGGAGTTTGTTAAAGGTTCAAAGATGAACTCATGCAGGCTGACGTTTGTCTTCTTTTTTTTCAAACCACACGGTTACTGCAGTAAATAAGAGGTTTAAAAAGGATCAAATTAATTTATCACAGTAATACTGTCTCAGTTTATAATCAAAGCTATTGCACCAATTTATCAAAATGCTTCCGATTATTTATTTTTTTTTGTCACGCAGGGCAGTCAGAACAATTTGTGCAATCGTCAGTTATAAGAGTTGGCAACAATCAACTGTAAACAGGTATAAAATCAAAGTTATATTGCTTTTAACTTTTAATTTTTCTCTGCAAAGTCAGTCAAAACATAATTTTAGCGCAATTAAAGCTAAAATCAAATTTACCCTTTGCAGGAATGGTAATTTAGAAATCAGGGTTTTTTTGTTTTTTTTTTCAATGTTTGTTTTAGTGTGATGTCATTCTGAATGGTATTTTTTTATTGAGTAATTCAACACTGTATTGCCAATGTGTCCAACATCTCTGATACTTCCCTTGCTTTGTCTCTACTAACAACCCCCTTCTGCCAATATCCACATCCAGTGGCTGAGTATTTCCAATTGTTAGTTTTTCAGAGTTGAACCGTTCAGAAGTCTGTGTAGCACCAACAGAAGCTACAGTAGCTTCTGTATCAACAGGCTGAGGTGAACTATTTTGATGATTCTCCTCAGTCCAAACACACTTAAGTGACCCTTCAGTTGACAGTTGGTTGACATTATAAAAAAAACAAAAAAAAAAAACAACTGGTATCTATAAATCTTTTTCAACGCTTAGATTTACATAGTTTATCACGGGGTACACGTATCGCTCGCCGTGTGCCGTCGGCCTTTCTCTCCCCCACTTTTTCGCAGAGAAACAAGGCTAAAATGAAAGAGCTTGAACAAACCGCGTCAAATGTTCCTCCGTAAATTAAACTAATGAATGCATTTGCAGAGCTCCACACTGTGACTACGGGTTTCTTGGTAGCGGTAATATTTGATGGATTTTCCCCTGCCTGCAATTTGTCTGGTAATGTTATCTGAATGATAAGTTTGGTTAAACCCTATGGCGCTCCTAAATGATTGCCGAGGTAGATATGCTTCCGCCTCTTCGTGTCTTCTCACCTGCCTACGCCCAGGCAGCGTAGGGGGGTTTTGACACAGCAGCGGCTCCAGCCTTGGAGTGATCTGCTACGCCGCAGTGGAGACGCAGGTGGGGCATGTCCGTTGTGTCGCTTCAGAGCAGAGTCACGTGGACGCATCGAATAAAGCGCCGTGTTTATTATCTCAAAGTCGGATAGGAATGACTGTAACTACGGCAACTGTCAACAGCAATGATGACAAAAATGTATCAAAGGTGTAAAAGGTCAAATTCAATTAAAATGGAAGGTCAAATTCAATTAAAATGGATTTGTTTGTTTGTTAGTTTTTTTTTTTTAAATACCATAGTTTTTTTTTTTTTGGTCCGTTGTTAACATCACCTTTAAATGGAAACTTTGACGCATTCTATAAACGTGATAAAAAAAAGTGTTCCCTTTTCATCTGATCGTGGAAGTCACATCGTGCATGGTCTTTGATAGGAAGACATGAGGAAATGCAGTTAGGGAAACTGGAAGATCAATTCACAGGCAGTTTTTTGAGCCGTATGTCTTCCTGGAGGCAGGGCTTTTTGTGTGACAGATAGCTGTCAATCAAGAAAGAGCCTTCAGATTCTTGGATTTTTTTATTTTTTTTTTTATAGCCATAAAGGTCTGTCACAAAAAGACATCGCTTACTTGAGATATTAGTCAGACTGCAACTGTTGGCCGTGTTGGCTGTGTTTCATTTGCTCTTAACAACTCTTCCCAGCACAAATACAATTCATCAGAGATGAAGCTGCTGAATAAGTCTCTTTTAGAAATATCAGACCTTCATATACTCAGCCAACACTTATCAATAGTCAGCCATAGCTGAGTGCCTCTCGGATTAAAATAGAAGAGATGTCCCGATCGTGTCGTTTTGTCCCCTCCTCTGGTCCTTTAATTTAAAGTAGCTGTCACCATGATCTGATACTCCGGTGCATTAAAGGAGACAAGGTTATAAAAACACTGTTATATGGGCCTGCCACAATTTGAGTGAGGGCATTTTTATTATATTTATTTATTTTTTAACCTAAGACTTTCTCAACAATAGACGTAAACTTAAAAGAAACCTTGAAGACGAATTGCTACTTACGGGGGAGGGGGGGGGGAAAGGTGATTGAAAGACTGCAATTTTGGTTGATCTTGTAAAATGCTTTTTTTTTATCCCCGATCCCGGAGATCAGATCAGGACGTCCCCATTAAATAATGTTTTACTGCGTGTCGTCCCCTGCAAGTGAATCCTGGTGGCGGTCGAAGCTCACAGAGCTGTTTTTGAAAGACGTTTCTCCGTGCTAATGGAGACTAATTAAAACCCATTGTTACATCAGCACCTCGGATCTATAGGAAAGTGCCACGTGTGCATCGTGCAGTAAATTGAGATTAAACAGTCTGTCACTTCGAACTCACATACAGGAACAGTGATATATTTGGTTTGTGGAACTTTTCTAAAGAAAATCAAAAGACAGCAGTTTCTATTTTTACCCATCAGATATCTCTCCACGGTCAGAATTAGACACTGACAGCCTCTCTTCTCTTCTCCTTTCCTGTCCTTCTGTCTCACAGGAAGAAAGTCCACACTCTTGCCATGACGGCAGTCAGTTTCCACCAGATTGAGTTCACCTTTGACCGCCGGGTCATGAGCGCCATATTGAATGAGTGCCGTGAACTGCTGCACCAGGCCATCAAACGCCACCTGACAGCCAAAAGCCACTCGCGAGTCAACCACGTCTTCAATCATTTCGCCGACTGTGACTTCCTGGCGACTCTCTACGGGCCTTCGGAGGTTTATCGCGCTCACCTGCAGAGGATCTGCAACGGCGTCAACAAGATGCTCGACGAGGGAAACCTCTGACCTCCGTCGTCCACCCTCACGTCTGGTCACCTCCTCGTGTATCTCGTGGGATGTTTGTTTTTTTTTTTTATTATTTTTAAGGTGACAATCGCGAACATTCCCATTTGTCGGTTTGTATTCGAGTGCGCTTTTCAAACAGTTCCACAACACTGAAATTCCGCCAGCCAGCTTGTCCAAAATTTCTGTCTCTCCTGACTTGACTTTTTGTTCTTACCAAAGTAAGCAGATGCTCCAAGTGAATGTAGAACGCCGTGCTCTTATCAGTATATTTAGTAGTTGAGGCCTTGACAAGTGTGCCTTGAAAGAAGTATATTTTTATCTAGATTTCAAGGGCACTCTGTTTGTCCTCTTACGTCGTCAAAAAGAGACAAATCCTGGCGCAGGCCTTCAGTTATATCTATGCGAGGTGCCTTTTTTAATCAACAAATTTGGTCTGGGAAGCACAACAAAGAGAAACAACTGTCTCTCTTTCAAACAATCAAGGATATTAAAAAAAAATGTATTTTTGTGTGTTGTTTTTTTGTTTTTTTTGTCTGTTTCAAAGTGGTCTTGCACTCGCGATAAGCGCTGTACTGTACTCTCCGTTTAATAATGAAACCATGTGAATAGCAGCTGAGTAATCCCGCTTAGCATGCATTTGTGGATCAAACCAATCTTACACTGAACTCTTTACTTTGCGGAGAAGCTTGGGTTTTCCTTTCGGGCAAAACTCAGTTCTGCTTCTAACAGCCGGTCCGCCGCCACTAT
The DNA here is from genome assembly GCF_037954325.1 of Fistularia commersonii. Classification (NCBI taxonomy): domain Eukaryota; kingdom Metazoa; phylum Chordata; class Actinopteri; order Syngnathiformes; family Fistulariidae; genus Fistularia; species Fistularia commersonii. The sequence goes on along the minus strand of NC_141299.1, from coordinate 11,729,420 downwards.
TTGGGTCACAGTGGACCGTAAATAATGAAAGAAATTTGATTGTACTGTGTATTGTCTCTGTGCCGCCTCAGATGACAGGCTGCACGCTCGCGCTTCGTAGTAACCCTCGACATTGTGTCTGTAAGTGTCATAATCACAAGGGAACAGCATGATCCGGTGTCAGGTGCAAAGCTCGGGAGCAGGCTAACTGCTAGTTCTAATACAGGGAGTCCGGGTCAGCTTTGTTTCGGGTCGCGTCGCCTTCGCCCTCAGGTCTTTCCAAAAAAGCGCTGGAATCGGTTTCGAATTCTGACAGATCTGAACTGAAAAGACTCCCCGTGAGCAGGCAGATAAAAGGCTGGACGGGGGGGGGAAAAAAAAACTGCAGCTCAACTCAATGATAGAAGCCAGGCAGAGTGTAGAGATTAGTACAGAGACAAACACAGCACCTGATTGTATTCCCTTTCTGCAATTAGAACTCCCTGATCTCTGGCCCCAAGCCTGCCTTTCTGTTTCTGTGCATGGCAGCCTCATGTAATGTGACAGAGGTAAATGTCTGTGTTTGCATGATACAAGTCATCAATAAGACTAAAGGATCTAGACTTTTTTTTTTTTTTTATAAAGGATCATATGAATAGTTATCTCTATCCCTATACCTCTCCAGCCTCACATAATAGCTATCTTTTCTTTTTTTTTTCTGTGTTTTTGTATTTTGTATCACTGAGCCTGTCTGGGAGATTGGTTTGTGCTCCAGCCTCATTTTGTATTCTGTGTGTTTGTTCGCATGGTAGTCTATGTGTGTGTGTGTGTGTGTGTGTGTGTGTGTACCTGTGAGAGAATTGGAAATTGAGCCGTGTAATAAGCGCTGTGCTTTTCCAGATTGGAGCTCTGAAACTTTAACTTCGTCCACAGCGGCTATGCCAAAGAACAGATGACAGACGTTCCTCAATTCGGTGTTTTGGTAGACAGCATGCACTTGACTATTATAGTCCTTATAATGATAAAGACAAAGATGGTGGCTGTTGTGGTTTCGGTCCTTTTGTTTCACTACTCACCTGAGTGTATTCTGGCGCATTGATTTCAATGACCTCATTTTTAATACTACAAATGCGGATCCTCGTATTTGAAAAGTGACATTACCATCAGAAACCCCCCCCTTTTCCGGTCCCTTCGCATCTTCGGGTTTTTTTCCCCCTCAATGTCTGCGTCGACATAGAAAGCACCACAACAGAAAGATAAGGAACTTTTCAACAGCCTCCTTTTATCCGACTAAAGCTCTTGATGAAGTATATTATTTTTGCGCATTTTGATTTTCACTTGTGTACATATGTTTGATTTTGTGTTTCTGTACTGTATCCAGACACAACAAATGTATCCACAATATACTTTTCTAAAAGAATACATGTCTTGTCTTGTCAATTAATGGAGCGTCTTCTCCGCCATTAGTCAGTTGTGTGTTGGAATTTTGCAGCTGGGTCGAGGGTTAAGCTGACTAGATCTGACCTGGATTTAGTCGGACAAATCCCTCCTCCCAACATTGTTAGGAAGCCGTGTAAATTAAATCAAGCCCATCTGACTCACAAACCATCCAAGTTTGGGTCATTTCTTTCCACTTCCTGCGAGCCCACACAGCAGTCGCTGGCTATACAGGAAATTAGTCAGTACTTTTGTTTCTGGAAATGTAAATATTTCACTTTATAATGTGTGTAATTTCTGTGCGGGGCGGCTGTTTTTCATACGACTGACGTCCGAAGATCTCAAGCCTGCTATTGTCAGCACTGCCCTCTTATCCTCAAGCATTATCTCAAATTTCATTTCTGTGAACACGCCCTTATTTTCAGACAACCGCGTTCAGAAGAGGCACTTTTCATTGTTTGAATGTGATGTCGCGTAAACGGTGTATATTTTGACATACAAGTTAATTTCTGAGTGTGTGTGTGTGTGGGGGGGGGGGGATTTGCTCTTTGAAAAGAAGAAGAAAAAAAAAATCAGCGTGTGCTCACTATTAACATTTCACTGAAAAGTAAAATTGACAGTCACGACTTGATTATCAGTGGATGTGAAAGACACATTAAAGTGAAGCTAACTTCCGCCGGGGCGTAATTATCATTTCGACATAATGAAATGACTGCAAAGGAGCCGTCCTGCATCCCAACAAGGTGCAGGGCTGAAAAGATGGAGACTTTGCAGGGCTCCATTACTCTCTCCGCTCGTGGTTCTGGAGCAGATTATCCAGAAATGGCTGGCATGTCAGGCTCCTGAACAAAACATTTTGCGGCGCTATCACGGTAGCACTTTTCTCTGCATCAAAGATGACGTCCCGAATGCGCTTTTGGCAGGGGGCTATTGTGGGACAAACTGAGCAGGGCTAGCACAATCCATCCCCTGCAAGGATACAGGCAGTTGATTTTGGCATAACACAGTAAAGTCGTGCTCACAGTCAATACGGGCACAAACACGGTTTGAGTTCAGGGTGGTGCATAAAACAAACCAAAGGGCATTATGTTCAAACAGCGGGCTCTGCTCTGCTCCAGTCAAACAATCACATTTCTGGGTTTTCCTTCAACATCAGTGCTCGTAGAAATGCCTTTTAGCTCCTGACAAGACAAAAAAAAAAAAAAAAAAAAACACAGACACCGACTGCAGTTCGGGAGTGCAGACTGCACAGTTTCCGCAAAACTCTACGCCGAGCACTTTTTGTACTTTTAGAAAGACACATTTTTGAACATTTCATGTCCTTTCTTTTTTTTTTTTAAGACATTGTTTTGTTTTTTCCGCTGCAGCACAAACCAGAAACAGATTTATGGATATAGCTATCACAAAGCAAGTGAATTATCCCGTGACTATAACTGCTACTGAATGAGGTTATATTCAATATGTAAAACATTTTGTCACGTTTTGATTTAGTCTCCACACTGTCTGTTTTTGTTCCTCATTTCTATGCAAATCCGTGTATTGGGACTGACATCCCAATCTAACAGGTCTGTCCGTATTCCCCGAAACCTATTACAGCCCGGGCTGAGTGTTAAAGGCGAAGCCCCTTTTACACATGCTCTTTGCTGACCTTTTAAGCACTTCCGAATTTTTCTCAACACCAATCTCCTGTAGGTGAGCTGCCTGAGTAGAGCAAAGTCAACGCTGCTTATTATGTATTACTCCGCTTTTGTAGTCCTGCCACATAGTTTCTCATCCAGTATGCTTAAAGGTGCTCTCCCCTCTGGCAAGCACAGCTACGACAGTCGGCGTTGGAAGTTCGAAGTCTTTCAAAACTCCTTTTTTTTTTTTTTTAAATCCCGTCTTCCACTTCCCCCTTTCTCGCTGTTACTCATTCGAGGTGTCCCCACATATCTTTTCTCCTCCTTCTGTTTTTCTCTCCTCTTCACTCGCTCTGGTCCTCAGAGAGTATCCGTCTGACGTGTTGTTCGAGGATGAAACACGGAAACACGGAGCGGAGGGGAATCCAAAGCAAACAACACACACACACACACACACACACACACTTATATGGTAGAATAGAAAACACACACAAACACAGAACTCAATGCTTAGGCCCTGAGGAGGATTATCAACATCGCGCCGGCCACTTCGGGGAAAGACGGCATCTGTTCCCATCCATATTTACTACTGCAGAAATTCTGGTCTCAAAAAACATTATCTTCGCCATTTGGATTGAATGTGGACACGTGAACACTCATTAGGCCTTTCCCGGTGACACATTTCTGCTGTCCAGGTGGCTTTAAAAAGTTCCCAGAGGCTCAGATGTTTTCAAACTGTGACTAAAAGCAATTTTGCACAGCAAATTATGACAGACACGGGGCCTTTGCCTTTCAAAGCAGTGCTTTAACATCTATCTCCTCTACCCAGTTACGTAAGGTGGCGATGTGCTCTGTCTTTGTCACCGCCTGCCTTTCCTTGTCTTTCTCTCCGTCTCTCCGCCGAAAAGACGTCTAACGACAAAACGGCATCTGCACTGCGCTCGTTCTGCTATTTTTCAACTCCCATTTCTGCGGTTTTCAAATAAGTGAGGAGAGGTCAAGAGACCAAGTTTGCAAGGGAGCCACGATGAGCGTTGTTGTTCTTCTTCCCAGCTGCTCCCCTCCTCCTGCCAGGTGGATCATGGTGACAAATAGATCTCCTCTGTGAAGGTGAACTGGACTTCTCAGAGGCAAATGATTATTCTCTGCAGGAGTGGGAAACATTCACATTTCCATATTTTTTGCCCTTAAGATAACATGTCTACATTATTCTATATGGTTGGAGAAAATACGACCTGATTTGTGTGGCAGCTTAGTTGGCCTTTAATGAACAGCGACACCTATTTTACTGCATTTGCTTTAAAATGAGATGTAATTGTATGTTTTACCACCATGTTATTTATGGACACTACAAAGTGGGTGGCCGATCAGAGGAAAAAAACACTGAGATTTTCAAAACTCGCAAAGAGCAAAATGCACGAAGGGTTTTTTTTTTCTTCTTCTGGGTGCAAAACTGTAATCCATCACATGTTAACAACTGCCTCTTTAAAACTGGCATCAGTCAGACGGTAATTGGAGGCAATTAGTCATTGTTATAAGCGTTTCTCTTGACTGCCCAGCAAAGCGTCAATTGTAAAATCCGCAATTGTAATATTTCACATAATGATTACTATTTATGACTTAATTTCTTGTTGTTGTTGTCAGGCTGAGCTTTAATACGCAGAAAAAACATGCATTGTTTTGAAGTGGATCTAGTTTGGAATATTCATTAATGCCGCAGGCACACACACACACACATGTACACACACACAAACGTGCATGTATAGGTCGATATAGCCATCCCATGTGCAGAGAGACGTCCATACCGGTGACGTGCGGTGAGGTTCATGGCTGGTGAGGCGTTGACTTCATCACGAGCGTCCCCTACCACGAGGCAGGAGAACCGCCTGCCTCACTCAAGGGCTCCTGGCAGCCATTTTATGGTCGCTCAGCACAAGAAACTCGTAGAGGTTTACAAATGTAGAAATGTAGTTCATCCAGCAAAACTGTTTCAATATTTTAATAGCGACATACAGAGATACAGCAATACGGTCTTAGCGCAGATCATTCCAGCAGTCAGGCGTCATTGCGCAAGCTACGTTGAGGCTCAACAGTCTGCTGCCTCACCACACGTCTCTTCTCAGTATTTGAACAGTAAATGTGAGAATCCAGCCATTTTCTAAAATGTAAAAAAAAGCATAAAGCTGGTGAAGTTAAATTAAAAATGCCTCAATGGTGCAAATTTTTTTCTTTCCAAGATTGGCAAGTGAGGCACAGCCTCTCCTGCCTCCCCTGACTGCATGTCACCGGGTCCATGCTAACATAAAGATGGACGCCTGCTCTCTCTTGAGTGCATCAGCGTGTCGTGCAGAGCAAGGAGCTCTGCAGGATTAACAGAAGCTGCTCTATTACTCTTTATTGTTTTTTGATCCCGACTAGTGGTCATTACTGTCTGACAGCAGTCTGTCGGCATGCAGGCAGGAATCTTCTTACCCTCCAGATTACAACCAGGCCGCCCGCAACCTCCCCCCCTCGCCCCCTTTACACACACACACACACACACACACCCCAGATCCCCGTCCTCACATGTACCTGTCTGGTAGAATGTGTCATGAATGAAGTCATATTTTAACACTACCAACGGAATAGACTACGATGCTGACTAACAGAATGACAGATGCTTTGAGTGGCCCACTGCTGAGTGACAGTGAAACTGTCAGGGCTTTTTGTGTTGCGGAGCTGCCATCTTTTCATTTCAGAGGCTGCCAGAGAGGGAGGGACCCATCCAGCCGCAGTTGAGTGAAAAGGTACCTGGGAGGCATCTTTGGGTTGTCAGATACAGAACTGTCTTTTTGTTTGTAAAGAAAAAAAAAAAATCCAAAATAGCGTCTGCATAATTGGAACAAATGGTCGGTTGGACAATGCTGCGGGAGCGGGATGTAACGTGACACTATGCTGACAGTCGAAATAAGCTCGGAAAAGCCTTGTCGTTGGACAGCCTGTTGTTTGCAGCTGGACAGCTTATAGTTTCTGTCAAACCGCTGATCTCTGATCTTGTGGGTCGCAATTACTCGCCGCCCTACTAGTCGTCCTCCATCCTTTTCTGCCGCCGTAGTACTTTAACCTCTGGCGTCCAAAGCAGCCTTTAATTGTGAGGGGACGAGCCGGGGACGGAGTAATCAGATGAGAACGGAGTCGGAGGGAATCACGCGGGCACTACGTTGGCTAACAGGGGATTAATAACGCGGGCATCTTGATTGAAGTTCTTCTCTCGGGGTGGGGGTTCGCGGTGGGGACAAAAAAAAAAAAATGAGAGGAATGAGAGGAGAGCATGACAGAGCTGCAATGACAGGAGACAATAAGGGATTCTCAGATGACGGCGGAGAGTAACGGGGAAAAGAGATAGGGGGGGGGGGGGAGTGAGGAGGGGGGGATGGAGAAAGGGAGTTAGAGCTGTGAGAGGGAGTGGGAGGAAAAAAAATAGCGAGGATAGGAGGCAGCGCAGCGCAGTGCGGGAGGGGGACAGGAAGAGAGCGAGGGAGAGAGAGAGAGAGATGTGGAGACAGGAAGCCTCCGCTACCACCGAGCCAGTGAGACGCAAGCAAGCAGAGGGAGAAGACGAAGGAGAGGCCCAGTGAGAGGGTGAGGGGCTCAAGAGCACTACATCGCAGCTAATAGTGGGAGGGGAGGCAGGAGCAGGAGAGGGAAAAGGCAGGGTGATTAAATCAGAAAGCAGGAAAAGGGGAGTGGGTGGGCTGGATATGAGTGGAAGGGGAAAGAAAGCAGATAAAAGTTTTGGAGGCAGATGAGGAGAGGGAAGAGGAAGGGGAGAAGGGAGTGAAGATCCGGGAGATAAAGTTGATGTTGATGGCAAAGAAAGGAGCAGATTCGTGGAAAAGGAGGAGGAAGCTCTCGCCACCTCGGGATTCCTCCTGGTCCTCATGTGCTCCTTTTTTACTGTGAGGCTGCCGGACATCGTCCGTCACCATGTTCTCTGACAGTAGGGCGCCGGTGTCTGGGGAGCAGAAAGGCTTCAAGCCTCACACTCCGCACTTCATCCCGTGGCTGCGCAACACCCTGAAGCCCCACCACAACCCCGACCTGGGGCTGAACGGACCGCAGAAACCCAACCCCGATGAGCTCAACAGCCTCGCCCCTTGCGAGAGAACCAAAGGGATCGGGATCTTCTCCATTCAGGGAAAGGACAAGTCGAAGAAGGCCGAACTTCGATGTAACGGCATGGGGATGGCGAGGATGCTGCCGATGGTGCTGAGGGGACACCACATCCTGCCGGGGAGTCTGGGCAAACAGAGGGAGGAGAGCCAAGCCGGTCGGTCCAAGCCGGACCCGGCCTCCCGTACCCGGAGTCCGGACGACGACGACAAGCGCACCGTCGCCGGCCGTCAAATCGGCGCGCCGAGCATCGGTCACCCTCACCCGGACGGCACCGGGAAATACGGGCCTCTCGTGGGACCCCCCGCCGTCCCCGAAACCTCCGCGCTCGCCGAGGAGCCTGCGGTCGTGCGCGCGGAGGGCGAGAGGGGGAAAGTGTGGGACTACACCAGCCATACAATTCACCAGAGAGACCTCCATTCATCCAGCTGGCTGAGCTCAAACACTCAGGGACTAATAGACGGGCAGCATGGGTTCAGATCCAGCTTCAGCTACATCAGCAGGAACTCCCAGAGCCAAAGAGATCTGACAGCAACAAGGGAGCCACCTGTGGAAGGGTTTAACAGCCCCTTAAACGGCCTCATCTTTTCTACAGAGATCCCCCCGAGAGGCCCGGACTTTAGCACAACTCTAGTAGGACCCGCGAAGCTGAGACCGAGCTCGAAGCCCATCCCAATCCTGGGCCAGAACATGACCTGGGTCCAGCCCGGACCGAACGGTGAGGGGAGACTGGCGAGGAAGGAGGCAGGCTGCAGCAGAAAAGTGGTTCGAAACCAGATAAAACGAGTCGTGGATAACCTTGAACAAGTTGTTGCAGCACTGAGGGATGTTCACCAGGAAATGAAAGAGGTAAAGATTGCTCTTTGTTGATTCTGTCCAACTCCAGCACGCAATTACCAAGAACTAAACTGTTTAGCGTCTGATTCATGTTTAATCAGCCGTCGACTGATCCTCCAATTTCTCCCCAGGACTAAAATAGACGGATACTGACCCGCTTAGAATAAGAACATCCTTAATCATCCTCTGTGCATTCAGGTTGTAGTCATTTTCCCCGTGTAGGAAATGTTCACGATAAAATGCCGGAGGGCTCGCGCGCTTTATGACGATGCGGTGGCGGAAATGTATTTCTTTAACAGAATTAAATATGCATGAAAAAGTCAGCGGCAGAGTCACGTGAATTCGTGCAAAGGTCTAAAAATTCTTTCTCCGACTCCCCGACGGTCATTTGTCTCTAAACATACATAACGCTTGCCGCCGGGCCATGCGTGCATTTTCACAGTGAGGTGAATGAGACAATAGTTATGCTTCATTTGCCTGACGCTTTCAGAGTTCTGGGATGTGATTCTGCGTGACATTAGGCAAAAGCAGCAGCCTCCCTCCCTGCATTTGTTCTGTCTTTCCTCTCCTTTACACCCCCTTTCTGTCCACTCATACCCCCCACCCACCCACCCACCACCCTTGCTCTTCCTCCTCGTGGACAGATGCCGCTTTGGGCGCAGCTGGATAATGTCCGGCGATTTTCATAATCCATTTATGTCTCTGGCTTGTATTCCACATCAAGCAAAAAGTCACACGGAAATCTCTCCGTCTGGAATTCGATCGGCGTCCGTGAGGGTCGGGGACCTGAGGAAAACCTAAGGGAGTGAGGTGGTTGGATCCGGGTAGTGAATGTAACTCTGATAAAAGAGCATGTAAGAGTCTGTACAATAGGAAGGGAGGATGGGGGGGGACACACACACACACTCTGCAATAGAAAATCCCCCAAATTTTCACAACATAGATGACAGATCAAAAGAACAGAGGAGACTTTGGTCACATATTTATTTCAAAGGGCTGTTTTATGATTCTGTTGCATGAACCGTAATCCTCTGTTTGATTTAATAGTCCGTCAATGTTAGAACGTAACAATTTGAGGCAGGCTAAATCATTATTTCCATCTTTGTGAAACTGCTGTTTCTCACACAGCTTGAAGGGAGGGAAGGTGCGGCGTTTTGATGGGATCGTTGCACGATAAAACAAATCAACAACAAAGTTAAATTAATTCGAGGCGAAAGTACTTTAATTGTATTACGGTCGAAGCTGGGTTGGGTTTTGTTTTGTTTTTTTTGTTGTTTTTTTCCAACTTCACTTCCTCAAACTTTGGCTTGCAAGATTTTTTGCAAGACAGCACAAGACATGTATGCCTTTAAAATATTTAACGAAGATTCCCTAAGACGCAAATAGATTAAGATTGAACTCTCTAAAATGAGTATTTATATACCATTAAATAGAATATCCTTACATACACACAAGAAAGCCTTGTTTTGTCAGATGTCCCTCCCTCACTCGATGTTTTAGTTGGAGTTGTTCGGTTCCGGTAAATTTGTGCTATTTGATTTTAATTTACAGTTTGGCTGAGTAGTGTTGGACAAATCTATTGGACAATGGCGATTTTTGTACGTCATTATATATTGCTTTGATAAAACCTTATCACTTGAGTGCAAAATAATATATATACAGGACTGTTTCAGAAAATTAAAATGTTGTGATAAAGTTCTTTTTTTTTCTGTAATGCAATTACAAAAACAAAAATGTCACACATTCTGGATTCATTACAAATCAACTGAAATATTGCAAGCCTTTTATTATTTTGATATTGCTGATTATGGCTAACATCTTAAAAAAAACTCAAAAATCCTATCTCAAAACATTAGAATATCATGAAAAGTATTTTTTTGTTTTTTTAATCCTATTGACGAAGATAAAGAACTTTATCACAATATTCTAATTTTCTGAGACAGTTCTGTAGACATTATTTCACAGCTTCCTAAAATCAATTTGGCACAACAGCTCTCATCCCGTGACAGAGAAAAAAAGATTAGCAAAAGACAAATTTTTCTTGCAAAAATTTATACAAGCAACAAAAACAGTGGCTTGTTTTGACGATTCAGAGGAATTACAGCGACAAAAACCTTTTTACAGTAGTCTCTCTTGTCAAATTTTGCTCCCGCAGGTTTTTAGCTTCAATTGTCTTCTTAAAAAAAAAAAAAAAAAATGAAAAGGAGAAAATTGAATAGGAAAAAAAAAGTACTTGCGCTCGTTTTTTCCGTGCCTCCTTCCAGAAACTGAGGGCTGGTGATTAAGACAATCCTCCGTCGAGGTCTCTAGTGTAATTCTGTGGTGATTTGAGAGCAACATAAGTAACTCCTTACACTTCAGCAGCTCACAACCTCACAGCAAAATCATCTAAACAAAATAAAAATCATTACCGGCAAGGGGAAAATATGGTTTTCTTTTTTTTTTTTTATTGCTTGTATGTGATTGCGTGGTGAACTGTCTCTTTGAGGAAGATTAAGTAACATAAATATCTTGACAAATATTGACTCAATGGTTAGATTAAAAAATATCGCATTTGTGTGCGCGCATTCATTATTGGCAATAAAAAGAATCTGCCCCTGTGTAAAGTTTTATATTATTTTTATTTCATTCCTCGTATATTGTGGTGTGGTGGCGTCAATAAGAGCACCAGCCATTAGCCACTGAGGCAAAAACAGCTGGATTGAGGGACTTTGACAGTTTATTTACTTAAAAAAAAAAGAATATAAAACAGTCAAAGATTTTGTTGATAAAAAAAAAGAACATATGCTTGTTTTGTTTTTTTTTCTTCCTTTAACCTCCACCACTCTTTGGTGGCAGCATCCGGTCAGTAACTTACTTTACTGGCTGCAGAGTGGCCAGTTGCACTGGTTCACAGGAAATCTGAAATGCACCGAGGGAGACCACGCCAATTTCCTCGGCAATTTGCCGCGGTTGACGTCGGATGTGAAAGTAGAATGCATTAACTCGTTGAGAAAAAGAAAATTGGGGGAAATGAAGCTACCTCTGGAGTATGGCATGCGGTCAAATTTGACAGGTTGCTAATTCTCTCACATAGTACTTCTAACAGAAACTTATGTACCTGAGCTGCACAACTAACTTCTCTTGTCGCTAGTCAGCAATAAATGAAGACCTGAGGGGTCAAAAATCATTGTTTTTAATAAATCCTCATGGGAGCGGCAGCAGAAAAATAGGGCCTTTTTCTCTTTTATCTCCTGTGATTCCTGACATTAACAAGCAGTACCTGCCCAGAGTCACTGGATGTGCGGATACGCGCTGTACTTCAAAGTGATACCGAAAGCCTCGCCCATAAAGCTGCAGCGAAAAAAAGAAATAAAAGCAGGTCATCTCTTGACATCGACGAGGATGTTGTTGAACATGGAGAACAAAACAATAATTCATCTGTTCCGGCGGCGGCTGGGATTTTATCTTTGCACATAGAGCAGGTGGATAGGTCAAACATTTTCCCCGGTGTAATTTTCTTCAATCTCGCCGGGCTCCATCATTGTCAATGTTTGTGTATGTGTGCCACAAAATTCACTGTGATGCATGCATCCATATACATATATACTCATTCTCATATACTTTGATGTGTTCTCATTTGTGTGACACATTTGGGGTTAGTTACACTGTTATAATAAGCCAAGGCGCTCCGTGTTTGATTAAATTACAGAATCGACCAAACGCATGAAAAATGTCTGTCCGAGAGCAATAATTCAGTTTGGACTTTAACATCTAACAGAAAACAGAAGCAGAAAAACTCCTCAAATTCCCCCTATCTACGGACAGCATCTTCATATCACTTCCATTTAAAGGCTAATGTGATCATTTTTTTTTTTTATATTATTTTCCTTTCATTCACTGAACCTCCCCTGATTCTGTTTGGAGAAAGCAGAGGAAAAAGTCAAATAAACAAATCTCTTACAACAACAATCTTATCTTCTGCAGGGGATTACCGACAAATGACAGAAATTGCAAATACCCGCTCGAGAAAACCCAAACTCTGTCATTTCGACAGCTGCAACAGTGCTGTTGTTTTACTGTGTGAGCCCGTTGAGTTTGGGCCATTGTGGAAAAATGCCTTCTCGGGACACCCTGATAGCCAGAAAGGCCACAGAAGCTGACGCATAATTAAAGGTTTTGCCTTCGTCTCTCCGAGGAGTTTTTTTTTTTTTTAATTACCTTCCAAAATGCAGGCTGAGACCATCATGAGCTGGCGGCTAGTGCGCTTCTGGTTCTGGTTTTAAAAAAAAACGCTGCGTGTACACATCTGTAACCATCAATGTTTACCGCAACGATAACGTTCACAGGCAAAGAAATATCTCGTCCTGCGACTGTCTAGGTGTGAAAATGTGAAATTGCAGCTTTTGATTAAACTAAATGAAAATCCTGAATCCAGTACTGGTATTAATCATTCGACATGAGATGGTTTTGAACCCCAGACCCCGGATTTGACACTACTTGCAGTCGAGGTTCAGTAGAACTGTCTGTCTATGTATTAAGATATCGTAGTGAAACTCTCATACCTGTATTTCAGGTATTTTCCATTTATGGGTGCAGTGACGGAGGACATTAAGTTATTCGATATGTGAGAAGAGGGTATAGAGGTTGCTTCGCCCGAAAGAATAAGACAAAGTAGATTTTAGGCATTCATCCATCGCTCTGTCGGTTTTCCAGGTGGTGCAGCAGATCGACTATCTGACCTCTTCGCTCGATTTGAACGAGGAACAGCAGCGAACCGTCGGAGGCGAAAACTCCAACTCTACATACGGTTCTTGCTCCGGTGTGGTAAAAGCCGGTATCGCCCGTCAGAGGCCCTCCGTGCCCGATGTCCGGCCAGGAACCTCGGGAACCCTCAGGAGGGATCGTCGCACCAGGAGTCGATCTCCACCTAACACTCTGCTGTGCCCGGTCCCCTCCGGGTTTTCGGAACAATCTCAAACTCTTCAGCTGTCCTGCGCTTTCACCTGCTCTCCCAGGCAGAGAGGCCCGTCGCTCTGCTCCGGTCATCTCGCCGCATCTGCTCCATCGGCGAGGAGCAACAACCAGCCTCAAGTTCAAACCCATACGGTACAGGACATCACGTTATCTCCCAAAAGAAGCATCCCTGTTCGGCCTCCCACTCCGGGGCTCTCCCCGCTCACCGTGAACCTCCATCCGCCGAGTAGCCCGAGTTCTCAGCCTCACTCACCTGGAGTCTGTTCCTCCATCGTGATCAGCCCTGCCTCCCCTTTGTCTCCCAACCGTTGCCAACAGGACTCCCACAGCCCTTCTGTCGTCACCGAGACTTCACAAAGCGACCACCCGTTTACTAGTCCGCCGAATCCGCCGCTGATCCGGCATCCATCTGCCAGCTGCCCACCCGCCGACTCAGAAACTCAGACTGTTCCCAGCGCCGAAGGAGGGAGGCGCTCGTCCTCAGCGGGACCGATCCAAAGACCTTCGCAAGTTCGCTCCGATCCCGGAGCCACAGTCAAAGCACCTGCCGCACGAAGCCGCAGAGGCCGCAAACCTCCGCCCTACCCTCATCACAAACTCTCAGAAACGACAAACACGATCAAACCGCCGCGGAAAGCTCCTCCGTACCCCGAGAAAAGAAGGCTACTCTCGACCACAGTGTGACATGCTGCGGTAAGAGGGCGGGGCTGATCGAACACAACCCTTTTCGTAGCGCCGGCCAAGAGTTGAGAGTGATTCAAACGTCGCCAAGTTGAGCTGAGACCCAGTTTCCGAGGTTACGGGACGGACACAACTTGGGGTGAGTATGTCAGGAATTACATCTTGGTTCCTCTGTGTGTGTGTGTGTGTGTGTCCCCCCCCACCTCCCTTCCCGCGTAGAACCAAACCTCTAGAGAACATATGCCGAACGTTCACAGGTCACCGGAACATCTGTGCAGGTTAATGCTATGGTAACAAGAGCCCCTGTACAGATGCTCAATTTGCACCTCATCTCTCAGGCCCCCACAGCGAAAACGCAATGGAAAAGACCTAATTAGACAGAAACATGGCGGATTTGGCTAATCATTGCAAGATGGCAAGACAAAGCAGCAACAGAGAGCTTATATGCACTTCGAGTCGGGCGGTCAATTCCCCTATTCCGCGATGCTTGTGTTTGGTAATTCTTGTCAGGAGTTTAAGTAAAAGTCAGCTCAGGCAACTTTTTACTCAGCTTTGGATCTGCCAGGGAATCTGGAGACAAAAGAAGCTAAAAGAGGTGAACAACTGAAGTTGACGGGGTCACAAGCGCGGCGCCCGGTTGTTCGTCAGGGAAACCGAGGGCAGCTGGCCGTTCGCTGTACCCTTCATCAGGCCCCCGGTGTTACAAAAATCCTATCTCCTTTGCTGCTGCCGGCTTGACCAACCTGGCCACAATCTCCATCTGTTCCCCTCCAAATGTCATGAGAAATAGGAGGCGAGTGTGAGAGGAAAGAAAAAAAAGAAAGAAAACATCCAGATTGATTCAGTAAATAAACTACCGCAAATCGGTGGTCCGTTCATCTAGGTCAGCTGAAGCGGTTCTCTTTGAAATGTTGGTCTTGAGCCCATTTGATCTAACTGACAGAAGTCAATATAAAAAATCGATGACGAGCACATATCATCCCAGTTTTACCGCTTCCCCTAGACATGCTTATGTTTTACCGTGAGAAACATGGTAGGAAAAAAAAAAAAAAAACAACATTAACAAATGTCTTTTACGTGTCACAAATGCAGATGATAAATGTGGACGCATAGGAAATATAGTTTGGGTGGTTTCCTATCATTTCCGGACGTCGGTAGAGGTCTAATTACTTGTTTTGTCATGGAATTTATCACAACACACACACATCCACACACACATATTCATATATATATATATATATATATATATGTATATATATAAATACACTGCTCAAAAAAATAAAGGGAACACTTAAAAAACACATCCTAGATCTAAATGAATGAAATATTCTTATGAAATACTTTGCTCTTTACACAGTTGAATGTGCTGACGACAAAATGACACAAAAATGATCAATGGAAATCAAATGTATTAACCCATGGAGGTCTGGATTAGGAATCACACTCAAAATTAAAGTGTAAAAACACACTCCAGGCTGATCCAACTTTGATGTTATGTCCTTAAAACAAGTCAAAATGAATCTGTGTTGCTTCCTGAGTGAACACTATGATTTCATAGAAGTGTGATTGACTTGGAGGTACATTGTGTTGTTCAAGTGTTCCCTTTATTTTTTTGAGCAGTATATATACATATATATATATATATAGAGAGAGAGAGAGAGAGGGAGAGTATTACTGATTTGTCTTGAACATTTAGGTTCGCAGCTCTGGGTGCTCTTTAAAGGAAATTAGATGTAAATGTTGGCATATTAAAATGCTAATTACAACAGTTTTGTAATCAGACGTTTATAAAAAGCAGTGTAGACCTAATGCTTTCAGTTTGAATGGCACTGTGTGCCAATCAAACTCTTTTGACCTGCCCAAGTTGAAAATTCTTCTTTATTTATCACATTTACTGGTTTATGCCGGTCCACCCCTGTAACACCAATTTATAGTTTCATGTTATCTAACAGGTGACAGGGGGTCAACAAGCATTCTGTCCTCCATCCAATATGAGAGGATGACGTAGCAGCGTATAACTGTTAAGCTGTTCAAAGAGTAGCCGATGACATGAGAATTACAAGGCATCCTGAAATACATTTAAAATGGTCTAAATGTTTGGGTTTGCAGCGGCTGGAGCCGTTTTATGATGGTCTTACTTGGAAACCTGAGCTGGAAGAGGTGTAATGTTTGTCTTGCGCCACATGAATAGAAGTTTCAGCAAATTTTGCATATTCCTGGCCTGACATTAGATGGTAGATTTTACAACCGGTGATTAAAAAATACTGCATGGAAGATGCTGAGGCAGTAGTTTGGAACAAAAAATGATGAGTGAATTCTACAGTTAACCAAAGTTTATACACAGCACCTTTAATAATCTGCGTCCTGGCAGTTTGACGAGTTTACCACAAAATAAAGCTGAGTTTGACAGGAATCTTGCTAGTGGTTGGTCAAAAGACTAGTTTATTATTCTTTTTATTCAAGGTTTACCAGGATTAATCTATTTGATGTTATAAAAAAGAAAAAAGGTCGCAATTCCAAACTTCTGCACCACGTTCGATTGCAGTCTCTGGTTTTTCTAAGCTGATTTTAGTCCAAAACCGAGAGATTTTTTTTTATACGTGGGAAATCACCACGTTAAGAAAGTGTGCGTTTCGTGGCAGAATATCTGGTGGTTGTCATCGGTTTGCTTATGTGATGAACACCAGCGTCCATGGAAAAGTATGTGCACCAAGAAATGTTTGTAATCATGGCAATGCTCACACTCTTGGCAGCAGCAAGTGTATACTTTTTGTGATGGCATGCTTTAGAGGCGGGGGAATGGGAAATAAACATTTCTACTGGTAACAGATGATAAACAGTGACTGTTGTGTGAGGTTCAAATGACAACATAAAGGCAGCTCTACATTTGATGTTAAATAAAGACTTGTTTTGCCAAAGACTCATTTCTCAGTGGAACAGCCTTCTTGAGAAGCAGACATTGTATACAGTACCTGGAGAAAATGGTAACGGCTTTCCAGCCATCCATGTGACATTGTGACACATAACATTATATGTCGTTACTGTCATAGGCATTATCTGGTAAATTGCTGCATGGAACATGCTGCTTTTGATGTAACGTAGGATTCGGCCCAAATGATGCCGTTGTCAGGTCAATCAGGATCACTGATTTACTCTTGGCTCAACATGAAATGAAGAAAATCCTCCTGACACTATATCTCTATAAGCCTACAAAGATCAGCGTTATGTACATTCCCTTATGTGCAGCTGGATTTAGTAGATCCTCCCTGCAAAGCCTCTTCCCCCTCAGAAATTAAGAAGAAACAATGGAAGCGCTTTATCTCGTGGAAACATTTATCCAAGGACAATGCATGCTAATTGAGTATGTTTAAGGAATACTCTGGTACTAACTAGTTTAATATAAAGCTTGGTGAAGTTTCAGCTGCTTGCTGGAATATGGGACATACACTTTACAGCATCTAAGTATGTTTCAATGACGAAAACATTTAGACCATCACTAGCGATGCTGTCATTTTGAGTAGACATGACACGGGCATTTAAGTGCTTCCGGCCACAATTGCTGTGGCCCGCTTTTGATAGAGCTCGGAATATTTAATGCCTCTTTATGTTTACACTGAAACGAGGCTGTGGGAGGTTCAGCGAGATTATGACTGACATCAAAAGACAAAAACACTGAATTGTCGGCGACAGCATGTCTTTATTGAGTCATCCATCACATATCATGGATCAAGTAGTAGAAAAAGCAAACATGTACAAAATAAGTAATATCTTGTTTTTTTTTTTCCTTTCTTTTTTCTATTCTGGGTCAGCACCTGCATTTGATGTGGTTATTTCCTGCTGGGACCCCAGAGAAACCTCATCTATGATAAAAGGGGCAGAAACATCTCTGCTGAGCATTTCCTTAACCCCGGAGGATCACCTCTAAGAGATGAGAGACACCTAATTCACAATGCAAGGTACGAGCCTCACGGGCAGTCCCGACACAAAAACAAATTGGCAAAATTCTCTTATCCGGAATGAACTCTGGACAGCTGTGTGGATCTGAGAAGGCTGGATCAATGTTAGAGGGTGAAATCATTCATACTAACTGAATAGGTGTGCAGAGACACCAAGAGGGAGGAGGGAGAGACCTGATGTGATGGCAATGATGCCCTCACTGATGGAGGATGAAATCAACAGGTTTGAAAAGGTCTGAGGTGCATCGTTTTGCTATATTCAGTAACGGCACAAAGGTCCGTGCAGAGTGGGATGTTACTAAAGTATCCCACACTCAAAACAGAAGAATGCTAAATTAAAAAGTAATTCAAGAGATTAAATTTGTTCTTCTATGGAATTACTTGCAAGTCAAGTCTAATTTGGGCCATATCTGCCATTTTAATACTCATTACTTTTTCAAACTCTGTGATTAGAAGCATTTAGACTTAGCCAAAATGCACAAATACAGGAATATATTGATGTCGTGCGATGTTGTCTTTTCTCAATACCGTGTTCCTGCCTTGTCTCGTCCAACACACAAATACAAAATAAAATCGCGAGGGTGGTCGACTGAAACGTTTGTATAAAAGAGGCAAAGACAAAGGGGAGGGGTTGACTTCTTCATCGCTGCTCAGTGTAGAGCAAGAGCAAGGAAAGTATAACAGTTTCTACGTACGATGATATTGTGGATTACTCACTTTCGTCAGGATTACACAAGAGGGATAAATCCCCTCCCCGCTCTAAATATGCTTTCTATACCACACAACCCCCAAACAGCAATCCTCTACACATTCACATATTGTATATCTGCAGTGGATCAGATCAGCTTTATTCTCTGTAAAAGCCTCAGAAACTAACTATAAAAGTCCTTTCAGTCAGAGCAGAAAATCTCAGCTTTAATGTAATTGTACCAGTACATTAATTACATGACATGTAATCAATGTATTCATGTACAAAAAAATTGTTTCAACAATATTCTTATCATCCGTATTTTGTTGTTACACAGGAAGGCTCCATACCCATCCATTATTTATCACTGGGCTATAGCACAGTAGGCTATTTAGCTCCACTGTGCAAACATGACCCACGCAGAGGAAGACTCCCGAACAATTACAGCTCATCATGCCTTGTCCGTCCGATAACCGTCAGCTTTGAGAGTTGAGCGTTGAATTTTCCATCCGTGTGGGTGACTAAAAGTACAGAAGAGAGCGAATGAAAATCATAGCCACCGTTAAAAAAAAAAAAAAAAAGAAATAGAAAAAAGAAAGCACAGTCTGCATCGTCAACCCACTGGGCCACAAATGTAGCAGTTTAAGACGTGTGGTTCAACTGGGCAACTGGTGTTCAAGACAAGTGACCGGAGCACTAAAGCAGTTGGTCGGTGTGTTGTATGACCATGGACGCCGAGGACAATTCTATGGGCGGGTAACTGACTGGGGGCTTTCATTTATTTGAACATAATAATCAACACTCGATAGGGTTTACTGTTACTTTTTAAGGGTCTTGAACACACCTAGACTGTACCTGGAGTCTCTCCTCTTATCAATAGGGATCCTTTTTATAGAGAGATTTTCCTGAAGCCCAAGGAGGAAGGGATGTTCATCATGACAACATATTCAGTCTCCACTTTAAAAACTATGTAATAAAATGCTCCCATGCCTTAAGGACCTTCCAAAGAAGCATCATGTGTAGTACCCTGTATTTAACAGTTGCATTTTCTTGCAAGTTTTTCTCATAGCAAAAAGCAAAAGTAAGGTCAAATACCCCATTAAAACAGACAGAAAATGTAGTATGTACTTAGAAGAAATACATTTAAATGTTTTATCATTAGCTGCAATGTATAGTTTGCTTGGATGTGACAAAGCAGCTCCCCCTTGTGGAGAATCTATGGCCTACGAGACATGAAAATACCTGCTAAGTCGGATCTGTTCATTGATTTAAACTGAACCAAAAAGCCTAGAGATGATCTTTAAACAATGGGAATGTCTTTTAGTGCGACATGAGCTGCAGTAGAGGAGAAGGGCAAGCTGCAGTGAATTCCAGGCGTCTCGGCAAACCGCGGTAGCTGCAGTCTGAAACTGTAGTCGCTTTGGGGAAATGTGTAGGAACCGAAAAACATCAAACAGCGCTACAGGGACAAACACAAACCCACTCACAGCTGCAGCCAATGCTTTAGGGGGGGAAATCAGCACGAAACTTACAATGCGATGGAGGAGGAAAGGCAAGACAGTGACATAACGAGAAGAGGGGGTTGATGGAGCACTCAGAAATACAATTTCTCACCTGTTGAGTCTCCTACAGTAAATTCCTCCGGCTTCAAAGGCACGTTGCTTTGCCCCGACACCGCCGTCTGTGACTGGAAACGCGCGCGCGGCAGTGATGAAGCATACAGGGAAAAGAAAACGAGAGAGATAAACAAAGAACGGTGAGAGTCTAGAAAGCAGGAGGGCATAACCATAAGGTCAAGGGTATGCTGCTGAGGGGTGTTGACGGTTACTATTTTGGTCGAGTCACCGAGCAAAGTTTGGCATTTTTGTTGTCTACTTGCAGGGCACGGAGTCAAAGCAGGAGGAGGAAACACATGCTCTCCCTAATGACAGTGGAATGTCCTTGCTGGGGAAAGGAGGCGTGTCAAGGTGTGTTTCACTTCACCGGCAACCTACTCAGACACAGCCGACCTTTGCTAAGTGACTCCGCTCCAAATGTTACCACACCGACCTTGCATCTAACATTATGTGCAAAGCTGAAAATAAAAGTCTCAGCCCTCTTTTTCTGCCTGTATTCTTTTGTCAATGGTGGTACATGGGAGAGATCTAAAAAGGAAAAACCAGAGAAAATAAATGGTATCATATGGAAATGTAAGTATTGGCAAAGGAGGTGTGTCACAAAAAAAAAAAAGGTATGCCTTAATTAAATTCTACCCATGATTGTAGAATGAGCTGCAGTCTCCCTTCACATTAACCTCCTTACAACCACAATGCAGTATTTGTGGTATTTTGTGCTTTTTTCCAATTCCAACCACAAGAGTCTTGTCTGCCAAAGCCTCACAGGAGGATCAATAGTCCTTCTTGTTTCAAGGGGTTTACATTTTTGTTTCCGATCCATTCCTCGCTGTGAAGAATGCAGCTAAATTTATGGGTTCTTTTAGAAAAGCTTTTGCACGCAAAAGAGAGAAGGGTATACAAGAACCAGTGTTTTATTTACAAACATTTCACTCACTGCTTAGATTTTGCTGCAAAGCAGCCTAATAGCTCTGTCTTGTCAAATAACAGACAGTGAAAGATGAGAACCTGGCAAATAAAACACTCTAAGCTTATCTGAAACCAGACAAGTAGGCCAGTTAAACCCATGGAGGTTTGTTTCACAGACAAGGAAAAAAGATGTGTCAACAAGACATTCCCAAAACTCAAGAAAAGTCTACTCTGCATTTGTTAGATCTCACTCAAGACATCCCAATTTTGATCTGTTTGCTTCCTGAAGATACACTGTGTGGTGTGTTCTCTAGAAAGAGGCCCACGGTGGTTAAAAGGCACCTGATATCATCATTAGCTCCTTTCAAAGGAAGTTTGGGTTAAAACAGCTTAAAAAAACAATTCAGGACACGGCTGAAAAATCCAGAGACCCGAGTCTGTCTTTCTGTTTCTGAGCAGGTGGATTCCTTAATATCTACAGTAGGCTATGCAAAAATGTTCAAAACTGCACTTTGCTTTGATTTTGCGAAAGGTGGGCAGACTCCATACTTTCTAAAGACTTTTGGGTTAAGGATGTCTTTCATCAAAACGTCTGAGGTACTGCCAAGCAGATCCTCTCAAAAGTTAAGCCCTGTGTTCTAATTGAATCACAAAGCAGGAGAAAAGCTGAGAACTAAAAGTTGAATGGAAGCTTTGTCATGTATTGAGAACACCGAGGAGGTAAGAGGGGTTGATTTTAAATGAAAAAGAAACATATCATCATTAATAATCCAAACATAATGAACTTCTACTTACATATGCATTGGCATATTCAATTTTGGTTCCCTTCAGTTCTGCTTTGAATTGTGTAAAAAACAGGTATGACTTTCCCTGAGGCCTGGCAAAAATGAAGGAGAAATAGATGTTGTTAAGTTATTTGCACATATTTATGTGATACTCAGGTCAAGTATAATTAGACTGACACAAAAATTAGGACAAATGTACGTGTATCAGCCTCACCTCCATACAGAACAGGAAAACAGCTTGTCGTCGTCGCTTAGACTTACACTCATTAACCATTGCTGTTTTGTAGAAAAACAGAAATAAATTAAGCACTGGACTAGCGGTAAGAAGA